>NC_063180.1:26487459-26787459 GCF_023159225.1 Perognathus longimembris pacificus
ACTAGGAACATGATTACACTATTGGTGGGAGGGTAAACTTGTTCAACCACTCTGGAAAATGTGGAGGTCCCTCAAAAGGCTAAACATAGAGCTTCCCTATGACCCAGCAACCCTGCTTTTGGGTATTTACCCAAAAGATTACAAGAAAAGCCACACTAAAGCTACTAGCACAACTATGTTTATCACAGCACAATTTACCATTGCTAAAATATGGAACCAACCCAGATGCCCCTCAGTAGATGAATGGATCAAGAAAACGTGGTACATATACACAATAGAATTCTATGGCCCTATCAGAAAAAATGATATTGCCCCATTCCTGAGGAAATGGAAAGACTTGGGAAAAAATCATACTAAGTGAAGTGAGCCAGACCCAAAGAAACACATATTCTATGGTTTCCCTCATTGGTAATAATTAGTACTTGAGTAGATTAGTCCTAGCAGAGGATCACAATAGCTCAATAGCTATGAATATATAAGATGATGCTAAACGAAATGAACTCCATGTTTTGGAAATAAGTGGTATCTTTGTAGTTATTTTCAACATACCATGTGAAAATATTCATTTTACTTTTGCCTTTCTAACCCAGGGTTTTACCCCTGATGTCACTGTAACTGATTTTGGTACACTGGGTATTGTACATTTATCAAAACTAGGGAAGGGGAATGCCAAAATGGAGAAACAAAAGGTAAAAGGTGAACCAATGCAACAGCAATACTTACAAGAAAATATGCTCTAAACCAACTATACAACTCAGGGAGAGGGTGGGGAGGGAACTGGGGAGGTGTAAAGGTGGGAGAAAAACAAGGGTGGAGACAACAAGTTTGAGAAGAAATGTACTCATTGCCTTACTATGAAATAGTAATCCCTCTGTACTTTACGTTGACAATAACTAAATTAATTAATTTTAAAAAGTTCCCCCATATCCCCTAGGCTTCCTTAACCAGGTGGTCTCATCTGTTGGAAATCATTGTGAAAGTTTAGTGGTGCTCATGAATATACACAATTCACCAGTGTTTGTCACAGGGAAACTGTTCCCCATGAACACACTGTCACTGCACTTCCAGGTGACACGATGATCACATCCACAAAGGAGATGAGATCATGCAATCCTGAGCCTTCATCTGGGGCTTCCGTGGGTGAGTATATACACTGTGACTACTGCCTCTGCTTCTCTTGTCCTGACAGCAAATTACTACTGGGTCAGCAGCTATTCTTTTCAGGTAAGTGACAGTGTTAAATGTAACTCATGCCAGAAAATGCAAAAGTATCTTGTTTGTAAAATTTTTGTGCTGTGGGGGGTTAGTGTAGCCCATGTCTTATATAGTTAAATAACATGTTTGGTGAGAGTCCTAGGACTCTCTCTCCCCTTGGCTAGCAGTCTTGTTGAGACCACACAGTTTTGTGTGCCTGCAGTAGAGCATTCTCTGCTGAATGATCTCATATACCTCTCTCTATACTTTCCATTTTTCTTTATTTTTTATTTTGCCAGTCCTGGGGATTGACCTCAGGACATGGGCACTGTTCCTGAGCCTCTTTGTGCTCAAAGTTAGCACTCTACCACTGGAACCACAGTTCCACTCTCAGCATTTTCTTAGTCGTTTATTGGAGACAAGAGTCTTACAGACATTTTCTGGCTGGGCTTGTTTCTGGCTGCAATTCTCAGCTCTCAGCCTCCTGAGTAGGTAGGATAACAAACATCAGCCACCAACACCTGGCTTCTTTGGAAATCTTAATTATTTGACATTGGTAGTGCAAATTCAGATTACACTTGCTTGCTAATACAGTGACAAGATTTATCTTTTATGAATTGAGGTTCATGCAATCCTTGTGATTGCTTCTTAGTCTGTAATATATATCCATTGTTATTTAATCCTGATGTGAATGCATTAAGACATTGTACTGTTCTTATTAAATTAAATTTTAGTATTAAGGTGATGTACAGAGTTGTTACCGTTAGATATGTAAGGTAGTGAGTACATTTCTTGTCAAACTTGTTACAATTTCTACTGTACATTTCCTTCCATATCACTTATAACTAAGTGTTCTTTACCAAATTTTATTTGCTTTATATAAGATAATTCTCTTTATTATGAGAAATAATGTTCCTGTTGAGCTCAGGGTGGCCTGTAATCATAGCTACTCAGGAGGCTGAGTCTGAGGATCCTGGTTTGAACTAGCCTGGCAGGAAAGTCCATGAGACTCTTATCTCTAGTTCACTACCACAAAAACCAGAAGTGGAATTGTGGCTCAATGTGGGAGAGCACTAGGCTTGAGCTGAAGAGCTCAGTGAAAGCGTGGAGGCCCAACTACTGACAATAAAAAAAGAAAAAGAAAATAAATGTTCCTTATAGGCAAGATGTTGGTTGATGTCTCTCCCTTCTATCAAGTATTTGTGTAGATCATTAGTCATGCTATGAATTCACATAATGTTCCAGGTAATTCTCTTGTTGTTGTTGGGCTTGAACTCAGGCCTGGGTGCTGTGCCAGGGGTGTTTGTGTTCAAGACTACTCCTCTGCCACTTGAGCCACAGCATCATGTCCTGTTTTTGAAGGTTAATTGGAGATGAGAGTCTGTCAGGGACTTTTGTGCCCTGGCTGGCTGCAAACTGAGATCCTCAGGCTCCTGGCTTCACTAGCATGTTTGTACTTATTTTTTTCCATGCTATTTGTCTTGTCTCACAAAAAACAATTATTTCCTAGATCTGGAAGGGATGATACAAGCCAACATGGAAATGGGGGCTGTTTTCCTCACTCAGACTGCAGCAGGCGTCCTGGGGAACTCCTGCCTCCTTTGTTTTTACAGCTATACCCTGCTCACTGGACAGAAGGTGAGGCCCACTGACCCCATCCTCAACCATCTGGTCTTGGCCAACAACCTGGTTGTTTTATCCATGGGGATCCATCATACGATGGCAGGTTTTGGAGGGAAGCACTTCCTAGATGATACTGGATGTAAAATTGTTGCATATTTCTTCAGAGTAGCCAGAGGGGTTTCTCTTAACACCACCTGCCTTCTGAGTGGCTTCCAGGTCATAAAGCTTTGCACTAGAAATTCTTGGTGGAAGATCAGCACAAGATTCCCCAAATGCTTTGGCTTCTGTGCTTATCTTTTCTGGATCCTGCAGCTCCTGGTAAATGTTCTTGTGCCTGTGAGAGTGATTGGCCCAAGACATAAGCAAAATGTATCTCTGCCTATGCGTTATAGATTCTGCTCCACAGGCCAACCGCAATCCTTTGCCCCTTTATTAACTGTAGTCTTATTGTTTTCCACTGATGTTATATGCTTGGTTTTCATGATCTGGGCCAGTGGCTCCATGGTCCTTGTCCTGCACAGACACAAGGAGAGGGTCCAACACATCCATAGCTGCATTCCCTCCCGAAGACCTGACCACGAGGCCAGGGCCACGCGCACCATCCTGACCCTGGTGAGCATGTTCGTCTCCTTCTATGGCCTCTCTGCCATTTGCAATCTTTTTGTTGGTTTCAGTAGGAAGCCTGACCTGTGGCTGGTGGACTCTTCTGTGTTCCTGGGTACAGGTTTCTGTGTACTGAGCCCCTTTGTGCTCATCAGCCGTGATTCCCGTGTCACTCAGGTTTTTCATTCCTGCACTCAAAAAAACATTTTCACAATTTGGTTAAAGGAATACATTGCATCAGATTTTACAATTGGATCCTAGTTTTATTTTTGCCTTAGGATTTATACTATGCTCTGCACTTACTAGGGCAGGTGCTTTACTACTAGACACAGGCCCTAGTTCTTTTTACTGTACTTATTTTTGATCTATAGCCTTGTATTTTTCCCAGGTCAGCCAGCACTCTCATAAACTGTTTACGTGGGCTGGCCTGGAAGCTGCATCCTCCTGATTCTACCTTACAGGTTTGGGTCACTGCATTTATCCTACATTAGTCTTTTGTTTAAATTATAATTATGATAATGATGAGGATTATTATGAGATGTGGGACTTGAATTCAGGGCCTGGAGATTGTCCCTGAGCTCTATGGCTCATGGCGACTGCTCTACTGTTTTGAGACACAGCACCACTTCTGGTGCTTTTGCAGTAGTTTATTGCAGATAGGACTGTCAGGGACTTTCTTTTCAGGCTGGCTTCCAACTGAAATTCTTACATGTCAGCCTTCTGTGTAGGGAGAATTACATGTGTGAGAAACCGGTCCCTGGCATACATCTTTATTTTTAAAATTATGAAATGATTATATAATAAAAGGTATTCTGGAGGAATCTGTGTGAAACTGACAAAAAGAGGCCACAGGAGTACTTCAGCATTGAAGTACTTGCCTACACAAGACCCTGGACTTCAAATAAAATAAAGTTATAGAAAGTTTCAATGTAATTATTGCGGCCTAATTATCTTTCACTGTTAGTTCACTAAAAAAGGAATAAGGAAAGGTACAATTGCTGTCTAATTATCAGTAACAGAGGTAACAGAAAATGAATCTTTTTACCCAATTTTACAGGACTTATGCTTAATTTTTCTTCATTACCTAATGAGTTGTGTTGAGCAAATGTAATGAGTGAAAATATTAAACTTAGAAATAAACTTCAATATTTAGCACAGAAAAGTATATCACTTGTTGGCCTTTCAGATAGGTACCTGAAAATATATTATCTTTAAACATACTTATTCTCAGTATCTTAAGGTAAAGAAGATTAGTCTAGAAAAATCTACAATGTGGATTTCAGAGTCTGAAGAAATCTACCATGCTTGATTGACATGGACCAGGAGACATAATGGCCGGTCAAGCAGAAAGCGTGTGTAACTGCTGGCTCATAAATATAATAGGGACCAGTCTAGAAATCCATCTTTGTCCTAAAAGTATGAGAGATTCAGTATGAGTTCTTACCTCATGCACAATACCAACAGGTCTACCAATATATGATTTAGTTGATGTTCAAATAAAACATCATATGTATTTGACAATTTTTTCACATGTTTTAGTTATATTAAATTACTATAATGTTACTAAAATATATACCATTTCATTGTGGTGATTCAAATATAGGTAAACAACTCTGTGTTTGTGAATGTGTGTGGGCTTTTCTGCATTGGATTCCTTTTGACTAGAGATGCAGTCTCTCTTCTGGGAGATATACAGATTTCCTGTTTTTTTTTTTTTGAGTCAAGTTACTGTTATTAGTTTTCTGGTCTTTGGCTTGAACTCAGGGTCTGAGTGCTGTCCCTGAGCTACTTTGGCTCAATGCTAGTGCTCTAGAACTTTCTGCCACACAATACCACTTTTGGCCTTTTCTGAGTAATCTCTTGCAGATAACAGTCTCATAGATTTTCCTACCAGGGATGACTTTGAAGTGGGATTCTCAGATCTCAGCCTGCTGAGAAGCTAAGATTACAGGCAAGAGCCACAGGTGCCCCTTCAGCCCCCCTTTGCTTTTTAACATAATGCTTTGCTAAGGAACGAATCTCAGAGACAAAAGAAATAAAAAACCCTCACTATTCACCAAAGCCATATGGCTCAGTTTCATGATCTTATACATGGATTTCATTTTCTTCTACTTACTTCTTATGAGATCATCTTCAAAAGTTTCCACATATTCCCTGGACTTTCTTTACCATGTGGTTTCATCTGTTGGAAATCATCGTGAAAGTTTAGTGGTGCTCATGAGTATACACAATTCACCAGTGCTTGTCACAGGGAAACTCTGTTCCCCATGCACACACTGTCACTGCACTTGCAGGTGACATGATGATCACGTCCACAAAGGAGATGAGATCATGCAATCCTGAGCCTTTAGGTTGGGGCTCAGTGGCTGAGCATACAAGCTGTTACTACTGACTTTGTGCCTCTTGTCCTGACAGCAAACTCCTACTCTGTCAGCAGCTATTTTTTTTCAGGTAAGTGAAAGTATTAAATGTAACTCCTACAAGAAAATGCAGAAATAACTTGTCTGTAAAATATTTATGCTGTGGGCAGTTAGAATGTAGCGCATGACTTGTATTTTTATGAAAAATGTTTGGTGAGGGTCTCAGGCCTTACTCCTCTCTTGGTTAGCAGTGGTGGATCAGCTCCACGTATCTTCATATCCTGGAAACCACACAGCTTTGTGTGCTCAGGGTAGAGCATTCTCTGCTGAAATGATCTAGAGCATCTCCATATTTTTAACTATATTTTTTGTCCTTTTTAATTTTTTGCTTGTGGTACTGGCAATCCTATCTCCGATGTTGCACTTGCTAGGCAAGCACTTTGCCACTGAGCTACATCCCAGCTGGTGCCTGGATTGCCTAGCACTTTCTTTCTTTGTTGGTCATGGGGCTTCAACTAAGTCCTGGGAGAAGTGTGAGTTCTGTTGCACAAGGCTAGCTCTCTACCACTTTGAGCCACAGCACCACTTCCGGTTTTTCAGTGGTTAATTGGAGAGAGGAGTCTCATGGGGTTTTTTCCTGCCTGGACTGGCTTCCAACATGAATCCTGATATCTGGAATCACATTCCTTAGTTCTCAGTCTCCTGAGTAGCTAGGATTACAGGTGTGAATCACCAACACTCAGAAGCTATCATGTTCATAATGTTTTCACGCTATTTTTGGTCTCACAATAAAATGAACTGTCTCCTAGATATGGAAGTGGTGAGCCAAGCTGACATGGAATGGGGGTTGCCTTCTTCACTCAGACTGTAGCAGGGATCCTGGGGAACATCTGTCACCTTTTTTTTTTGCTAGTCCTGAGGCTTGGGACTCAAGGTCTTAGCCCTGTCCCTGGCTTCTTTTTGCTCAAGGCTCCCACTCTACCCCTTTAGCCATAACCCCCTTTCTGGCTTTTTTTGTTCATGTGGTGCTAAGGAATCAGACCCAGGGCTTCATGCATGCTAGGCAAGCACTCTACCACTAAGCCACATTCCCAGCCCCGTCTCCTTTGTTTTTACAGCTACTTCCTGCTCACTGGACAGAAAGTGAAGCCCACACACACCATTCTCAATGGTCTTCTCCTTGCCAGCGACTGGGTATTTCATGCAGAGGGATTCCTCAGACAATGGCAGGTTTTGGATGGAAGTACTTCCAGAATGATTCCACGTGTAAAGTTGTTTTGTATTTCTTCAGAGTAGCCAGATGGGTTTTGTCTAACACCACTTGTCTTCTGAGTGGCTTCCAAGTCATAAAGCTTTGCAGTAGGAATTCTTGGTTGAAGATCAGCACTAGATTCCCCAAGTGCTTAGGTTTCTATGGTTCCCTTTTCTGGATCCTGCAGCTCCTGGTAACTGTTTATGTGTCTCTGAGACGGATTAGATCAAAACATACACAAAATGCCACTCTGCATATGTGTTATAGATCCTGCTCCTCATTCCCAACTCAAATACTGGCCACTTTAGTCCATGCAGTCTTATTCTTTTCCATTGATATTATATGCTTGGTTTCCATGATGTGCCTCAGTGGTTCCCCAGTTCTTGTCCTTCACAGACAGAAGAAGATGGTCTGACACATTCACAGCTGCATTCTCTTCCAACCACCTGATCGTGAGACTAGGGCCCCACTCACCACCGTTCCCCTGGAGAGCACGTTCATCTCCTTTACTGTGTCTGCATACTTCATTCTTTGGTTGAGTCTACTTAGGAAGCCAGGCCTGTGACTGATGACCACTGCTGTGTTACTGGACCTGTGTTTCTCAGCACTGAGCCCTTTGATGCTCAGCAGCAGACACACCCATGTCACTCAGTTTTTTATGTCTTCACTCAAAAAACATTTTCATAATTTTCTTAAACCATTACATTAGATTTTACAGTTGGATCATTGTTGTTTTTTTTTTTCTTAAAGAACTGGCATTCTGACTCTATGGTCTGCACTCCCTAGGACAGAGGCTGTGCTACTTAGGACTTGCTCTTGTTCTTTTGCTCTGTTGTTATTTATTTATTTATTTATGTTGCCAGTCCTGGGGCTTGGACTCAGGGCCTGAGCACTGTCCCTGGCTTCTTTTTGCTCAAGGCTAGCACTCTGCCACTGAGCCACAGCGCCACTTCTGGCCATTTTCTGTATATGTGGTGCTGGGGAATTGAACCCAGGGCCTCATGTATAGGAGGCAAGCACTCTTGCCACTAGGCCATATCCCCAGCCCTCTGTGGTTATTTTTGAGATATAGCCTTTTGTTTTACCCAGGTCTGCCTGCATGCTAATATTCCTAAAATATGTATCCTGAAGTATCTGGGATGACATGTGAACCAAGATGCTGAGATTATTTTGTTGTTGTTGAAATAGAGCCTTTTTAGCCCTGGATGATATATAACTGCAACTGTCCCAATCTCAGCATCCCACATAAAAGGGATGACTGGGATATACCATCGTTCCTAGTAGTACTTGAGATGGGTTGTTATAAACTGTTTATGTGGGCTGACCTTGAACCTATATCGTCCTGATTCAACTACTGATTCAACTACTGATATAAACCACTGTATCCATGTTGGATTAATTTTTCATTCAAATTATTATTATTATCATTATTATTGTTACTGTTTGTGAGTCATTGGGATTGAAATCAGGGCGTGCTACCCATGAGTTCCTTTGCTCTACCATTTTGAGCAACAACTCCACTTCCAGTTTTCAGTGGTTAGTTGTAAATAATGATTTCTTGGACTGGGAATACGACTTAGTGGTAGAGTGCTTGCCTTGCATACATGAAGCCTGGAATTCGATACCTGAGCACCACATATATAGAAAAAGCCAGAAGTGGGGCTATGGCTCAAATATCAGAGTGCTAGCCTTGAGCAAAAAGAAGACAGTGACAGGGATCAGGCCCTGAGTCCAAGATCCAGGACTGGCAAAAAAAAAAAAAAAAAAGAAAGAAAGAAAGAAAAAAACTCTTAGACTTTCTCACCCTGGGCTGGCTTTGAACCAAGATTATCTAGGCCTCTTAAGTAGCTAGGATTACATGTGTAAGCCACCAGCACTCACATAACTTTTATTCGTTATTAATTAATTAATTAATTAATTTTTTTTTGCCAGTCCTGGGGATTGGACTCAGGGCCTGAGCACTGTCCCTAAGCTTCTTTTTGCTCAAGGCTAACACTCTACCACTTGAGCCACAGCTCCACTTCCGGCTTTTGTTGTTGTTGTTCTTTTGTTTATGTGGTGATGAGGAACTGAACCCAGGGCTTCATGCATGCAAGGCAAACACTCTACCACTAAGATATATTCCCAGCCCCCAATTTTTATTCTTAAAAGTATTAAATGATTGTGTAATAACAGCTATGCTCTAGTAAGCAGTGTGAAACTGACAGAAAGAGGGCCCTGGGAAAGAAAATCAGAAATTGCTCCCTGGATGAAAAAAGTATCTGGGGAGTAAAATTATCCTAAATATTTTTCAAAATGGACAAAGAAGAAATTAGCAATATCAAAATGATTGTTTAATAATAAATTAAGTTTTGTCATTAGAAGTCTTCTGTAGCATTACAGGCAGGCCCACAGTTGACTACAGATGCCTCTTACAATTTTGTCAGATGTAACTTTGGCTCATAGTCAATTCCAGATAAGCCATGCTTAAAATACTACTTCCAGTGATCTCCTTATTGACTCAATTTGAGTATCAGGGCTTTTGACAAAGACTCATTTGATCTGAGGACTGTGGTTCAAAGCCAGGCAAGGTAGAGAAAAGTCCCTATGAGTTTCTCATCTCTGCTTGACCAACAGAGAGCTGGGTGAGTGGAGCTCAGGCTGAAAGTGGTAGAGCACTGACCTTGAGCTTGTGAGCTCAGGGACAAGGCCCAGGCCCTGAGTTCAAGTCCAGAAACTCCCAGAGGGAATTGCCAGTAGGGACAGAATTCTAGCCTGGAAAAGCCACTCCTAGGACAGAAGCCTATCCTGATGACAACGGAGTATTCAGAGGCAGTTGGAAGACACTGGTCAGAGAAGAGGAGATGGAGTCACATCCTTTAGTCACTTGTACTTGGCCCTTGAAAAATAATCAGTGGCTGGAGGTCACACGAATATAGTTTCTGAGCATACCTATCTAATGCCCATGTTGGTCTACTTGTTTAAGGGCAGGAAGTTACACCTTTGCCTCCCTGTCAATCATCTATTTTAGTAGGGCAATAGTTTAAAATCCCAGCCTCCTGTATTTGCTCAAAGCCCTCATTGGAAGTGAGTTTTGGTCTGGCACTAGCTGCATAAATTCATGAGGTCAAGAACAGAGGTTTGTACCCAAATGGACATTGATCTCAGATCATGTCCCTACTGGGGTATCTGGGGATCTTCACCAGTTTCTGTTAGGCATTGTAAGGCTCAGTAAAGATCAGGCTCCCCAAGCACCCAGGAAAGTGCCTTTGCAAACAAGAATGCTGAACGGGCTGCATAGTGTAGCCCAAGAAAAAGACTGTGCAGTTGTTAAAAGTTAAATGTTGTATATACTTTCCAGTTTGGAGTAAAAGTATTGCTCCTAATGATGTCTGATAGATAACCCCTTGGTAAAATACCCTGAGGCTTTGGGGCTGTTGTTAGGGCAGTGCCACTGCCCCAGAGTCAGCTTGAACAAGTTTCAGGAAATGCGACTTCATCCATCAATTCTCTGTAAGGTCAAGGTACCAAAGACATTTCTGGGGAAATGAGGCAGGGTAGGTTAAAGGAAGCAAGAGCAACCAGTAGTCCAGGAAATCCTAGCCTTATTTGGAGAAAATCTACTTAACAAAAGTTGTCACCCTGGTAATTGGCCTTGGGCCACTGCCTAGAAAACCAGTGGGGGCCCTGCCAGCCAAGCCTAGGTACTGGGAAAAAGCCACCAGGAGAATACTGGGAGATTTCCCTAAAGTCAGGTTCCTGCCTTAGGTTAAGTTAAAAAAAGTATCCTCAACTGTAGTCTGGTTCCAGAACTTAGAGGTAGCCCAGCAGGAGGTGGATGCAGCCCATCCGTTCCATTCTGCACATACCCTTTGGGTTAAGAAGTTTGGGAAGCAAAGTGACTCTACTTCATCGTCCTGAAAGTAGATGGCACCCATGCCTAGCTCCATCACACAGGGCTGATGTCTCTTGGATGGCTCCTTTGGATCTTCTGGACTTAGAACTTGTGTGATATTCTCTCTGCAGTATCTAGATTTGTAAATCTTACCAAGTCAGACCTGGGAAAGGATTACTGGTTATGTTTTTTTCAGGCTAATGGAACAGGTGTAGTACAGAAGAGCCTCTGGTAAACTTTGCTTAAAGTAACTTGGTTAGGAATACTGCTAAGGGCTGAATGCAGACCTCTCACTGAGAAATCAGTGATTTGCTTTCATGTACATAAATCCAGTGTGGAATGAAGAAGAGATGCTGATCTAACAGGCACCATCTTGGCCACATGGTGGATAGGGAATTGGGTTTACCTGGGGCTATTTTGTCCTCTTGGTATTGGAAGGTGAAGTCCCACCCCCTAGGTGATGGGCATGCCTGAATTTCTTTCTTTCTTTTTTTTTTTGGCCAGTCAGGGCCTGAGCACTGTCCCTGGCTTCTTCCTGCTCAAGGCTAGCACTCTGCCACCTGAGCCACAGTGCCCCTTCTGGCCGTTTTCCATATATGTGGTGCTGGGGAATCGAACTGAGAGCTTCATGTGTAGGAGGCAAGCGCTCTTCATGCCTGAATTTCTAGAGCCAGAAGCAGAGACTTTGTCAATAGATTCCTAGACTTGTGAGTCCAGTGCCTTGAACTTGGGAGACCCGGGTTTCTTGTGGCCCTGCCCTGTGCCCCCGCCCCTGACCAGCTCAGGCACCCTTATGCTATGCCTCTTGTGCTGTGTCTCCTGTCTGTCCTGCAGTCACTACGGTGTTCCATTTCAGCTGTCTATTGGTGTTGATCTCGGTTGCTGGAATTGTTTTGCTGCTCTTTCTTCTCTGCTCTCATGGCTTGTTTTCTGAGAGTGTTCAGTGTATTCCATGGGTTGCAGGTCTTTGTGACAGGAGTCCCCTGCACTCTCTGGCTCTTCAAAAAGATTCCTGGTTCTCTCAATGTGTGGCTTCTGTGTTTCCTCACTTAGATACTTTACAACATGCTGAGTAAATGTAATGAGTTGAAATACTAAACTTGGAAATAAAGTTCAATATTTACTACAAAAAATATTATTACTAGTTGTTGTTTTTAAATGGGCACCTGAAAACTAAATTCAAACACATTTAGATCCGGCATCATGAGATAAATGAGAATAATCCAGAATGATCTCTCACTTGGAAGATGGGGATTTCAGAGATCTGAATAAATCCACCATGTTTGACATGGACCAGGAGACATAGTGGCAGGTTAATTAGTAACCTTTGTAACTGCTGGTGCCTAAATATAATGCAGGGCCAGTGCAGTATTCCATCTTTGTCCTAAAAGCATGACAGACTTAATAGGAGGCCTGACCTCATGCACAACATGAACAGTCCTCCAGAAGATGACTTAGTTGATATTGAACCAAAAACTAGTATATATTTCACAAGTTTTAATTTTATTAAATGACTAGAAACTGTTCCTACAATACACATCATTTGATTGTGGTGATTCAAATGTAGGTAATTATGCATATGAGAGACTGTGTGTGTTTGAGTGTGTGCAGATAACAGTCTTTCAGACTCTCTGTCTGCGCTGGCTTTTAGCCACATCCCCAGATCTCAAGACTCCTTACTAGTTAAGATCACATTCTTGAGCCACAGAGACTAATCTTTTTTTTCGTTTTCCTTTTCTTTTTAACTTAATGCTTTGCTAATGAAAGAAATTGCATCTTGGAGACAAGAGAAACAAAACACCCTAAAAATTCACCAGATCCATTTGGTTAGTTTCACACTCTTATACAATAAATTTCCTTTTCCTCTACTCATTATAAATGAGATCATCTTTAAAAGTTTCTGCATATTCCCTGGACTTGCTTTCCCATATGGGCTCATCTGTTGGAAGTTTCTCTGAAAGTTTAGCGGTGCTCCTGAGTATACACAATTCACCAGTGTTTGTCACAGGGAAACTCTGTTCCCCATGAAGACACTGTCACTGCACTTCCAGGTGACACGATGATCACGTCCACAAAGAATGAGATCATGCAATCCTGAGCCTTCATCTGGGGTTCAGTGGGTGAGTATATACACTGTGACTACTGCCTCTGCTCCTCTTGTCCTGATAGCAAATTCCTACTGGGTCAGCAGCTGTTCTTTTCAGGTAAATGACAGTACTAAATGTAACTCATGTCAGAAAATGCAGAAGTATCTTTTCTGTAAAATGTTTGTGCTGTGGGGTGTTTGAATGTGGCCCATGTCTTTTATTGTTAGGAAAAATGTGTGTTGAGAGTCCCAGGCCTCTCTCCTCCCTCAGTTAGCAGTCTTGTTGCAGCTCCACTTGTCTTTACATCCTAGAGACCATATAGCTTTGAGTGTACAGGGGTAGAACATTCCCTGCTGAATGATCTCATGTACTTCTCTATGTACTTTGCATTTTTTAAAATGTTTTACTTTACCAGTAGGGGCTAGAACTCAGGGCCTGGGCACTGTTCCTGAGCCTCTTTGTGCTCAAGGTTAGCTCTCTACCACTGGAACCACAGTTCCACTTTTAGCCTTTTCTTAGTATTTTATTGAAGATAAGAGTCTTACCGACCTTTTCTGGCTGGGCTTGCCTATAGCTGCAATTTTCAGCTCTCAGCCTCCTGAGTAGGTAGGATAACAAGCATCTGCCACCAATACCTGGCTTCTTTAGATATCTTAATTATTTGACATTGCTAGAGTAAATCCCGATTATACTTACTCGCTAATACAGTGACAAGATTTATCTTTTATGAATTGAGGTTCTTGTAATCCTTGTGTTTCCTTCTCAGTCTATAGCATATCTCCATTTTTATTTAATTCTGATGTGCATGTAATAAAGAAGTTGTACTTTTCTTTTTAAAAATTTTATTTTATTGTGAAAGTGATGTACAGAGGGGTTACAGTTTCATATGGAAGGTAGTGAGTACATTTCTTGTCAAATTTGTTACCCCTTCCACTGTACTTTTCTTTCCATGTTACTTCTAATTAAGTTTTCCTTTACAAAATTTTATTTGCTTTTACCTAAGATAATCCTCTTTATTTTAAGAAATCATGTTCCTTGTTGAGCTCAGGGTGGCCTGTAATTATAACTACTCAGGAGGCTGAGTTCTGAGGATCCTGGTTTGAACTAGCCTGGCAGGAAAGTCCATGAGACTCTTATCTGCAGTTCACTACCAGAAAAACTAGAAGTGGAGCTGTGGCTCAATGTGGGACAGCCCTAGCCTTGAGCTGAAGAGCTCAGGGACAGTGTGGAGGCCCAACTACTGAAAAAAACCCAGCAATTTTCCTTATAGGCAAGATGTTGGTTGATGTCTCACCATTCTGTCAAGTATTTGTATGGATCACTAATCATGCTATTAAATCACATACCATTTCAGGTAATTCTTTTCTTGCTGTTGTTGGTTGTTGGGCTTGAACTCAGGCCTAGGTGCTTTGCCGGAGCGTGTTTGTGTTCAAGACTAGTCCTCTGCCACTTGAGCCACAGTGTCCTGTTTTTGAGTGGTTAATTGGAGATGAGAGTCTGACAGGAACATGTCTGCCCTGGCTGGCTGCAAACTGAGATCCTCAGGCTCCTGGCTTCACTAGCATGTTTATACTCATTTTCTTTGTCATGCTATTTTTTTTCTCACTATAAAACCAATTGTTTCCTAGATATGAGAGTGATGACACAGGCTGACATGGCAATGGGGATTGTCTTCCTCACTCAGACTGCAGCAGGTTCCTGGGGAACTCCTGCTCCTTTGTTTTTATAGCTACACCCTGCTCACTGGACAGAAGGTGAGACCTACAGACCCCATCCTCAACCACCTGGTCTTGGCCAACAACTTGGTTGTTTTATCCATGGGGATCCATCGCATGATGGCAGGTTTTGGATGGAAGCACTTCCTGGATGATACCGGATGTAAAATTGTTCCATATTTCCACAGAGTAGCTAGAGGGGTTTCTCTTAACACCACCTGTCTTCTGAGTGGCTTCCAGGTGATAAAGCTTTGTAGTCGAAATTCTTGGTTGACGATCAGCACTAGACTCCCCAAATGCTTTGGCTTCTGTTGTTCTCTTTTGTGGATCCTGCAGTTTCTGGTAAATGTTTCTGTGCCTGTGAGAGTGACTGGACCAAGACATAACCAAAACCTAACTCTGCCTATGCGTTATAGATTCTGCTCCACAGGCCAACCACAATCCTTTGGACCTTTCTTAATTGTATTCTTTTTGTTTTCCCTTGATGTTATATGCTTGGTTTTCATGACCTGGACCAGTGTCTCCATGGTCCTTGTCCTGCACAGACACAAGGAGAGGGTCCGACACATACATAGCCGCATTCCCTCCCGAAGACCTGACCACGAGGCCAGGGCCACGCGCACCATCCTGACCCTGGTGAGCATGTTCGTCTCCTTCTACTGCCTGTCTGCCATTTGCAGTCTTTTTGTTGGTTTCAGTAGGAAGCCTGACCTATGGCTGGTGGACTCTACTGTGTTCCTGGGTACAGGTTTCTCTGTACTGAGCCCCTTTGTGCTCATCAGCCGTGATTCCCGTGTCACTCAGGGTCTTTATTCCTGCTCTAAAAGAGCATTTTCATTATTTGGTTAAGGCAATACATTGCTTCAGCTTTCACAGTTGGATCCTAGTTTTATTTTTGCAGCATTAGGATTGAGACTATGTGCTCTGAACTCACTAGGGCAGGCACTCTACTACTAGACACAGGCTCTGCTTCTTTATACCTCTGGTTCTTTTTGAGACATAGCCTTGCATTTTTCCCAGGTCAGCCAACACCCTCATATTCCTTTTATATGTCTCCTGAAGCATCTGTAACAACAGATTTGAATTTTTTTTGTTGTTGTTGAGATAGACTCTTAGGAATTTATTGTTCAGGCTCAGTTTTATGAACCATCCTAATCTCAGACCTTTAACAGGTATAGGATGACAGGCATGCACATCCTACCTTGCTCCTGCATTTATCTTATACCACTTCTTCTTCTTCTTCTTCTTCTTCTTCTTCTTCTTCTTCTTCTTCTTCTTCTTCTTCTTCTTCTTCTTCTTCTTCTTCTTCTTCTTCTTCTTCTTCTCCTTCCTCCTCCTCCTCCTCCTCCTCCTCCTCCTCCTCCTCCTCCTCCTCCTCCTCCTCCTCCTCCTCCTCCTCCTCCCCCCCCTCTTCCCCCCTCCTCCTCTTCCTCCTCCCCCCCTCCTCTTCTCCCTTCTTCTTTTTCATTTTGGAACTTGAACTCAGGGTCCAGATATTGTCCCTGAGTTCTTTTTTTTTTTTTTTTTTTTTGGCCAGTCCTGGGGCTTGGACTCACGGCCTGAGCACTGTCCCTGGCTTCTTTTTGCTCAAGGCTAGCACTCTGCCACTTGAGCCACAGCGCCGCTTCTGGCCGTTTTCTGTGTATGTGGT
This sequence comes from Perognathus longimembris pacificus, assembly GCF_023159225.1. Taxonomy (NCBI): domain Eukaryota; kingdom Metazoa; phylum Chordata; class Mammalia; order Rodentia; family Heteromyidae; genus Perognathus; species Perognathus longimembris. Next base: position 26,503,819 of record NC_063180.1, read on the forward strand.
GCTGGGGAATCGAACCCAGGGTTGGCTCACGGCTAGTGCTCTATTATTGGAAACACAGCACCACATCTGGCCTTTTTGCAGTAGTGTATTGGAGGTAAGACTGTCAGGGACTTTACTGTCAGGCTGGCTTTGATCTGAAATTCTCACATGTGAGCTCCTGTGTAGCTAGGATTACAGGTATGAAAAACCGGTGCCTGGCATACATTTTAATTTCAAAATTATGAAATGATTATATAATAAAAGGTATTCTGGAGGAATCTGTGTGAAACTGACAAAAAGAGGCCATGTGAGTACCTCAGAATTGATGTACTTGCCTAGCCAAGACCCTGAAGTTCAAATCAAATAAAGTTATAGAAAGTTTCAATGTAGTTATTGTGGCCTAATGATCTTTCACTGTTAGTTCACTAAACAAACAAGGAATAAGAAAGGTAAAATTACTGTCTAACTATCAGTAATAGAGGTTCCAGAAGATGAATCTTTTTACCCTGTTTTCCAAGATTTACCCTTAACTTTTCTTCATTACCTAGTGAATTGTGTCGAGCAAATGTAATGAGTGGAAATATTAAACTTAGAAATAAACTTCAATATTTAGCACAAAAAAATCTATCATTTGTTGGTCTTTCAGATAGGTACCTGAATATATGTATATTATCTTCAAACATATTTATTCCCAGTATCTTAAGGTAAAGAAGAGTAGTCTAGAAAAATCTGCAATGTGGATTTCAGAGTTCTGAAGAGATCTACCATGCTTGACATGGACCATGAGACATAATGGCAGGTCAAGCAGAAAACTTGTGTAACTACTGGCTCATAAATGTAATGGGGACCAGTGCAGAAATCTATCTTTGTCCTAAAAGTATTAGAGATTCAGTATGAGTTCTGATCTCATGCACAATATCAACAGGTCTACCAAAATATGATTTAGTTGATTGTCAACTGAAATATCATATGCATTTGACAATGTTTTCACAAGTTATAGTTTTGTGGGTTTTTTTTTTTTGTCTTTTTCTTTTTCGATACTGGGATTGAACCCAGGACGTTACACTTGCTAAGCAAGTGCTTTGCCACAGAGCCACATCCCAGCCCCTCAAGTTTCTGTTTTATTGAATTACTATAATTTGTTACTAAAATATATATGATATCATTGTAGTCATTCAAATATGAGTAAAGAACTCTGTGTTTGTGAATGTGTGTGGGCTTTTCTGTATTGGATTCCTTTTGACTCGAGATGCAATCACTCTTCTGATAGATATTCAATTTTCCTGCTTTTTCTTGAGTCAATTTTTTATTATTATTTTTGTGGTCTTTGGATTGAACTCAGGGTCTGATTGCTGTCTCTGAGCTACTTTGGCTCAAGGCTAGTGCTCTAGCAGAAGCTAGCACTTCTGCCACAGCACCACTTCTGGCTTTTTCTGAGTAATCTCTTGCAGATAACAGTCTCATAGACTTTCCTACCAGGGCTGACTTTGAAGTGGGATTCTCAGATCTGAGTGTGCTAAGTAGCTAAGATTACAGGCAAGAGCCACAGGTGCCCCACCTTTCCTTTGAAACATAAGGCTTTGTTAAGGGTTGAATTTTCATTTTAGAGACAAAAGAAATAAAAAACCCTAACTATTCACCAAAGCCATATGGCTCAGTTTCATGATCTTATCGAAGAGATTTCATTTTCCTCTACTCACTTCCAATGAGATCATCTTCAAAAGATTCCCCATATTCCCTGGACTTTCTTTACCATGTGGTCTCATCTGCTGGAAGTCATTGTGAAAGTTTAGCGGTGCTCATCAGGATACACAAATCATCAGTGTTTGTCACAGGGAAACTCTGTTCCCCATGCACACTCTATCACTGCACTTCCAGGTTACATGACGATCATGTCCACAAAGGAGATGAGATCATGCAATCCTGAGCCTTTAGGTTGGGGCTCAGTGGCTGAGCATACAAGCTGTTACTACTGACTTTGCACCTTTTGTCCTGACAGCAAACTCCTACTCTGTCAGCAGCTATTTATTTTCAGGTAAGTGAAAGTATTAAATGTAACTCCTACAAGAAAATGCAGAAATAACTTGTCTGTAAAATATTTACATTGTTGGCAGTTAGAATGTGGCATGTATCTTGTATTTTTATGAAAAATGTGTTTTGAAAGTCATAAGCCTTACTCCTCTCTTGCTTAGCAGTGGTAGATCAGCTCCACGTGTCTTCATATCCTAGAGACCATACAGCTTTGTGTGCTCAGGGAAGAGCATTGTCTGCTCAAATGATCTAATACATGTCTATATTTTTACCTGTATTTAAAAAAAGTTCACAATATGGTTCCTTATAGTGTTTTTTTTTCTCAAATTTTTATTATCAAACAGAGAGGTTACAGTTTCATACATTAGGCATTGGATACATTTCTTGTACTGTTTGTTACATCGTCCCTCATTCCCCCCTCCCTCCTCCCCCTTTCCCTTTCCCCCCATGAGGTGTTCAGTTCATTTACACCAAACAGTTTTGCAAGTATTGCTTTTGTAATTGTTTGTCTTATTTTTACCCTGTGTCTCTCGATTTTGGTATTCCCTTTCAATTTCCTAGTTCTAATACCAGGATAGACGGTTTCCAATATACTCAGATAAGATTACAGAGATAGTGTAGATACAACCACAGGAAGGTGATACAAGAGCATCATCAAAAGTAGAAGCTACAGATACACATGGGACGTTGAAAGTAGTTACAACTGTGATATAACAATCGGTTCCATAACATGGAGTTCATTTCACTTAGCATCATCTTATGTGATCATAAGGGTATAGCTATTGGGCTCTTGTGATCCTCTGCTGTGACTTGCCTAAACCTGTGCTAATTATTCCCAGTAAGGGAGACCATAGAGTCCATGTTTCTTTGGGTCTGGCTCACTTCATTTAGTATAATTTTTTCCAAGTCCTTCCATTTCCTTACAAATGGGGCAATGTCATTCTTTCTGATAGAGGCATAAAATTCCATTGTGTATATGTACCACATTTTCCCGATCCATTCGTCTACTGAGGGGCATCTGGGTTGGTTCCAGATTCTAGCTATGACAAATTACGCTGCAATGAACATTGTTGTGCTGGTGGTTTTACTGTGATTTTGTTTGTGGTTTTTTGGATAGATACCCAAAAGTGGGGTTGCTGGGTCATAGGGGAGTTCTATATTTAGCCCTCTGAGGAATCTCCATACTGCTTTCCAGAGTGGCTGAATCAGTTTACATTCCCATCAACAACGAAGTAGGGTTCCCTTTTGGCCACATCCCCTCCAACAATTGTTATTGTTAGTTTTCTTGATATATGACATTCTTACTGGGGTGAGATGGAATCTCAATGTTGTTTTGATTTGCATTTCTTTTATGGCCAGCGATGTAGAGCACCTTTTTCATATGTCGCTTGGCCATCCTCATTTCCTCATCAGAGAAGTCTCTTTTTAAGTTTTTAGCCCACTTGATGAGGGGGCTATTGGTTCTTTGTGGTTTTGTTTTGGAGGAAGGTAATTTTTTTAGTTCTGCATATATTTTACTTTTTTTTTTTTTTGTCCAGTCCTGGGGCTTGGACTCAGGGCCTGAGCACTGTCCCTGGCTTCTTCTTGCTCAAGGCTAGCACTCTGCCACTTGAGCCACAGCGCCCCCTCTGGCCATTTTCTGTATATGTGGTGCTGGGGAATTGAACCCAGGGCCTCATGTATAGGAGGCAAGCACTCTTGCCACTAGGCCATATCCCCAGCCCCATCTGCATATATTTTAGATATGAGGCCTTTGTTCGTTGAATGGCCGGTAAAGATCTTCTCCCAGTCTGTGGGCTTTCTGTTTATCTTGTGAGCTATGTCCTTTGCCATGCAGAAGCTCTGCAGTTTGATGCAGTCCCATTTGTCCAACCTTTCTTTCATTTGTAGCCTTTCTGGGTCTTTGTTAAGGAAGTTCCGTCCTGCGCCAAGGAGCCCAAGTGTTTCTCCTACTCCTTCCTTTAGTGTTTTCAGGGTGTCTGTTTTGATTTCGAGGTCTTTAATCCATTTGGAATTGATTTTGGTGCAGGGTGATATATAAGGATCTAGTTTTAGTTTGTTGCATGTGTTGAGTCAGTTTTGCCAGCACCATTTGTTAAAGAGGCTATCTTTCTTCCAAACTATTGTTATAGCTCCTTTATCAAAGATTACGTAGGTGTAGTTCTGTGGGTTCATTTCTGGGTCTTCAATTCTGTTCCATTGGTCTTCAGGTCTGTTCTTAACTGTATTTTTTGTCCCTTTTTTTTTTTTACGTGTGGTACTGGCAATCCTACCTCCAATGTTGCATTTGCTGGGCAAGCACTTTGCCACTGAGCTACATCCCAGCTGGTGCCTGGCTTGCCTAGCACTTTCTTTCTTTGTTGGTCATGGGGCTTCAACTAAGTCCTGGGTGAAGTGTGAGCTCTGTTGCACAAGACTAGCTCTCTACCACTTTGAGCCACAGCACCACTTTCAGTTTTCCAGTGGTTAATTGGAGAGAAGAGTCCCATGGGGTTTTTTCCTGCTTGGACTGGCTTCCAACATGAATCCTGACATCTGGAATCACATTCCTTAGTTCTCAGTCTCCTGAGTAGCTAGGATTACAGGTGTGAATCACCAACACTCAGAAGCTATCATGTTCATAATGTTTTCATGCTATTTTTGATCCCACAATAAAATCAATAGTTTCCTAGATATGGAAGTGGTGAGCCAAGCTGACATGGAATGGGGGTTGCCTTCTTCACTCAGACTGCAGCAGGGATCCTGGGGAACATCTGTCACCTTTTTTTTTTGCCAGTCCTAGGGCTTGGGACTCAAGGTCTTAGCCCTGTCCCTGGCTTCTTTTGGCTCAAAGCTCCCTCTGTGTCCCTTGAGCCACAGTGCCCTTCTGGCTTTTTCTGTTCATGTGGTGCTAAGGAATCAGATCCAGGGCTTCATGCATGCTAGGCAAGCACTCTACCACTAAGCCACATTCCCAGCCCCTGTCTCCTTTGTTTTTACAGCTACTCCCTGCTCACTGGACAGAAGGTGAAGCCCACACACACCATTCTCAACGGTCTTCTCCTTGCCAGCGACTGGGTATTTCATGCAGAGGGATTCCTCAGACAATGGCAGGTTTTGGATGGAAGTATTTCCAGAATAACTCCAGATATCAAGTTGTTTTGTATTTCTTTAGAGTAGCTAGATGGGTTTTGCCTAACACCACCTGTCTTCTGAGTGGCTTCCAGGCCATAAAGCTTTGCAGTAGGAATTCTTGGTTGAAGATCAGCACTAGATTCCCCAAGTGCTTAGGTTTCTATGGTTCCCTTTTCTGGATCCTGCAGCTCCTGGTAAATGTTTATGTGTCTCTGAGACGGATTGGATCAAGACATACACAAAATGCCACTCTGCATATGTGTTATAGATCCTGCTCCTCATTCCCAACTCAAATGCTGGCCACTTTAGTCCATGCAGTCTTATTCTTTTCCATTGATATTATATGCTTGGTTTCCATGATGTGCCTCAGTGGCAGTCTGACACATTCACAGCTGCATTCTCTTCCAACCACCTGACCATAAGACTAGGACCCATCTCACCACCATTCCCCTGGAGAGCACGTTCATCTCCTTCTACTGCGTCTGCATACTTCATTCTTTGGTTGAGTCTACTTAGGAAGCCAGGCCTGTGACTGATGACCACTGCTGTGTTACTGGACCTGTGTTTCTCAGCACTGAGCCCTTTGATGCTCAGCAGCAGACACACCCATGTCACTCAGTTTTTTTTTGTCTTCACCCAAAACATGTTTTCACAATTTTCTTAAATGATTACATCACATCAGATTTTACAGTTGGATCATTGTTATGTTTTTTCTTAAAGAACTGGCATTCTGACTCTATGCTCTGCACTCCCTAGGACAGAGGCTGTACTACTTAGGACTTGCTCTTGTTCTTTTGCTCTGTGGTTATTTTTGAGATAAAGCCTTTTGTTTTACCCAGGTCAGCCTGCACGCTAATATTCTTACTAAATGTATCCTGAAGTATCTGGGATGACATGTGGACCAAGATGCTGATGTATTTTTTTTCTTCAAATTTTTATTATCAAATTGATGTACAGAGAGCTTAGGCATTGGATACATTTCTTGTGCTGATGTATTTTTCGTTGAGATAGAGCTTAAGAAATGTTTTGTCCCTGGCTGACAGATAACTGCAACCATCCCAATCTCAGCCTCCCACATTAAAGGATATGACATTGTACCTAGTAGTAGTTGAGATGGGGGTCTTATAAACTGTTTATGTGGGCTGACCTTGAACCTATATCCTCCTGATTCAACCTTACGGATATAAACCACTGTATCCATGTTGGATTAATTTTTCATTCAAATTATTATTATTACCATTATTATTTTTTTGTGAGTCATCTGAATTGAACTCAGGGCTGGGGTGCTATCCATCAGTTCCTTTGCTCTACTGTTTTGAACAACAGCTCAATTTCCAGTTTTCTGTGATTTGGTGCAAATATTAATTTCTTGGGCTGGGAATATGGCCTAGTGGTAGAGTGCTTGCCTTGCATACATGAAGCCTGAAAATGATTCCTCAGCACCACATATATAGAAAAAGCCAAAAGTGGGACTATGACTCAAGTATCAGAGTGCTATACTTAAGCAAACAGAAGCCAGGGACAGTGCACAGGCCATGAGTCCAAGCCCCAGGACTGGCAAAAACAAAAGAAAAGAATCTCTAGCACTTTCTCACCCCAGGCTGGCTTTGACTCGAACCTCTTGAGAAGCTAGGATTACATGTGTAAGCCACCAGCACTCAAATAAATTTTTATCCTTTTATTTTTTATTTTTTGCCAGTCCTGGGGATTGGACTCAGGGCCTGACCACTGTCCCCGGCTTCTTTTTGCTCAAGGATAGCACTCTACCACTTGAACCACAACTCCACTTCTGATTCTTTTGTTTTGTTATTGTGTTTGTGATGCTGAGGAACCAAACCCAGGGCTTCATGCATGCAAAGCAAGCACTCTATCACTAAGACATATTCTCAACACCAAATTTTTATTCTTAAAAGTATTAAATGATTGTATAATAAAATGTATGCTGTAACAATCAGTGTGAAACTGATAGAAAGAGGGCATTGGAAAGAAAATCAGAAATGGCTCCCTGGATGGAAAAGTATCTGGGGAGTAAAATTATCCTAAATATTTTTCAAAATGGACAAAGAAGAAATTAGCAATATCAAAATGATTGTTTAATTATTATTTAATTTCAGCCATTAGAAGTATTCTGTAACATTACAGGCAGGCCCACAGTTGACTAGAGGTGTCTCTTACAATTTTGTCAGATGTAACTTTGGCTCATAGTCAATTCCAGATAAGCCATGCTTAAAATAATAGTTCCAGTGATCTCCTAATTGATTCAATTTGAGTATCAGGGCTTTTGACAAAGACTCATTTGATCTGAGGACTGTGGTTCAAAGCCAGGCAAGGTAGAGAAAAGTCCCTGTGAGTTTCTCATCTCTACTTGACCAACAGAGAGCTGGAAGAGTGAGCTCAGGCTGAAAGTGGTAGAGCACTGGCCTTGAGCTAGTGAGCTCAGGGACAAGGCCCAGGCCCTGAGTTCAAGTCCAGAAACTCCCAGAGGGAATTGCCAGTAGGGACAGAATTCTAGCCTGGAAAAGCCACTCCTGGGACAGAAGCCTGTCCTGATGACAATGGAGCATTCAGAGGCAGTTGGAAGTCACTGGTCAGATAAGAGGAGATGGAGTCATATCCTTTAGTCACGTGTGCTTGGCCCTTCAAAATTAATCAGAGTCTGAAGGTAACAAGAATTTAGTTTCTGAGCATACCAATCTAATGCCCATGTTGGTCTACTTCCTTACGGGCAGGAAGTTACACCCTTGGCTGCCTGTCAATAATCTGTTATAGTGGTAGCTAAGACTCCAAATGGGGTAGTAGTTTAAAACCCCAGCCTCCTGTATCTACTCAAAGACCTTATTGGAAGTGAGTTTTAGGCTGGCACTAGCCACATAAATTCATCAGTTCAAGCAAAGAGGTTTGTAGCCAAATGGACATGAGATGGAGTCCCTAGGGACCTTCACTGGGTTTGCTATGCATAGTAAGGCTCAGCAAAGAACAGGCTCCCCAGGCACCCAGGAAAGTGCTTTTGCAAACAAGAGTGCTGAATGGGCTGCATAGTGTAGCCCAAGAAAAAGACTGTGCAGTTGTTAAAAGTTAAATGTTGTATATACTTTCCAGTTTGGAGTAAAAGTATTGCTCCTGATGATGTCTGATAGATAACCCCTTGGTAAAATACTCTGAGGCTTTGGGGCTGTTGTTAGGGCAGTGCCACTGCCCCAGAGTCAGCTTGAACAAGTTTCAGGAAATGCGACTTCATCCATCAATTCTCTGTAAGGTCAAGGTACCAAAGACATTTCTGGGAAAATGAGGCAGGGTAGGTTAAAGGAAGCAAGAGTAACCAGTAGTCCAGGAAATCCTAGCCTTATTTGGAGAAAATCTACTTAACAAAAGTTGTCACCCTGGTAATTGGTCTTGGGCCACTGCCTAGAAAACCAGTGGGGGCCCTGCCAGCCAAGCCTAGGTACTGGGAAAAAGCCACCAGGAGAATACTGGGAGATTTCCCTAAAGTCAGGTTCTTGCCTTAGGTTAAGTTAAAAAAAGTATCCTCAACTGTAGTCTGGTTCCAGAACTTAGAGGTAGCCCAGCAGGAGGCGGATGCAGCCCATCCGTTCCATTCTGCACATACCCTTTGGGTTAAGAAGTTTGGGAAGCAAAGTGACTCTACTTCATCGTCCTGAAAGTAGATGGCACCCATGCCTGGCTCCATCACATAGGGCTGATGTCTCTTGGATGGCTCCTTTGGATCTTCTGGACATAGAACTTGTGTGATATTCTCTCTGCAGTATCTAGATTTGTAAATCTTACCAAGTCAGACCTGGGAAAGGATTACTGGTTATGTTTTTTTCAGGCTAATGGAACAGGTGTAGTACAGAAGAGCCTCTGGTAAACTTTGGTTAAAGTAACTTGGTTAGGAATACTGCTAAGGGCTGAATGCAGACCTCTCACTGAGAAATCAGTGATTTGCTTTCATGTACATAAATCCAGTGTGGAATGAAGAAGAGATGCTGATCTAACAGGCACCATCTTGGCCACATGGTGGATAGGGAATTGGGTTTACCTGGGGCTATTTTGTCCTCTTGGTATTGGAAGGTGAAGTCCCACCCCCTAGGTGATGGGCATGCCTGAATTTCTTTCTTTCTTTTTTTTTTGGCCAGTCAGGGCCTGAGCACTGTCCCTGGCTTCTTCCCGCTCAAGACTAGCACTCTGCCACCTGAGCCACAGTGCCCCTTCTGGCCGTTTTCCATATATGTGGTGCTGGGGAATCGAACTGAGAGCTTCATGTGTAGGAGGCAAGCGCTCTTCATGCCTGAATTTCTAGAGCCAGAAGCAGAGACTTTGTCAATAGATTCCTAGACTTGTGAGTCCAGTGCCTTGAACTTGGGAGACCTGAGTTTCTTGTGCCCCTGCCCTGTGCCCCCGCCCCTGACCAGCTCAGGCACCCTTATGCTATGCCTCTTGTGCTGTGTCTCCTGTCTGTCCTGCAGTCACTACGGTGTTCCATTTCAGCTGTCTATTGGTGTTGATCTCAGTTGCTGGAATTGTTTTGCTGCTCTTTCTTCTCTGCTCTCATGGCTTGTTTTCTGAGAGTGTTCAGTGTATTCCATGGGTTGCAGGTCTTTGTGACAGGAGTCCCCTGCACTCTCTGGCTCTTCAAAAAGATTCCTGGTTCTCTCAATGTGTGGCTTCTGTGTTTCCTCACTTAGATACTTTACAACATGCTGAGTAAATGTAATGAGTTGAAATACTAAACTTGGAAATAAAGTTCAATATTTACTACAAAAAATATTATTACTAGTTGTTGTTTTTAAATGGGCACCTGAAAACTAAATTCAAACACATTTAGATCCGGCATCATGAGATAAATGAGAATAATCCAGAATGATCTCTCACTTGGAAGATGGGGATTTCAGAGATCTGAATAAATCCACCATGTTTGACATGGACCAGGAGACATAGTGGCAGGTTAATTAGTAACCTTTGTAACTGCTGGTGCCTAAATATAATGCAGGGCCAGCGCAGTATTCCATCTTTGTCCTAAAAGCATGACAGACTTAATAGGAGGCCTGACCTCATGCACAACATGAACAGTCCTCCAGAAGATGACTTAGTTGATATTGAACCAAAAACTAGTATATATTTCACAAGTTTTAATTTTATTAAATGACTAGAAACTGTTCCTACAATACACATCATTTGATTGTGGTGATTCAAATGTAGGTGTTTATGCGTATGAGAGACTGTGTGTGTTTGAGTGTGTGCAGATAACAGTCTTTCAGACTTTGTGTCTAGGCTGGCTTTTAGCCACATCCCCAGATCTCAAGACTCCTTACTAGTTAAGATCACATTCTTGAGCCACAGACACTCATTTTTTTTTTCGTTTTCCTTTTCTTTTTAACTTAATGCTTTGCTAATGAAAGAAATTGCATCTTGGAGACAAGAGAAACAAAACACCCTAAAATTCACCAGATCCATTTGGTTAGTTTCACACTCTTATACAATAAATTTCCTTTTCCTCTACTCATTATAAATGAGATCATCTTTAAAAGTTTCTGCATATTCCCTGGACTTGCTTTCCCATATGGGCTCATCTGTTGGAAGTTTCTGTGAAAGTTTAGCGGTGCTCATGAGTATACACAATTCACCAGTGTTTGTCACAGGGAAACTCTGTTCCCCATGAAGACACTGTCACTGCACTTCCAGCTGACACGATGATCACGTCCACAAAGGAGATGAGATCATGCAATCCTGAGCCTTCATCTGGGGCTTCCGTGGGTGAGTATATACACTGTGACTACTGCCTCTGCTCCTCTTGTCCTGATAGCAAATTCCTACTGGGTCAGCAGCTGTTCTTTTCAGGTAAATGACAGTACTAAATGTAACTCATGTTAGAAAATGCAGAAGTATCTTTTCTGTAAAATGTTTGTGCTGTGGGGTGTTTGAATGTGGCCCATGTCTCTTATTGTTAGGAAAAAATGTGTGTTGAGAGTTCCAGGCCTCTCTCCTCCCTCAGTTAGCAGTCTTGTTGCAGCTCCACTTGTCTTTACATCCTAGAGACCATATTGCTTTGAGTGTACAGGGGTAGAACATTCTCTACTGAATGATCTCATGTACTTCTCTAAGTACTTTGCATTTTTTAAATGTTTTACTTTACCAGTAGGGGCTAGAACTCAGGGCCTGGGCACTGTTCCTGAGCCTCTTTGTGCTCAAGGTTAGCTCTCTACCACTGGAACCACAGTTCCACTTTTAGCCTTTTCTTAGTATTTTATTGAAGATAAGAGTCTTACCGACCTTTTCTGGCTGGGCTTGCCTCTAGCTGCAATTTTCAGCTCTCAGCCTCCTGAGTAGGTAGGATAACAAGCATCTGCCACCAATACCTGGCTTCTTTAGATATCTTAATTATTTGACATTGCTAGAGTAAATTCAGATTATACTTACTCGCTAATACAGTGACAAGATTTATCTTTTATGAATTGAGGTTCTTGTAATCCTTGTGTTTCCTTCTCAGTCTATAGCATATCTCCATTTTTATTTAATTCTGATGTGCATGGAATAAAGAAGTTGTACTTTTCTTTAAAAAATTTTTATTTTATTTTATTGTGAAAGTGATGTACAGAGGGGTTACAGTTTCATATGGAAGGTAGTGAGTACATTTCTTGTCAAATTTGTTACCCCTTCCACTGTACTTTTCTTTCCATGTTACTTGTAATTAAGTTTTCCTTTACAAAATTTTATTTGCTTTTACCTAAGATAATCCTCTTTATTTTAAGAAATCATGTTCCTTGTTGAGCTCAGGGTGGCCTGTAATTATAACTACTCAGGAGGCTGAGTTCTGAGGATCCTGGTTTGAACTAGCCTGGCAGGAAAGTCCATGAGACTCTTATCTGCAGTTCACTACCAGAAAAACTAGAAGTGGAGCTGTGGCTCAATGTGGGAGAGCCCTAGCCTTGAGCTGAAGAGCTCAGGGACAGTGTGGAGGCCCAACTACTGAAAAAAACCCAGCAATTTTCCTTATAGGCAAGATGTTGGTTGATGTCTCACCATTCTGTCAAGTATTTGTATGGATCACTAATCATGCTATTAAATCACATACCATTTCAGGTAATTCTTTTCTTGCTGTTGTTGGTTGTTGGGCTTGAACTCAGGCCTAGGTGCTTTCCCGGAGCGTGTTTGTGTTCAAGACTAGTCCTCTGCCACTTGAGCCACAGTGTCCTGTTTTTGAGTGATTAATTGGAGATGAGAGTCTGACAGGAACATGTCTGCCCTGGCTGGCTGCAAACTGAGATCCTCAGGCTCCTGGCTTCACTAGCATGTTTATACTCATTTTCTTTGTCATGCTATTTTTTTTCTCACTATAAAACCAATTGTTTCCTAGATATGAGAGTGATGACACAGGCTGACATGGCAATGGGGATTGTCTTCCTCACTCAGACTGCAGCAGGTGTCCTGGGGAACTCCTTTCTCCTTTGTTTTTATAGCTACACCCTGCTCACTGGACAGAAGGTGAGGCCTACAGACCCCATCCTCAACCACCTGGTCTTGGCCAACAACTTGGTTGTTTTATCCATGGGGATCCATCGCATGCTGGCAGATTTTGGATGGAAGCACTTCCTGGATGATACCGGATGTAAAATTGTTCCATATTTCCACAGAGTAGCCAGAGGGGTTTCTCTTAACATCACCTGTCTTCTGAGTGGCTTCCAGGTGATAAAGCTTTGTAGTCGAAATTCTTGGTTGACGATCAGCACTAGACTCCCCAAATGCTTTGGCTTATATTGTTCTCTTTTGTGGATCCTGCAGTTTCTGGTAAATGTTTCTGTGCCTGTGAGAGTGACTGGACCAAGACATAACCAAAACCTAACTCTGCCTATGCGTTATAGATTCTGCTCCACAGGCCAACCGCAATCCTTTGGACCTTTCTTAATTGTATTCTTTTTGTTTTCCATTGATGTTGTATGCTTGGTTTTCATGATCTGGGCCAGTGGCTCCATGGTCCTTGTCCTGCACAGACACAAGGAGAGGGTCCGACACATCCATAGCCGCATTCCCTCCCAAAGACCTGACCATGAGACCAGGGCCACGCGCACCATCCTGACCCTGGTGAGCATGTTCGTCTCCTTCTACTGCCTGTCTGCCATTTGCAGTCTTTTTGTTGGTTTCAGTAGGAAGCCTGACCTATGGCTGGTGGACTCTAATGTGTTCCTGAGTACAGGTTTCTCTGTACTGAGCCCCTTTGTGCTCATCAGCCGTGATTCCCGTGTCACTCAGGGTTTTTATTCCTGCTCTAAAAAAGCATTTTCATTATTTGGTTAAGGCAATACATCGCATCAGCTTTTACAGTTGGATCCTAGTTTTATTTTTGCAGCATTAGGATTGAGACTATGTGCTCTGAACTCACTAGGGCAGGCACTCTACTACTAGACACAGGCTCTGCTCCTTTATACCTCTGGTTCTTTTTGAGACATAGCCTTGCATTTTTCCCAGGTCAGCCAGCACCCTCATATTCCTTTTATATGTCTCCTGAAGCATCTGTTACAACAGATGTGAATTAAAATGTTGAGTTTTTTTGTTGTTGTTGAGATAGACTCTTAGGAATTTATTGTTCAGGCTCAGTTTTATGAACCATCCTAATCTCAGCCTTTAACAGTTATAGGATGACAGGCATGCACCACCCTACCTTGCTACTGCATTTATCTTACACCATTTCCACCACTACTACTTCTCCTCCTCCTCCTCCTCCTCCTCCTCCTCCTCCTCCTCCTCCTCCTCCTCCTCCTCCTCCTCCTCCTCCTCCTCCTCCCCCCCCCCTCCTCCTCTTCTTCCTACTCCCTCTGGGTATTTCATGCAGAGAGATTCCTCAGACAATGGCAGGTTTTGGATGGAGGCAAGGTAGGTACAAGGAGGCATATAGTCCAGGCCCAAAGCCTTTATGTCTGCCCAGGAAATCCTAGCCTTATTTGGAGAAAATCTACTTAACAAAAGTTGTCACCCTGGTAATTGGCCTTGGGCCACTGCCTAGAAAACCAGTGGGGGCTCTGCTAGCCAAGCCTAGGTACTGGGAAAAAGCCACCAGGAGAATACTGGGAGATTTCCCTAAAGTCAGGCTCCTGCCTTAGGTTAAGTTAAAAAAGTGTCCTCAACTGTAGTCTGGTTCCAGAACTTAGAGGTAGCCCAGCAGGAGGTGGATGCAGCCCTTCCGTTCCATCTTGCACATTCACTTTGGGTTAAGAAGTTTGGGAAGCATGGCTGACAGCCATCAGAAAGTGACTCTACTTATCATCCTGAAAGTAGATGGCACCCATGCCTGGCTCCATCACACAGAGCTGATGTCTCTTGGATGGCTCCTTTGGATCTTCTGGACTTAGAACTTGTGTGATATTCTCTCTGCAGTATCTAGATTTGTAAATCTTACCAAGTCAGACCTGGGAAAGGATTACTGGTTATGTTTTTTCAGGCTAATGGAACAGGTGTAGTACAGAAGAGCCTCTTGTAAACTTTGGTTAAAGTAACTTGGTTAGGAATACTGCTAAGGGCTGAATGCAGACCTCTCACTGAGAAATCAGTGATTTGCTTTCATGTACATAAATCCAGTGTGGAATAAAGAAGAGATGCTGATCTAACAGGCACCATCTTGGCCACATGGTGAATAGGGAATTGGAGCTATTTTGTCCTCTTGGTATTGGAAGGTAAAGTCCCACCCCCTAGGTGATGGGCATGCCTGAATTTCTAGAGCCAGAAGCAGAGACTTTGTCAATAGATTCCTGGACTTGTGAGTCCAGTGCCCTAAACTTGGGAAACCTGAGTTTCTTGTGCCCTTGCCCTGTGCCCCCGCCCCTATTTAGGCCCTGACCAGCTCAGGCCCCCTATGCTATGCCTCTTGTGCTGTGTCTCCTGTCTCCTGTCTGTCCTGCAGTCACTACGGTGTTCCATTTCAGCTGCCTATTGGTGTGGATCTCGGTTGTTGGAATTGTTTTGCTGCTCTTTCTTTCCTCTCCTCTCATGGCTCAATTTACTTTTTTTTTTTTAAATTAAACTCTTTTCTTTATTGTCAAAGTGTGGTACAGAGGGGTTACAGATTCATATGTAAGGCAGTGAGTACATTTGTCCAACTTGTTACCTCCCCCCTCATTTCCACCCCCTTCCCCCTTATCCTCTCCCCCCGAGTTGTGCAGTTGATTTACACCAAATTGTTTTGCAAGTATTGCTTTTGGAATGGTTTGTCTTTTTATTCTTTGTCTTTCAATTTTGGTATTCCCTTTACCTTCCCCAGTTCTAGTACCCGTATAAACAGTATCCAGGGTATTCGGATGAGATATAGTGGTAGCAGGAATACAACCACAGGAAGGGAATACAAGAGAAAACTAAACCAAACAATCAATCATGGCTCAATTTTCTGACAGTGTTCAGTGTATTCCAGGGGTTGCAGGTCTTTGTGACAGGAGTCCCCTGCACTCTCTGGCTCTTCAAAAAGATTCCTGGTTCTCTCAATGTGTGGCTTCTGTGTTTCCTCACTGAGATATTTTACAACATGCTGAGTAAATGTAATGAGTTGAAGTACTAAACTTGGAAATAAAGTTCAATATTTAGTACAAAAACAAAATGTTATTACTAGTTGTTGTTTTTAAATGGACACCTGAAAACATACTAACTTCAAACACATTTAGATCCGGCATCATGAGATAAACGAGAATGACCTGTCACTTGGAAGATGGGGATTTCAGAGATCTGAATAAATCCACCATGTTTGGCATGGACCAGGAGACATAGTGACAGGTTAATTAGTAACCTCTGTAACTGCTGGTGCCTAAATATAATGCAGGGCCAGCGCAGTATTTCTTCTTTGTCCTGAAAGTATGATAGACTCAATAGGAGTATGACCTCATGCACAACATGAACAGTCCTACCGGAAGGTGACTTAGTTGATATTGAACCAAAAACTAGTATATATTTCACAAGTTATAATTTTATTAAATGACTAGAAACTGTTCCTACAATACACATCATTTGATTGTGGTGATTCAAATGTAGGTAATTATGCATATGAGAGACTGTGTGTGTTTGAGTGTGTGCAGATAACAGTCTTTCAGACTTTCTGTCTGCGCTGGCTTTTAGCCACATCCCCAGATCTCAAGACTCCTTACTAGTTAAGATCACATTCTTGAGCCACAGACACTCATTTTTTTTTTTCGTTTTCCTTTTCTTTTTAACTTAATGCTTTGCTAATGAAAGAAATTGCATCTTGGAGACAAGAGAAACAAAACACCCTAAAAATTCACCAGATCCATTTGGTTAGTTTCACACTCTTATACAATAAATTTCCTTTTCTTCTACTCATTATAAATGAGATCATCTTTAAAAGTTTCTGCATATTCCCTGGACTTGCTTTCCCATATGGGCTCATCTGTTGGAAGTTTTTGTGAAAGTTTAGTGGTGCTCATGAGTATACACAATTCACCAGTGTTTGTCACAGGGAAACTCTGTTCCCCATGAAGACACTGTCACTGCACTTCCAGGTGACACGATGATCACGTCCACAAAGTAAATGAGATCATGTAATCCTGAGCCTTCATCTGGGGCTTCAGTGGGTGAGTATATGCACTGTGACTCCTGCCTCTGCTCCTCTTGTCCTGACAGCAAATTCCTACTGGGTCAGCAGCTATTCTTTTCAGGTAAGTGACAGTACTAAATGTAACTCATGTCACAAAACGCTGAAGTATCTTTTCTGTAAAATGTTTGTGCTGTGGGGGGTTAGAATGTGGCCCATGTCTTTTATTGTTAGGAAAAATGTGTGTTGAGAGTCCCAGGCCTCTCTCCTCCCTTGGCTAGCAGTCTTGTTGCAGTGCCACATGTCCAGAGCGAGTCTGGATCCTGATCAGTAGATTGAACTTATTTCTATAAAATCATTGTGGAGAAAAATAAAGAAACCCTCCTCTGTGTATCAGAGGAGAAGGGAGAGGGCTGTCCATCCTAGTGTGAGAGTGTTAGAAGTATAGAAAGTCTGAGTCAGTCTTTTGATGCTCTCTGTAAAAAAAAAAAAAATAAAAGACCCTCCAGGGCGCGGGCCCTTCCCCATGCCTGCCCCTGTGAGAGCCACCTTCCCTGTGATGAAGGGGGAAGGTAACTACTGCCCGCTCCTAATTCAAACTTCTCCATCTGTGTGTGGAGTTCAAAAGGCTATACTGACTGCAAAGGAGTGTGTGTGTGTGTGTGTGTGTGTAGATACTGGGGATTTCCAACTTTTTCTTGTTTTACAAGACAAAGGCAACTGGCAGTATATTTTAAATTTTAAGGAACTGAAAGAAATTAGGACTTCCACTGCTCAATATGGGGCAACTACTCTTTTTACGTAATACCTGATTGATAGTTTGGTCTGACTGGCCTTATGCCCAGGGGATTGAAAGACAATTGCTCAGTCCAGCCTCAGTGGGGGAGATTATTTGTTATGGTAGGCAGAATGGATGGAAAGGTCTGATCAGGTGGCAAAATACAATAACTACACCAACATCCCTGTATCCTATGACATGCTGGTGGGTGCAGGTGACTATTCTGATATTCAGCAACAGATCAATTACCCCAAAGTTGATTATGGCAAATTAATAAATGTGCAACCAAAGCCTGGAGGATGTTTCCTACTTCTGGGGCCCGGACTGAGCAGTTGCCTAAGATCAGACAGGGGCTAAATGATGTTTTTAAGACTTTGCCTCCTGGGACAGTAGAGTTAGTATTTTTTTTTTTTGGCCAGTCCTGGGCCTTGGACTCAGGGCCTGAGCACTGTCCCTGGCCTCTTTCTGCTCAAGGCCAGCACTCTGCCACCTGAGCCACAGCACCCCTTCTGGCCGTTTTCCATATATGTGGTGCTGGGGAATCGAACCGATAGCTTCATGTGTAGGGGGCAAGCACTCTTGCCACTAGGCTATATTCCCAGCCCCGTAGAGTTAGTATTGAGCAGGTCCATCTGGACTATGAAAGGATTGTCTTTCCCTGTATTTTTTTTTATATTTATTTATTTATTTATTTATTTATTTATTTATTTGCCAGTCCTGAGCCTTGGACTCCGGGCCTGAGCACTGTCCCTGGCTTCTTCCCGCTCAAGGCTAGCACTCTGCCACCTGAGCCACAGCGCCCCTTCTGGCCGTTTTCTGTATATGTGGTGCTGGGGAATCGAACCTAGGGCCTCGTGTATCCGAGGCAGGCACTCTTGCCACTAGGCTATCTCCCCAGCCCCTCCCTGTATTATTGATAATAACTATGCAGGAAAAATTAAAATCATGGCTGGACTGGAAAGAGGAACCTTGCTTGTTTCTGCATATACTCCCATTGCCCAATTAATTTTACTTCCTTTAGTTCCTCTTTTTAATGAGTTTCCTCAACCCATTGGGAAATAGAGGCTTTGGCTCCACAGATAAGGCCTTTTGGCTTCAGAGAATTACAGAGGAGAGAAGCTTTTTATAGGTCTAATTGACACCGCAGCTGATGCTTCTGTTATATCTGGCCTACAGTGGCCTCCTTCCTGGCCAAAAGAAGATAACCTCACCCTGCTGCAGGGTATAGGCATGTCCAAAGTTACTAAAAAAAAGTTCTGCCACACTACGGTGGCTAACCAAGGAGGGTCATTCGGGCATTTTTCAACCATTTGTTTTACCTGATCTTCCACTAAATCTAGGGGGCCGTGATGTGCTGTCTCAGATGGGTGCTTACATCCACAGTCCCAGTCCAGTTGTTATTCAACAAATGCTTAATCAAGGGTATGATGGGATGTCAGGTCTGGGACTGCAAGGGAAAGGAAGTTTGGAACCTTACTAGCCTGTTGCAAACCCAAACAGACAAGGCTTGGGTTTTCAACAGGGCCACTGATAATGGCAGCTTTACATGCAGAACCTATATGTTGGAAAACCTCAAGATCAGTGGATCAGTGGCACTTACCTGAGGAAAAACTTGAAGCTGCCAAGGCTCTAGTTCACGAGCAATTGTTACAATTCCATATTAAGCCTTCCACTACTTTCTGG
The DNA here is from genome assembly GCF_023159225.1 of Perognathus longimembris pacificus. Classification (NCBI taxonomy): domain Eukaryota; kingdom Metazoa; phylum Chordata; class Mammalia; order Rodentia; family Heteromyidae; genus Perognathus; species Perognathus longimembris. Next base: position 26,522,928 of record NC_063180.1, read on the forward strand.
AACATCCCTATATTTATTATTAAAAAGAAACCAGGAAAATGGAGACTTCTCCAGGACTTGAGGTTAACAAGGCTATGTTTCCTATGGGCGCCTTACAACCTGGCTTGTCCTCACCAACAGCTATTCCCCTTATCTTTTACCCTATTGGTATTGGATTTAAAAGATTCCTTTTTTTTTTTTTTTAACCGTACCTCTCTATCCAGGGGATGGAGAAAAATTGCCATTTCTGTTCCCAGCAATAATATGATTCACGCCTACGATAGATATGAATGGACAGTGCTGCCCCACGGAATGACCGACAGCCCCACGTTACGCCAGCTATATGTGGACAAGGCCATACGGGCAATATGTAAAAAATATTCCTCTGACTATATTATTCATTACATAGACTAATTGAAGCATCCTAATTGAAGCATCCACTGAGCAACAAGTTAATCGTATTTTCCAGGATATGCAACAGTCCTTATGGCTATATAACCTGATTTTGGCCCCTGCAAAAGTTCAGAGACAACATCCCCTTTCATATTTAGGTTATCATATCTCCAGTAGGAGGGTCACTCCACAAAAGCTAACAATAAGGACTGAATAGTTACAAATTCTTAATGATTTTCAAAAGTTACTGGGGGATATTAATTGGATTCGTCCTCCATTAAGAATTACTTCCAGGGCTGGGAATATGGCCTAGTGGCAAGAGTGCTTGCCTCCTATACATGAAGCTCTGGGTTCGATTCCCCAGCACCACATATATAGAAAACAGCCAGAAGTGGCGCTGTGGCTCAAGTGGCAGAGTGCTAGCCTTGAGCAAAACGAAGCCAGGGACAGTGCTCAGGCCCTGAGTCCAAGGCCCAGGACTGGCAAAACAAAACAAAACAAATTGATCAAAATGCAGCTACCCTTTGTAGACAGTTTAGATTAACACATGAGAAAGCCCTGCTATAGTTCGTCAGTGTGCCCATTGAGTTGACCCATGGGGTTTCTCGCCTTGGAAGTTGTGGCAAATGGATGTGACCCATGTCCCCTCCTTTGGCCACTTGTCCTATGTTCCTGTTTCTGTAGCCACTTACTCTGGATTGCTTTTTGCCTCCTGTCACAGAGAAGAGGCTAATAGAGCTGTTGCTGCACATTTATTTGCAGCTTATGGGTTTGCTTCAACAAACTAAAACTGACAGTGGTCCTATCTATACTTCTCAGGCCTTTAAAACATTGTGCTCACAACTATTACTCTAACCACAGGTATCCCCTACAATCTTCAAGGACTAGGCATTGTGCACTGAGCCCATGCTACTTCAAAAAATGAAATTCAAAAATAAAAAAGGGGGAATTTGCTCCCCGGAAGGCTTCACCACATACCATTGTATCCCTATCTATTTTTGCTTTAAATTTCTTAAATGTCTCCCTGGATGGCTTCACTGCTAGGCCGCGCTGATGGGAGGGAGCTGCCATGCCCACGACAATGGTGTGATGGAAAGATTCTCTGACAGGAGTCTGGAATGGTCCCAATTCCCTCTTCCCATGGGGCCAAGGATATGCTTGTGTTTTCTCACAGGATGCGGAGGCACCGAGGTGGATTTCAGGCTGGCTCCTCGTCCATGCTGAGACTCCGTCAGTCATTCCAGAAAATGAGCTTGAAGGAGCATGTGCCTCAAACCTGCAGCTGGGGGGCTCCATTGACAACATGGGGGCAAAAAGAGGCCCTAACCTCAAAGAGTCAGGAGACAGTGGAAGAGGCAGAAAAGACTCACATGCCTGAAACCATGTTTATGGCTATGCTGGCCTTGATAACTTTTGCCCAGGTGTCAGCTGAAGTCCACTGGGCCTACTTGCTTGAACCCCCTGTTGCTGGTCCAGTGTCATGGAAGGAGCCGTCCATGAGAGTGTTCACCAATGCCACAGGGCTCTTTGGGGGAGAGAGTGCTGGATTTCTGGAGCCATGTTCTAAGCCAATAGAATGGACTGGGCTGCCTGCTAGCCCGCCTATTTCCATGTCCATGGACAGCATGCATTTATGTGTTAATGTGGTAGAATGTACATGTATTGTAAGGTATTCAGGGATAAACTATGGCCTTGGTTTTTTTAGGGGAGAAAAGATATTCAGATGGAAAAATATGAAGCTTATGCATAACACTTCTAGAGTTGCTTTGGCAGGAGATGCTGTTCACCCCACCTGGATTGCACTATGCCCAGAGGTTTCCGCAGCTGCCGATAACCAGCCACCATGGAGGGCCTGTGGGTTTGACATCTTGTCCACTCTTCCAGTGGTGGGAGTCCCCCACTCTGCATTGCAGAACTGGTCCCAGAGGAATGAGATGATCAATGGGATCTTTCCGGCCACCATCTTGGTCAGCCCACGTGGACAAGCTCACCCTGACATCTGGAGACTGGCTGCTGCCCTGAGGCCTACTTGGACTAATGCCTCTTACCTTCCTGTGCCTTCATCCCAGGGACCTATCCCATCCCCTGATTTTGTGTCATATACTGTGCAAGCTTGTGTTATGCATCCTGACATGCTGCTGGTTGGGTCAGGTGTGGTTGTAAAGTATGGGGATGTGTTTCATGCCTCTTGCACGAATAATTGTGTTCTCACTAACTGCATAAGTAATCTCAAACATCCTGGAGCAGTTATAGTGTTTGTAACTATGCAACCCCCTTATCTTATGTTGCCTGTGAAGTTGATGGAACCATGGCATAGTGACTTAGGGCTCCAATTTGCTGTTGAGGTTCACAAAGCTCTTAGCTGCTCCCACAGATATTTGGGAACATTGATTGCCAGCATTATTGTTACCATCACTCTCATTGCTAGTGCCACTGCTTCCACTTTGGCCCTTACCCAAACCATACATACAGCACAGCATGTTAATACTTTGCCTAAAAATGTTTCTGGTCCCCTTGGGACACAGGCGGGAGTAGATGAAAAGATCACAGAATGTCTGAATGCTTTGGAAACAGCCATGCTGTATGTTAATAATCAGGTAAAAATGACTTGCCATGCTAATTATCAATACATTTGTGTTGCCCCTCTTAAATATGATGGAAATGTGACTTGGACCAATGTCCAGTGTCATATTTTAGGAATGTGGTCCCATGATAATTTGAGCTTTGAAATGATGCAGCTTCAGGGACAGATATATGATATTGACCACCCCACCCTACAAGTGGCAGACTCCACAGACTCAGCTGCCTCAGTTCTCCATTATCTACAGGGATTTTACCCAGGAAATGTGTTAGAGCACTCTTTTTGGTATTCTTTAGGCATTTTCCTGTTCATTCTTTTGGTCTTTATTTCTCTGCCATTCCTCCTGAGATGTATGACCTGTTCCTTAGTCCAGGTTCAGGCTGATAGGCAATTGCTCAATTTAAAAAACAAAACAGGGGGAGATGTTGCAGACCCTGGGGTGCCAGGAGCTGGCAAGGTGTGAGCAAAAGCTCCACAGCCATTGACTCCAACCATCAGGGCTGCAAATCTTTGCCCTTTTGTTTGGGGGAAGTGCTTCTTACTAATTATGTTCTATATCTTATTTGAAGCATTCAGCTTCTGGGCCTGGGGGGCTTTCTTATCTGAGGTAGCATGGAAGACAAGGATTGATTGGAATAGAATGAGGAAGGACGCCTGCTATCTACACACCCCTAACCCCCGCAGTGGGTCCGAGGACATTATGCAAACTTGTGGCAAATATCGAAGGTGTATACAGCTAAGGATTTTGCTAAAATAAACAGAGTTGTGCCATTAGCCTTCTCTTCATTTCCATCATCATCAATCCCTTTGCCCTTCAGAATCCTTGTTCATGCTGGGTCTGGCCTGTGGCAATTGTTCTCATTTTGTTTCGTGCTTTTTGTTGGTCTCACAATAAAACCAATTATTTCCTAGATATGAAAGTGATGACACAGGCTGATATGGCATTGGGGATTGTCTTCCTCACTCAGACTGCAGCAGGCGTCCTGGGGAACTCCTGTCTCCTTTGTTTTTACAGCTACACTCTGCTCACTGGACAGAAAATAAAGCCCACAGACCCCATCCTCAACCATCTGGTCTTGGCCAACAACCTGGTTGTTTTATCCATGGGGATCCATCGTACGATGGCAGGTTTGGTATGGAAGCACTTCCTGGATAATATGGATGTAAAATTGTTCCATATTTCTACAGAGTAGCCAGAGGGGTTTCTCTTAACATCACCTGTCTTCTGAGTGGATTCCAGTTCACAAAACTTTGCACTAGAGCTTCTTGGTTGAATATCAGCACTAGATTCCAGAAACACTGTGGCTTCTTTGCTTATCTGTTCTGGATCCTGCAGCTCCTGGTAAATGTTTCTGTGCCTGTGAGAGTGAGTGGACCAAGACGTAACCAAAACACAGCTCTGCCTATGCGTTATAGATTCTGCTCCACAGGCCAACTGCAATCCTTTGGGCCTTTCTTAATTGGAGTCTTTTTGTTTTCCACTGATGCTATATGCTTGGTTTTCATGATCTGGGCCAGTGTCTCCATGGTCCTTGTCCTGCACAGACACAAAGAGAGGGTCCGACACATCCATAGCAGCATTCCCTCCCGAGGACCTGACCACAAGGCCAGGGCCACGTGCACCATCCTGACCCTGGTGAGCATGTTCGTCTCCTTTTACTGCCTCTCTGCCATTTGCAGTCTTTTTGTTGGTTTAGGTAGGAAGCCTGACCTATGGCTGGTGGACTCTACTGTATTACTAGGTACAGGTTTCTCCGTATTGAGCCCTTTTGTGCTCATCAACCGTGATTCCCGTGTCACTGAGGGTTTTTATTCCTGCTCTAAAAACACTTTTTTATAATTTGTTAAACAAATTATGCAATACATTATATCAGCTTTTACAGTTGAATCCTAGTTTTATTTTTGCAGCATTGGGATTTAGACTCTATGCTCTGAACTCATTAGGGCAAGCACTCTACTACTAGACACAGGCCCTAGTTCTTTTTTACTCTGTTTCTCTGTGAGATATAGCCTTGTATTTTTTCCCAGGTCAGCCAGCACCCTCATACTCCTTTTATGTGTTTCCTGAAATATTTCTGACAACAGATGGGAACTAAAATGTTGAGGGAGAAACTTAGCAAATGTGTTTGCTCAGGCTCACTTATATGAATAATCTCAGTCTCAGCCTCTCACATGGATAGGATGACAGATGTGCACCACCTCACCTTGCTAGTACTTGAAGTGGGATTTCATGAACTGTTTACCTGGGCTGGCTTTAAACCTGCATCCTCCAGATTCTGCCTTACATTTGTGAGCCCCTGGATTTATCTTACATCAGTCTTTGGTCTAAATTATTATTATTATTGGTCAATTGTGGGACTTGAACTCAGGGCCCCAACATTGTACCTGAGATTTTTTTCCTCACCGCTAGCACTGTACCATTTTGAGCCACAGGGTCACTTCTGGCCTTTTCTGAGTAGTTTTTTGGAAATAAGACTGTCAGGGACTTTCTTGTCAGGCTGGCTTGGAACTGAAATTCTCACATGTCTGCCTTCTGTGTAGCTAGAATTACAGGTGTGAGAATCCAGTTCCTGGCATACATTTTTTATTTTTAAATTATCTAATGATTATGTAATAAGAGGTATTCTGGAGGAATGCATATGAAACTGACAAAAAGGGCCATGGGAGTGCCTCAGAATTGATGTACTTGCTTAGGCAAGACCCTGAAGTTAAAAAAAAAATAAAGTTTTAGAAAGTTTCAATGTAGGGATTGGGACCTAATGATCTTTGACTGTTAGTTCTCTAAACAAGGAATAAGGAAAGGTATAATTGCTGTCTACATATCAGTAATAGAGGTACCAGAAAATGAATCTTTTCACCCTATTTTATAGGACTTACCCTTAACTTTTCTTCATTACCTAATGAATTGTGTTGAGCAAATGTAATGTGTGAAAATATTAAACTTAGAAATAAATTTCAATATTTAGCACAAATAAGTATATCACTTGTTGGTTTTTCAGATAGGTAGCTGAAAATATATTATCTTAAACATATTTATTCCCAGTATCTCAAGGTACAGAAGAGTAGTCAAGAAAAATCTGCCATGTGGATTTCAGAGATGTGAAGAAATCTACCATGCTTGACTGACTTGGACCAGGAGACATAATGGCAGGTCAAGCAGAAAGCGTGTGTAACTGCTAGCTCATAAATATAATAGGGACCAGTCTAGAAATCTATCTTTGTCCTAAAAGTGTGAGAGACTCAGTATGAGTTACGACATCATGCACAATACCAACAGGTCTACCAAAATATGATTTTTGATGGTCAACTGAAACATCATATGCATTTGACAACGTTTCTACAAGTTATAGTTTTATTAAATTACTGTAATCTGTTACTGAAATATATATCATTTCATTGTGGTGATTCAAATCTAGGTAAGCACCTCTGTGTTTGTAAATGTGTACGGGATTTGCCTTTTGACTAGAGATGCAATCTCTCTTCTTGTAGATATTCAGATTTCCTGCTTTTTCTTGAGTCAATTTATTATTATTATTACTTTGATAGTCTTTGTCTTGAACTCAGGGTCTGAGTGCTTTCCCTGAGCTACTTTGGCTCAAGGCTAGTGCTCTAGAATTCTGCCACAGTACTCCACTTCTGGCCTTTTCTGAGTAATCTCTTGAAGATAACAGTCTCATAGTCTTTCTATCAGGGCTGACTTGGAACTGTGGTTCTCAGATATCAGCCTGCTGAGAAGCTAAGATTACAGGCAAGAGCCACAGGGGTCCCCTCACTCCACTTTTGAACATAATGGTTTGCTAAGGAAAGAATTTTCATCTTGGAGACATAAGAAATGTCTTTAAAAAACCCACCCCTATTCACCAAAGACATATGGCTCAGTTTCATCATCTTATCCAATACATTTCATTTTCCTCTACTCACTTCTAATGAGATCAAAAGTTTCCCCATATTCCCTGGGCTTCCTTAACCATGCAGTCTCATCTGTTGGAAATCTTTGTGAAAGTTTAGTGGTGCTCATGACTATACACAATTCATCAGTGTTTGTCACAAGGAAACTCTGTTCCCCAAGCACACACTGTCACTGCACTTGCAGGTGACATGATGATCACGTCCACAAAGGAGATGAGATCATGCAGTCTTGAGTCTTTATCTGGGGTTCAGTGGCTGAGCATACATGCTGTGACTGCTGGCTCTACCCTTCTGGTCAACACAGCAAACTCCTACTCTGTCAGCAGCTGTTCTTTTTGGGTAAGTGAAAGTATTAAGTGTAATTCCTGCAAGAACATGCAGAAATCATTTTCCTCTCAAATATTGTTGCTCTGGCTGGGTTGGGATGTGGCCTGTCTTTTATTTTTAGAAAAATGTTTTGTGAGGGTCACTGGGCTCTAGCAGTGTTGGATAAGCTCTATGCCTCTTCATATCATTGTGACCACACAGCTTTGTGTGCTCGAGGGGTAGAGTATTCTGTGCTGAAATAATCTAATACAACTCCGTATTTTTTTGTTGTCATGAGTAATGTCTCAATATGATTTCTGGTTACATTTAAAGCAATCACATATCTTTTGAAGACAAACATTGTAAGAGATTGCTCCAAGGAATAATTTGTGACCTGATAAGTTATGACAAGAATGTAAGAAGCTATTTGACTTTAATTGAAACTACTATGGCTTGTCATTCTTGTACCAGCCAGTTCTCTCTGTCTGCTTTTGATCCCATTGCCCTTGCACATATACTAGGTATGGATTTTTTAAAATTTTGTTTTCAGTTGTGGAGCTTGAACTCAGGCCCTGGGTGATGTCCCTGAGCTTTTGTCCTCAAGGCTAGTGTTCTCACACTTTGAACCACCTCATCACTTCTAATTTTCCTTGGTGGGTGTTTGGAGATAAGAGTCTCATAGACTTCTCCACAAGTCCTAGCTTCAGACCTTGATCCTCACATTTCAGCCTCTTCCATGAGGTGCTATACTTCTATGCCTGAGCAACGGTCACCTAGCTTAGTGCATCCTTTCAACTTTTTGTTTTTGTTTTGTTTTATTGCCAGTCCTGGGCCTTGAACTCAGGGCCTGAGCACTGTACCTAGCTTCGTTTTTTTTTTTTTTTTTTTGCTCAAGGCTAGCACTTTACCACTTGAGCTACAGGCATCACTTCCAGCTTGTTCTATATATGTGGTGCCGAGGAATCGAACCTAGGGCTTGTATAGGAGGCGAGTACACTACCACTAGGCCTTATTCTCAGCCCGTCAACTGAAATCTTTTGATCACAAAACAGAGGAACAGAGAAGCCACATTTTGAGAGGTTGAATTGGGCAAATTTAAGTGTGTCAGTGTTCTGGAGGCACTCATTCCAATCTTTTCTGCACCTTTGAGAACTGCTGATGATCAGAGCGTGTGAGAGCCCTCCTTGTGCCTGAGTCACCGATGAGGCTGGGGCATTCAGAAACCACAGAAGTGGAGGATCTCCAGCTTAAGGGCTCAGTGTCTCACTTAGCTTTTCACCCAAGGCTGGTATATTATCACTTGAACCACAGGTCCACTTCTGGCTTTTGGGTTTTAATATGTAGGCATAAAATCTTGTAAATTTGTCTGCACAGGTTTGCTTCAAACTGTAATCCTCAGCTCTCAGCCTCCGGAGGAGTGAGGAACACAAGCATCAGCCAGCAGCACCTGGCTTGTTTTCATTTATTTTTTCTTTCTTTTTTTAGCCAGTCCTGGGGCTTGGAATCAGGGCCTGAGCACCGTCCCTGGCTTCTTTTTGCTCAAGGTTAGCACTCTGCCACTTGAGCCACAGCACCACTTCTGGCCATTTTCTGTATATGTGGTGCTGGGGAATTGAACCCAGGGCCTCATGTATATGAGGCAAGCACTCTTGCCACTAGGCCATATCCCCAGCTCCTTGTTTTCATTTCTTAATTCTTTGAAATTGCTAGAGTAAATTCAGATTATACTTGTTTGCCTATAAGATAATAAGATGTATATTTTACCAAATGAAGAGTATGCAATTCTTGTGTCTCCTCAGTTTATAGTATGCCTCCATTGTTATTTAATTCTAATATGGATACATTAAGACATTGTACTTTTCTTTCCACATCTCAAAATTAAGTGTTACACAAATTTACCTGTTTTGGGGTTGGGAATGTGGCTTAGTGTTAGAGTACTTGCCTAGCATGCATGAAGTCCTGGGTTCAATTCCTGAGCTCCTCAGCACCACAAAAATGGAAAAAGCCAGAAGTTTCACAGTGAATCAAGTAGTAGGGTGGTATCCTTGAGAAAAAAGAAACCAGGAATAGTGCTCAGGCCTTGAGTTCAAGTCCCAAGACTGGCAAAAAAAACCTCACCTTTATCAAAGGTAATCTCCTTTATTATAGGAAACAATGATCTGTGTCAGGCTTGCACTTGTAAACCTAGGTCCTCTGGAGGTTGAGAGCTGAGGTTCTTGGTTCATAAAAAGCTCAGGTAGGAAAGTCCATGAGACACTTTTCTGAGAATCACCACCAGAAAACCAGAAATGGAGCGGTGGTTCAGACTGGGAGAGCTCCAGGTAACCTTGAGAAAAAATGTTCTCTGGAGCAGTACCCAGGCCACAAAAAAAAGAAGTGCGGGGGTTGGGGGGGGGGGCAGAATATTCCCTTTGGGCAAGTTGTTAATTGATGCTTCATCATTCTACGAAGTATCTGTATTTATCACTAATCATGATAGTAAATTAAATAGCATTTCATATAGTTGTTCTTTGTTTCATTTCCATTCCCTTGATCTCAGGGTCTGGGCACTGTTCCTGCCTTATCTTACTCAAGGTTGATGGTCTATCACGTGAACAATAGCTCAATTTCTGCCTTATTTGGTAGTTTCATGTATTGTAGGCAAACTCAGTGCCCAGAAATAAAGATGCCACATTTTGAAAGGTTGAATTGGGAGTTTTCATTGGAGAGTTAGCCCCTGCAGGTAGACTCCTACCACAAAGACCTTCAGTCCCACAAATACACTTAACACTGCAGAAATCTGAGCCATGTGTGCAGGAGAGGAAAGAAATTGAAGAAAAACGATATGAACAAACCAGATGTACTGCAATGGAGAGCAGAGGTGGGATGTCATGGTTTTCAGAGGGGAGCCAGAGGACAGGAGGCATGGCTTAATGGGGTCTGATTTGGTCTGGGTCTGAAAACGTTCAGTGTCAGGGGCCAGGGACACAGAAAGCTCCAGAGTCTCACCTGTTCATCACATAGGATTGACAGATCCTGAACCCTATTCTCCAAGACCCTCCTCTGACTCTAGGAATTCAGGCATGCCAATCACCTGTGTTTGGGCCTGTACCTTCTCCAACCATGCAGAAAAAAAGGCACTAGTAGCCAAGACGGCACTGTGTAGACCCAACATCATAATTTCACATGGGCATCAAGACTCACAGACCTCCTGCCCAAGCTGACTTTGAAGTGTGATCCTCAGATTTCAGAGTTCTGTGAATCCTCGAAACTGGCACCTTACTTGGCAAGCATTTTCATTTCTTGTCAGTCATAGGGCTTGAACTAAGACCTGTTGATTCCTTGGTAAGCTCTTTTACTCAAGGACAGGAATCTCCCATGTTGAGCCATAGCACCAGTTTTGGTTTTTCACTTTTTAATTGGAGGTAAGAGTCTCATGGGACTTTTCTGCCTTGGATTGCTTGTACCACAACCCTCAGATCTTGAACCATATTCCTTCCATCTCAGGCTCCTGAGTTGCTATGATTGCAGGCGAGACTCTGAGTACCAAATAGCTAGCCTGTTCATACTTGCTTGATTTCGTGTTAGTTTTTAATCTCACATTAAAATATATTATTTTGTAGATATAGAAGTGATGACCCAAGCTGACATGGTAATGGGGGTTGCCTTCCTCATTCCAACTGCAGCAGGGCTTCTGGGGAACTCCACTCTCCTTTGCCTCTACAGCTATACCCTACTCACTGGACAGAAGGTGAGGCCCACAGACCCCATCCTCAACCATCTGGTCTTTGTTAACAACTTGGTTGTTTTATCCAGAGGGATCCCTCAGACAATGGCAGGCTTTGGATGGAAGAACTTCCTGGATGATACTGGATGTAAAATTGTTTTGTATTTCTTCAGAGTAGCCAGAGGGATTTCTCTTAACACCACCTGCTTTCTGAGTGGCTTCCAGGTCATAAAGCTTTGCACTAGAAATTCTTGGTGGAAGATCAGCACTAGATTCCCCAGATGCTTTGGCTTCTGTGCTTCCCTTTTCTGGATCCTGCAGCTCCTGCTAAATGTTTCTGTGCCTCTGAAGGTGATTGGCCCAAGACATAAACAAAATGTCACTGTGCACCTGCGTTATAGATACTGCTCCACAGTCCCACCACAACCATTGGGAACTTTATTACATGCAGTCTTATTATTTTTCAGTGATGTTGTATGCTTGGTTTTCATGATCTGGGCCAGTGTCTCCATGGTTCTTTTCCTGCACAGACACAAGGAGAGGGTCCAACACATCCATAGCCGAATTCCCTCCCGAAGACCTGACCACGAGGCCAGGGCCACGTGCACCATCTTGACCCTGGTGAGCATGTTTGTCTCCTTCTACTGCCTATCTGCCATTTCCACTGCTTGTATTAGTCTAAGTAAATTGCCACGCCTGTGGCTGGTGGACACTTCTCTGTTCCTAGGTGTAGGTTTCTCAGTACTGAGCCCCTTTGTGCTCATCAATAGAGACACCCGTCTCACTCAGGTTTTTATATCTGCACTAAAGACATGTTTCCATAATTTGGTTAACTTCCACTACATCAGATTTTACAGTTGAATCATGATTTTTTTTTTGCCACAGTGGGATTTACACTTTAACTAGACAGATGGTCTCAATTATTTTCACTCTTGTTATGTGTTATATATATATATAGCCATGCTTTTTCCCTAGGTCAACCTGGACCCTTGTCCTCCTATTATCTCTTTACTGAGATATCTGGGATAACATATGAACTATAATGCTGAGGTTTTTTTTTTTTTTTTTTGCCTGTCCTGGGGCTTGGACTCAGGGCCTGAGCACTGTCCCTGGCTTCTTTTTGCTCAAGGCTAGCACTCTGCCACTTGAGCCACTGCGCCACATCTGGCCGTTTTCTGTATATATGTGGTGCTGAAGAATTGAACCCAGGGCCTCATGTATACGAGGCAAGCACTCTTGCCACTAGGCCATATCCCCAGCACCTGAGGGTCTTTTTTTATGACATAGAGTCTTGGGAAATGTTTTGGCCTTAGCTTCCATATAACTGCAACATCTCAATCTCAACATTTCCCTTAAATGTGATGACTCTTGTATGACACCCCAGCAAGCTCTTAAGGTGGCTTCTTATGAACTGTTTACTTGGACTTGGATTGAACCTCCAACCTCCTCATTAAACCTTAATTATATGGGCGACGGTAACAATCTTTAATCAATTTCTATTTAAATTATTATTATTACTATTATCATTGCTGTTGTTGTTATTTGAGAGTCATGGGGTTTGACTTCAGGGATTGGGAGCTATCATTGAGTTCCTTTTTCCAAGGTTAGCACTCTACCATTGTGAGGCACAGCTCTACTTCTGGTTTTTGCTTCTTAGTTAGAGACAAGAATCGCTCTGACTTTCCTACCCTGGGCTGGCTTTGAACCAAGATCCTCAGATCTCAACTTCTTGAGTATCTAGAATTACAGGAATAAATCATCAGCACTTGCCATAAATTTTTATACTTAAAATTATTACATGATTACATAATAAAAGGTATTCTGGAAGAACCTGTGAGAAACTAATAAAAAGAAGGCCCTGGGCAAGAAAATAAAAAATGGGCTTCTGGATAAAAATATATGTGAGAACTAAAATTGTCCTAACTATTGATTTCAAGGTGGAAGAAGCAGAAATTAGCTCTATCGAAATGTTTGCTTTATTGTTGTTTAAGTTTTGCTTTTACAGGTCTTCTGTTGAAATTACAGGCCCACAGATGAATATAGAAACCTCTTTCAATTATTTAGATGTAACTTTGGCAATTAGTAAGTTCCAGGTAAGCCATGCTTAAGAAAACTACTGCTATTGATTTCCTTGTTGCTTCCTTTTTTTTTTTTTTTTTTTTTTGGCTAGGCCAGGGGCTTGGACTTAGGCTCTGAGCACTGTCCCTGGCTTCTTCTTGCTCAAGGCTAGCACTCTGCCACTTGAGCCACAGCGCCACTTCTAGTCATTTTCTGTATATGTGGTGCTGGGGAGTCGAACCCTGGGTCTCATGTATACAAGGCAAGCAACTCTTGCCACTAGACCATATCCCCAGCCCTCCTTGTTGCTTCCAATGGAGTTAAAGGGCTTTTGACAAAGCCTCCTTAGATCTGAGGACTCTGGTTTAAAGACAGCCTGGGAAGAGTAAGTTCCCTGTGACCTTCTCATATCTAGTTGGTCAATAGACTGATGGAAGAGTGGATCTTTGGTTGAATGCACTGGGTCATTAGACGAAGACATCAGGGACAGGGCCCAGTCCCTGAGTTCAAGTCCACTGCCTGCCAGAAACAAATGCCAATGGGGGCATTATCCCAGCTTGCATAAGATACTCCATGGACAGAAGTTTCTCCTGATGACAAGGGAGTCTTCAGAGGCAAATGGAAGACACTGCTCATAGAAGAGAAGATGGAATTCAGCTCCTGGAGTCATTTGTGCTTGGCCCTTGAAAATTAACCAGAGATGAGAGGGCATAAGAAAACAGTTTATGAGCATACCTATCTAGCACCAATGTTGCTCTACTTCTCTAATGGGCAGGAACTTTCACCATTGTATCTGTTATACTGGGTAGCTAGGCTTGTCTAATGGACAGATATTTAAACCCAAGCCCCTGTATCTGTTCAAAGCCCTACTTGGCACTCACTTTTGGTCTGGTTCTAGCCATATAAATTCTTTTGTTCCAGAAAAGATGGTGGTACCCACAAAAGGCATAGACCTGAGAGTGTGTCCCAGTTGTGCTGTCTGGGTACCTTCATGAGTTGCTCTTATGCATAGTAAGGCTCACCAAAGGTCAGACTTCCCAGGCAGAGAGGAAAGTGGTTTTGTAAACAGAGTGCTAAACAGGCTGCACTACTGTAGCCAAAGATAAAGTCTGTGCTTTTGTTTAAAGTTAAATGTTGTATGTACTTCCCAGTTTGGAGTAAAATGTTTCCTTCAATGATATCTGATCCTGATAACCTTTCCTAAATGGGCTGTGGTTAGGCATGGCCAGAGCCCCTGAGTCTCATTGAGGAAGTTACAGGAGATGGCTCTTCATTGCCTGTAAGATCAAGGGCCCAAATTCATATTTGGGGAAATGAGGCAGGATAGGTTAAAGCAGGCCCAAGCCTGATATGTCTGCCCAGGACATCTTAACCTTATAGGTGGAAATTTGCTTAACCAAAGTTGTTACCTGGTGCATTTGCTTGGGCCACCGTCTTAACACTCCCTTGACAACCCGTGGGGCCCCCAGCTGCTAATCTTATGTACTCAGAAAAAGCAACTAGGCACATATTGAGTCCTGCCATAGGTTAAGTTAAAAAAGACATCCTTCAGTTAAATCAGGTTCCAGAACTTAGAAATGACGCAGTAGTGTAATGGGTATGAGAGAGGCTGGGAGTCACTGCTGCTGCCCTGTCTGGATCAGGTCCATCCAATCCAATGGGGAGATTCCTTTTGGGTTAAGAAGTTCATCAGAGATGGCTGACGGCCATGTGGAATAAACTCTACATTCTCACTCTGACTACCCCCATTGTGGTGCAAGAGGATGGGACCCTGCCTGGCTCCATCACACATGGTTGATTCCTTGTGGAAGCCTGTTTTGGATTTCCTATGATTAAAAATTTCATGATATTCTTTCTTTTGTTTTTATAATTTATCTAGTAATTAAACAATTTTTTTGACAAGGTGTTGTGCAAAAGGGCTACAGTTACATAGTAGGACAGTGTGTACATTTCTCGTGATATCTTATACCCTGTTTTTCTTTCCCTTCCCTAGGTCAGGTAGACATATATACAATACACAGTGTACCCAAAACATATACAGTAGCCACACTGGCCTATGCTAAAGGAAATTCGCCTAAGGCTTTAAATGTAATGTCGACAATAGAGTTTGCTTATCCTTGTCTTATATGAACATACATACATAGCTTTTGAGCTATTATGATCCACTGAGAGATCTATTTTTGACCTTTATATGGTGAGTAGTTGTTTGGTTTTAATTACATAATGTAGGGTCGCTCACCCAAACTTGTGGGAAATACCATTTGACAAGAAGTTTGTGGTTTCACAGACCTGGTCTCTACTGCCTCCCCCTCCCCCCACCTTAACAGTCATATATCAAGGAGATCATGCCCCTTTGTTTTCTGTGTTCTAGGCTTGTCTCGCTCAACATTATTTGTTCAAGTTCTGACCATTTCCCTGCAAATATCAATATTTCACCATTTCTAATTGCTATGTAGTATTCCATTGTGTATAGGTACCATATTTTTTTGATCCATTCATCTGTGGAGGGGCATCTGGGTTGTTTCCATATTTTGGCTATTGTGAATTGTGCAGTGATAAACATGGAAGTGCAGATGTCTTTTTGATATCTTGGGACCTATTGTTCAGGATAGATGCCTAGGAGTGGTATGGCTGGTTCATAGGGTAGGTCTATGTTGAGCTTTTTGAGGAACCGCTATACTGTTCTCCAAAGTGATTGTACTAATTTGCACTCCCACCAACAATGGAGAAGGGTTCCTCTTTCCCCACAGCCCCTCCAGCATTTGTTGTTGCCTGAGTTCAGAGTATAGGCCATTCTACCTGGAGTGAGGTAGTATCTCAGGGTTGTTTTTATTTGCATTTCCTTTACTACCAGGGATGTTGAACATTTCCTGATATGGTTATTTGCCATTTTTATCTCTTCTCTTGTGAAGTCTCTCTTTAGCTCCTTTGCCCATTTCCTGATTGGTTTACTGGGCTTGGAGGGGGTTAGTTTTTTGAGTTCTCTGTAAATGACAGATATTAGGCCTTTGTCTATTGCTGTGCTGGTAAAGATCCTTTTCCATATGGTTGGCTGTCTTTCTAGTTTGGTGGCTATGTCCTTAGCTGTGCAGAAACTTTTTATTTTGTAGTAGTCCTGTTTGTCGAGTCTCTCCCCTATCTGTTGTGCCTCTGGGACTCTATTCAGGAAGTTCCTTCCTGTGCCTATAAGTTCTAGTGACTTTCCTACTCTGTCCTTCAGTAGTTTCAAGGATTCAGGTCTGATGTTGAGGTCCTTGATCCATTTTGAGTTGATCTTGGTGCATGGTGATAGGCTAGGGTCTACTTTGAGTTTTCTGCATATGGCTGCCCAGTTTTCCCAGCACCAGTAGTTGAAGAGGCTCTGTTTTTTCCAGTGTATGTCTTGAGCTCCTTTGTCGAATATCAGCTGACTGTAAGAGTGCAGTTTTATTTCTGAGTCTTCAATTCTATTCCATTGCTCTTCAGGTTTGTTTTTATACCAATACCAGGCTGTTTTTGTTATGATGCCTCTATAGTAGAGCTTAAAGTCTGGTATTGTGATACCTCCTGCACTGCTTTTGTTGCTTAGAATTGCTTTGGCTATTCTAGGTCTTTTGCTGTTCCAAATGAATTCATGAGTTGCTTTCTCTATTTCGGTGAAGAATGTAGCTGGGATTGTGATGGGGATTGCATTGAATTTGTATAACAATTTGGGGAATATGGCCATTTTCCCTATATTGATTCTGCCTACCCATGAGCATGGGAGGTCTTTCCATTTCCTTATCTCTTCTTTGATTTCCCTTTTTAGATTTTTATAGTTCTCATTAAATAGGTCCTTCACATCTTTAGTTAGGTTGATCCTTAGGTAATTTACTCTTTTTTTTAGCTACTGTAAATGGTATTATTTCCATAATTTCCTTTTCTGCTTTTACATTGCTGGTGTACAGAAAAACTGCTGACTTTTTTTAATTGATTGTGTATCCTGCTACTTTGCCAAAATGGTTTATTAGGTGTAGGAGCTTGGGGACTGAGTTTTTTGGGTCCTTCAGATATAAGATCATGTCATCTGCAAGTAGGGATAGCTTGATTTCTTCCTTGCCTATATAGATCCCTTTAGTGTCCTCCTCTTGCCTTATTGCTATGGCTAGGGATTCCAGCACTATGTTGAAGTGAAGTGGGGAGAATGGGCATCCTTGTCTTTTTCCTGAGTTTAGGGAGAATGATTTTAGTTTCTCCCCATTTAATATGATATTAGCAGTTGGTCTGTTGTATATGGCTTTTTATTGTTTTAAGGAATGTTCCATCTATTCCTATTCTCTTCAGAGCTTTTATTTATTTATTTATTTAGTTAGTTTTGTTTTTTACCAGTCCTGGGCCTTGGACTCAGGGCCCGAGCCCTGTCCCTGGCTTCTTTTTGCTCAAGGCTAGCGCTCTGCCACTTGAGCCACAGTGCCACTTCTGGCCATTTTCTATTTACGTGGTGCTAGGGAATTGAACCCAGGGTTTCATGTATGCAAGACAAGCACTCTTGCCACTAGGCCATATTTCCAGCCCTCTTCAGAGCTTTTAATAAGTATGGATGTTGTATTTTGTCAAAGGCTTTTTGGGCATCGACTGAGATAACAATGTGATTTTTTATTTTAGTTCTGTTTATGTGGTGAATTACGTTGATTGATTTACGGATGCTTAACCGTCCTTCTGTCTGTGGGATGAAGCCTACTTGGTCATGATGTATAATTTTCTTGATCAGTTTCTGGATCCTGTTAGCTAATATTTTATTGAGGAGCTTTGCGTCTATGTTCATTAGTGATATTGGTCTGTAGTTCTCTCTCTCTTTTTTTTTTTTTGGCCTGGTTTGGGGATGAGCATAATATTAACTTCATAGAATGAGTTTGGGATTTCTCCCTCTGTTTTTATTTCATGGAAGAGTTTGAGGAGTATTGGTATTAGCTCCTCACTAAAGGTTTTATAGAATTCATTGGTGAATCCATCTAGGCCTGGGCTTTTCTTTGTTGGGAGGTTCTTGATTACCCCCTGTATCTCCCTGTAAGTTATTGGTTTATTTAGTTGATTTATTTCTTCTTGATTCAGTTTGGGCAGTTTATACTTCTCTAAGTATTGATCCATTTCTCTAAAATTATTGTTGGTTAGTGAGTAGAGGTTCTGGAAATAGTTCCTTATGATTGTTTGAATATCGTGTGTATTTGTTGTAATTTTTCCGGTGGAGTCCTGATCTTACGGATACGAGTCTCTTCTCTTCTTTTTTTTTTGTAAGTCTTGCGAGGGGTCTGTCAATTTTATTTATTTTCTCAAAGAACCAGCTTTTAGTCTTATTTATTTGTTGAATGGTCTTTCTATTTTCAATCTGTTTTATGTCTTCTTTAATCTTTGTGATCTCTCTCCTCCTAGTCATTTTAGATTCGATCATTTCTTGTTTCTCCAAATGTTTTAGTTTCATCGTGAGGTTATTCACCTGCTTTGCTTCCATTCTTTTAATGTGAGTGCTGAGGGCAATGATCTTGCCCCTCAGTACTGCCTTAACTGTATCCCATAGGTTTCTTTGTGATGTGTTTCCATTGTCATTGTGGCTTATGAATTCGTTAATTTCATCCTTAATTTGGTCTGTGGCCCAAGTGTTAGATAACAGTAGGGGTTTAGCCTCCAGGTATATGTATAGCCTCTGTAGTATCCTTTGTAATTGAGTGTTACCTTTATTTCACTGTGGTCAGATATAATACATGGAATGACATCAATACTTTTGTATTTGCTGAGGTTCTTTGTGGGGGCTATGACATGGTCTATTTTGGATTATGATCCATGGGCTGCTGACAAGAAGGTGTATTGGGTCTCTGTAGGGTGAAAGACTCTGTACAGATCTATCAGATCCATTTGGGATATGATGTTACTTAGGTCTTCAGCTCCTTTGCCAATCCTCTGGGTTTTGGTTCTGTCTCTTGGAGAGAGTGCGGTATTAAAGTCACCCACTATGATTGTGTTTGGGTCTATCTTGTTCTGTAGTTCTGTGAGAATTTGCTTGACATAAGTAAGGCTCCTTTTGTTCGGTGCGTATAAATTTATCACTATGATGTCTTGATTCTGGATTTTCCTTGTATTAAAATGTAGTGTCTTTTTTTTATCTTTTTGAGTTTATTTTATTTTATTTATTTAGATTTATATATTTTTTCATATTTTTATTATCAAACTGATGTACAGAGAGGTTACAGTTTCATACGTTAGGCATTGGATACATTTCTTGTACTGTTTGTTACCTTGTCCCTCATACCCCCACTTCCTCCTCCTG
Organism: Perognathus longimembris pacificus; assembly: GCF_023159225.1. NCBI lineage: Eukaryota > Metazoa > Chordata > Mammalia > Rodentia > Heteromyidae > Perognathus > Perognathus longimembris. Next base: position 26,542,140 of record NC_063180.1, read on the forward strand.
TCCATTCTTCCCCCACCCCCCCGCCCCGGAGGTGTTCAGTTCACTTACACCAAACATTTTTGCAAGTATTGCTTTTGTAGTTGTTTGTCTTTTTTTTTTACCCTGTGTGTCTCAAATTTGGTATTCCCTTTCAATTTCCTACTTCCAATACCAGTATACACGGTTTCCAATATACTCAGATAAGATTACAGAGATAATGTAGGTACAACCACAGGAAGGTGATACAAGAACATCATCAATAATAGAAGCTACAGATACACATAGGACGTTGAAAGTAGTTACAACTGTGATATAACAATTGTTTCCATAACATGGAGTTCATTTCACTTAGCATCATCTTATGTGTTCATAAGGGTATAGCTATTGGGCCGTGTGATGCTCTGCTATGACTTGCCTAAACCTGTACTAATTATTCCCAATAAGGGAGACCATAGAGTCCATGTTTCTTTCGGTCTGGCTCACTTCACTTAGTATATTGAGTTGATTTTAATGAGAAGTCCAGCTTGTCTGAGATCAGGATGGCTACTCCTGCCATTTTGGTAGGTGCGCTTGCTTGGAAGATCTTGCTCCATCCTTTCATTCGGAGACTGTTTTTATCCCTTGCTGTAACATGGGTCTCTTGAAGACAACAGATGGCAACTTTTTGTTTACGGATCCACTCTGTCAGTCTGCTCCTCTTTATCGGAGAGTTTATACCATTTATATTCAAAGAGATCAAGGATAAGAGTGTTTTTTTCCCTTTCATTTTCCTGTTAGGCTGTTTTCCTCTCTTTTTGTTCTTGTCTTTAATGAGCTGCTCTTTCTGTTGGGCTCTGGCTATTGTAGTTTCTTTCTGTTTCTGTCTGTGTGTCCTGTATGATTTCTGTTGGGTGGGCTTCCCCTCTTAGAATTTGCTGTAAGGCTGGTTTTTCATTCACATACTCCTTTAGATCCTCTTTGCTGTGGAAAGATCTGGTTTTTCCCTCGAATGTGAATTCTAGTTTTGCTGGGTATCTAATTCTGGGTTGGCAATTGTTGGCCTGTAGGACTTGGATTGTGTCCTTCCATGCTCTTCATGCGTGGTAGGTTTGTCTGGAGAGGTCTGCTGTGATTCGGATCCTTTTCCCATTGTAATATATCTCTTTCTTCTCTTTGGCTGCATTCAAAATTTGGCCTTTATTCTTGAGATCTGAAGTCTTGATTATTATGTGCCTGGGTGAGGATTTTCTAGGGTCTGGTCTACCAGGCGTCCTATAGACTTCGGTTACTTGGTTGAGGTCCCTTGTGAGATTGGGGAAGTTTTCTGCAATAACTCTATTGAAAATATGTTGTAGGCCTCTGCTCTGGTATTCGGCTCTTCCTCTATTCCAATTATGCGCAGATTATATCTCTTGTCTTTGTCCACTAGCTCCTGGATTAGTCTTCCCTGGAGTTTTACCATTTCTTGGAGTGTAGTAATTTTCTGGTCCTTATCGGCTGTGTCATCGTCCAAAAAAGAGATTCAGGATTCAATATGATCAATTCTTTGTGATGTGGCTTCAAGTGTGTAGTTTATGGATGTCAGAGAGCTATTTATGGTTGCCAGATCAGCTCTGACCATGGAAATTTCTTCCTTTAAAGAATTGTATTTTAAATCTATTTTTTCATGCATTTCACTTCTCAGGATGTTAAGGTCTTCTTTAACGGAGGATTGCATTGTATCCATTTTTGCTTCCATTTCTTTCTTGACTTCCTGAAGGTCCTTCGAGACTTCCATTCTAAACTCCTGGAAATGTTTTCTGAATTCGTTCCTGAGGCGTTCCATCATTTCTGCTATTATAGCCTCAGTTGTTTTTTTATTCTCCATCTTCTCTTCAGTAGTACTACATTTTGGAGCTGTGGAGTTGGCTTGACCTTTCATGAAATTTTTAATATTTCTCTGTGATTTGCGCATCTGGAGATCTGTAGGTGGCGCCCTTGGCTTGGCTTTGTGCTAGTTTCCGCTGGTCCATCAGTGGAGACTTGTTTGTGTCCTGGCTCTGGGTTTGAGTTTGATTGTTGAACCTTACTGCCCAATGGGTGAGCGTGACCATCTCGGTTGTTGCCGGGGTGGTCACCCTCACTGCACTTGGGGGTGGGTAGGTTCTGTGTCTTTCTCTGCAGGACTGTGTCCTGCAGCTGTGTTGTGCTGACCCTAGAGTGCCCCTGATGGGGGTTTGCGGGTTGCTAATTCAGCGTGGCGTGGAGACATTTCTCTTCTTTGATGATTCTTTTTCCCACTCGGTACTGTGGTCAGAGGAGCTCACCTCTCAGATTGAGAATTCCCGCTGAGAGGCAGCTCACCCACCTGTGTGGAGTGCTCCTGTCGGAGCAGGTGTTGCTGCTGAGGGGTGGCCCGCCCACCTGTGGGGAGTGCACCTATTAGAGCGGGCACTGTCGCTGGCGGGCCCTGCCTACCTGTGCGGAGTGCGTCTCTCAGAGCTGGTGTTGTAGTTTGCCTGCTTCTGCGCTCCCTGAGGGGATGGTCAGGAGGTCCTCCTGCTGGAGGGCTAGCACGCTGGCCCACGCTGGCCCTCTGGGGGGCATGTACGTGTGCACTCTAGTGCTTCCTTTGGGGACATGCTGCCCTGAGTTGTTGGAGGGTGCTTGTGCCCTCTCGCGAGTCTGCTGTGGGGAGGGGTATGTGTGGGCCCCCGCAGGTTCAAGTGTCAGGGCGTGGGTTGGTGCCCACAGACTCTCTGAGCCTCTGCTGTGAGGGGGTATGTGTTCAGGCCCAGATGTCCCTGCTGGGCTGGTATTGCACACCAGCAAGCCTGTGCAACACAAGCCTGTGCAACAGCAAGACTGTTGTTCAAAAAGTCCATAAGGACCAGGCACCTCAGGTGGCATTCCAATCACTACCAGTCCTCAGGTCCCTGCTGGAGAGGGGTTGGGGCTGGTGTGGCCAGGTTCAGGCTCCTTAGCTGGGGCTTTGTGGGATGCCTGTCTATGGTGTTTCCTGGTCACTTTTTTGGGCACTGCTCCGCCTCTGCTAGCTCCCATTTCCTCCCAGAGGCTGTAGGGTCATAGAGCCGCCAGATGTGGGGCTCTTTTGTTCCCTCGGGGTAGGAATGGGGAGGGATGGAGCTCTAGCTTCGTTGTAGGGTTTGGGTCTCTGCTAGAGCTGGTCTCCCTTTGGGGGGGGGAATGGGGAACTTACTGGTCCTAGATTGTGGGTGTGTCTCTCACTGCTGTGGGCTTTTCGGGGTTGGGGTGCTGGGGTGTGGTGATCGGTCATTTGGTGGTGGCAGTCCTGGCTCTCCCCATCCAGCTCTCCCCGTCTGTGCCACCCGGTTCCCCTGCTGTTGTCCATTCCTGGCCGTTCAGTCCCTTGCCTCCGGTCCCGCGCCATCATCTGTCTCTGTCAGTCAGCGCTCCATCTAGGGTCTGTGGAGCTCCTGCTGTCTGGACTCTGCACTCCTGGTGTGACTTTTCGGCTGTTGTTTCTCTGGTTGCTGACGTTCTGCGGTCCTGTTTACCGGCGACAGGTCCCCTTTCCCAGCCTGGCCCTCATGATATTCTTTCTGTGGTACAGATTTGGAAAACTTACCCTGTCAGACCTGGAAAAGGATTACAGATCATGTTGTTTCATTGTAATGGAGCAGGTCTAGTACAGAGGAGCTTCTTGTAAACTTCAGTGAGTGTGACTTGGTTAGGAATAAGGGCCCACTGCAGGTTTCTCACTGAGAAATCAATGATTTGTTTTCATGTACATAAATCCAGCGAGGAATGAAGTCAGGATACTGGGTTTAACTGGCACAATCTTGATCACATGGTGGAAAGGGAATTGAGTGTGCTGCCACCATTTTGTCCTTTTGGGGTTGGAAGGTGAAGTCCTGCATCCTAGGTGATGGGTGTACCTAGATTCCCAGAAGCAGCATCAGTGACTTGGAGGACAAGTTTCTAGACCTGTGTGTCCTGTTCCTTGAACTTAGTCCACTCTCAAATTTCTTGTCACCCTGCCCCGAGCCCCTGCCCCTATGAAGGCTGAGGTCATTTCAGGCACAAGTAAGCCATATCACTTGTCCTGTGTCTCCTGTCTCCTGTCTCTTTGGTGGTCACCATGACATGCCTCTTCAGGGGTATCCTGGGGTTGATCTGGGTTGTTAGTGTTTTTTTCTTCTCTTTCTTTCTTCTCCTGCTCTCTCAGCTACATTTTGAGCGTTAAGTGTAGTTGAGGGGTTGCAGGTCTTTGTGACAGGAGTCCATTTACAGTCACCAGTTCTCCAATAAAGACTTCTGATTTGACTTTGAAAATGTGGCTTCTTTGTTTCTCATCACTGAGACACCTTAAAACATGCTGAGTAAATGTAATGAGTAGAAATATTAAACTTGTAAATAAAGTTGAATATTTAGCACAAAAGCAAAGTGTTATTACTTGTGGGCTTTTCAAATGGGTACCTGAAATCATATTACCTTCAAGAATATTTAGATCTAGCACCTTGAGGTAAAGAATAGTAGTCTAGAAAGATCTTGGATGTTGAACTTGGGCATTTCAGAGATCTGAAGAAATCCACTGTTTGATATGGACCAGGTGACATGGTGGCAGGTTAAGCAGTAACCTGTGAAACTGCTGATTCACAAATGTAATGTGGAACGAGCCCAGACTTCTATCTTTGTCCTCAAATATGACAAACTTAGAATGAGGCCTAACGCATGCATTATATCAGCAGGTCAGCCTAAAGATTTCATTGATGTTCAACAAAAGCATAGTATGCATTTGACAAAAATTTCACATGTTATATTTGCAATTACATTAGTAATAACTGTTTCTACAATGCACATCATTTCATTGTGGTGACTGAAAGTTTGGTAAACAATTCTTTGTATATGTGTATGTGTGTGATTATGTGTATGAGTGTGTGTGTGCATTTCTGTGTTGAATGGCTTTGTACTATAGATTCCTGTTGGGGATTATTATGGCCTGGGAAAGACTGCCCTTCCACCAGCCTTGGGATAATAGAAGCCCCTCCCACCTTTTGACCTCCACCCCTTGGGAGGTGAACACGTGTGTGCCACCATGATGGGATTGTCCCGCCCACAAAGGGAAGTTTCGTGAGGTCACTTGATGAACGTGACCCCTAGCCTATGACTGACCCTTTGGCCAGCCCCCTTTCTTTCCCGCCATTACTTCTATATAAGTGCCCTTCCATATTAAAGTCTTTGAGACGCATTCCACCACCGCAGCGTGTCCCTGATGCCTTCCTTTTCGCCTCCGCCCTCGGTAACATGTGGGAGGACTGGGGGGAGGGGAAGCTTCAGCAACCCGTCCTCTACTTAGCGTTTGCCCATGTGCAAACCCATGTGCCCATGTGCCCTGGCGGAGGGCCAGGCTGGGTGCTCTTTCATAGAGTTTGTGGTTACCATTCTCCCTGTGGGGGGAGAAAGGGGGTGTCCGGAACCCCAACATAAATGGCGCCCAACGTGGGGCCGAATTGTACGGCCGAGAAGTTCGGGGTACAGTATCCCCACAGATTGCTAAGTAGGGTTTTAGAGGAGGGTCCTGCCCATCCAGACGGGGCAGAAGCATGGAGACACAGGCTCGCGGGACGCGGCGCCAGAGAGTTGCCCCGCCGTGGCGATTTGGCGCCGGGCGGCGGAGGGAGCGGGGCGCGCTTCCCGCGGAAGCATGTCAGTGGAGCAGTGGGGCCGGAGCAAGAGGAATGCGACCCCGGGCTGGGGTCGGTTAGTTCTGCTCTGCGCGCCCCGGGCCAGACGGCAGGCACCCGCAGTGGCGCTTGAGAAGCAGTGGGTGGCCGAGCGCCGGTCATGTGAGTTGGTTGAATCCCGATTTCTCTGACTTAACACACACGTGGAGCACAATGGGGCACGCCATATTGGAGGCGGGGCCCCACCCATTCCCCCCAGGTGAGGGGCGTGCCAGACTCGCCTGGGCCGGCCGATTGCGCTGCAGCTGAGAGAGGCAAGCACCCCGCTGTGCTTGCCTGCACGTCTTCTCTCTGTCAGACTTACAGCTGCAGACGGGGTTGGAGCCAGGAAAGTCAAGTTATAAACCAAAATGGAATATTAAAAGGAAAACAAAGAGTTTTGATGCAGCAATAGGTAATTTGATTGAACTTCCATGTTTACCAGTTCAAAGATATAAAATCAACTGGAGTTTTTCTAGATGGATAAAAGGGTTTGCTTGTCCACTGTGATTTAAAAATTGTCATGTTGGGAGTGTGTAATTAACAGGTTTCCCTTTTGTTTTTTATTCAACCACGTGGTTCTATTATGGGCAAATTAATATCATTTGCCGCTGGAATTCCAGAAAATTTAAATGGCCAATCAAAGCAATTTTAAAGAGCGCTCAGGTATTTTTTTGTGTGTGTGTGTGTGTGTGCGCGCGCGCACGCGTGTGGTTGTTGGTAAGATTTAAAGGCATAACAATAGGTTTCCATCCCGGTGTTCGATGGAGATAAAGGTGCCTATAAAAATTTCCATAAGGTTCAAATATGCAACATGTGGTAAAAGTTCACCAGTATGTTATTTTATATTCAGTGTGTTTCCATAAGGTTCAAATATGCAGCATGTAGTAAAAGCACAATGGTATAAAATCAGCATGTTATTTTATACTCAGTGTGTTAAAAGTTAAGTGTGCATGTAGCCTTAACAACTCTTTGGCATAAATTAAGATTTTACCTTCCCATTTTCTCTCCTGTGTTCTCATAAACTCTCAAGATCAAGAAATTGAGATTGCTTCATACAAATGTGACTATTAACCTCAACTTTCCTGACCCAGGATTAATATACTGCTTTATAGGATACAGGTGGACAGATGTTCTAGCCGCATGGACGGTCGCGGCTCCTGGATATAGGAAGATGCCACCACATTCTGTTCCCAAACTGCCTTGTTTCACTACTAATGATTCTTTGCTCTCTCTCCCATTGGAAGCTGCTCGAATGATTTATGAGCCTTGAGTAGGATGTGAATAGTTCCATCTTAACAGTTACTCCAGGTTAAATCACCATAGTTATGTTAGTGGTCACAGCTAGCCAGGTAAAATTTTGGGATTAAGAAAGTCTTTGAATTTTGTGATTAAGAAAGTCTTTTCACCCTGCTTAAACCAGAAGGGCATCGATATACCAGAGCCAGAAGTGCTGAAAAAATTTTGAACACCCTAACCAATCTATATAGAAATTTTGCAGGCAACCCAGAGCAAGATGTGAGCAAGAGAAGCCACTACAGCCTTGCCTCGAGTTCCCCATCGCATGGCATGGAACTTGCCAAATGGGGATGAGGGACGCAGCCACTTCCGAGACTGAGGATTCCACAATGCTTTAACCCTTTGCCCTTGGTTGTCATTTATCTGTGTTCTCTTTCACTTGCCAGTGGGATTCAACGGCGTGATTCAAGTTGATGGCATGTAAATCTCATGTTCTCTAAGTGTTATAGCCAAACCTTCACAAGCAGTTTTTGGTCAGTTCTCAACGGGTTACAAATGGATTATCTCTGTGTTTTTTCCTTGTTGCTCAATTGGGAATAAAAAGGGCTTGTAGGACTATGACTCCCTGGATAGTTCAAAGCCAGCCCGGGCAAAAGGAAAAAATCTCTCCAAAATCCCACCTCCCAGTTAAACAGCAAAGAGCCAGATTGAGAGCTCAACCACAGAGAGCGAGCAAAAGGCTGAAGCAGCACCGTGACTCAAGTGGTAGAGCACTAGCCTTGAGCGAAAGTGCTCATGGACAGTGCTCAGGCCCCGAGTTCAAACGCGGATGGGAAAATGCAATTCCAGCCACAAACGTTAAAATTCCTGGGACTTAGCCAGTCCAGGAGACGGAAAGGTGGAGTGGAGTGAGAGGAGAATGGTGCCATATTATCCTAAAGGGAGCTGCCTTGTTTCACCCTTTCAAAATGGATCAGAGCCGGGAAATCGAGAGAGATAATTCCTGTCCATTTTCTTCTTTTTTGCCAGTTGTATATAGGTGTATATATATATTTATTTATTTTGCCTCTGACTGGCTATGCCAAACCAGTTTTCTATCATTAACCACTTCTTTCAGTCGTTTCTCCTTACTCGTTCACTTTACAATTGGGTTTATGCTCCAAAAGGGAACTGTTCCTGGCTTATGCCCAGGGTGTGTTCTATGCCATTCATGCCAACCAGCTCTGAGAACTTGTCGATACTTTGCCTGACCTTTTCAAAAGTGTCTTTTGACAGAATAACATCTCTTGCTGAGATCACCAATGGGGAATTTGCCGTTCACAGTCGTCACCCTAACACAGGCCTGAACCCTGGAGGCACCAGCCTTGGAAACTTCTGGGTATGCCCAAAGACTCAGGGGGGGCTGGAGAAAACCATAGCACTCTCTGGCCCTAGTGACCATACTCATGGTAATGATGGGGACTTTTTGCCGGCTACACCGGACTGCCAGGCTGACCAGGGGCCCTTGATTTACGTCGCCCCCTTGACAGCAGGAAGTAGCTACAGAAGACGAGACCTCCATCCATACTCCCTGCCTGGTGGCCGCCGGTGTCATAATTTTAAAAAAGCAAAAGGGGGAGGTATTCCCCAGGATTAATTAAGGATTCCCTAGGATTAATTAAGGATTAGTTATGCTTATGTTAATTATCCAGAAATTTTAAATCATCCCGAATCAGTGTGGGATGGAGTACAGTATATGTGTTTTTCCAGATTGGAAAATTAAACCCAGAGCACCCACTCTGGAGAAATGTTTTCTTGTTCTCTTCAGGAAAAGGAGGACCTGTTGGACTTCTGCTCTCCCATGAAAATATGGAAAGTAGGACTGCCTACGGTAGGAGGCAACCAAGCTTCCTTTCCTTGTCTGCTTTCTAGATTCCTTCTTGAGCATCTCATGGCTCATGGAAAGTAGGACTGCCTACGGTAGGAAGCAACCAAGCTTCCTTTCCTTGTTTGCTTTCTAGATTCCTTCTTGAGCATCTCATTGCTCAATGTTTTGCTGTGGCAATACTGCCTACAGCGTCACACAAAGAAACCAAAGGAATTTTGCACCGTGCTTCTCCTTTCCTCTCCCCCTGCTGCTAGACTTGGGGAGTCCCGTTGGAAAGAAAATAGGAGCTGAGGGTATTGACACTCAACCCCAATGTTTTATGATAGAAATGTTTAAAAAAGTAAATGCAAAGGTTTAACACCTTGGCTTCAATGTTTATATAAAAGAATGTTTTACTAATCACTTATGTTTGAGTTATCAGCTACTGTGAACTGCCGGGAATGCCAGAGTTTCAGCTTCTACCTCACCAACAAAAGAGGGCTGCTGTCTGCACCTTCCTGCACTTGGCAGAAACCAGCTGAGGATTCTGACTTCTGGACATAGCCAGATGGATGGACCCTTACCTACCCCTCACCCCAGTTTTGTGGAAGGGGCCCCACAGATCTTATGTCAGCATTTGCCTTATGCCCACACATGCCATGTGTTTACAGCATCCCCTGCTTATTGAAAAAAACAAAAAGGGGGAGATGTTGGGGATTATTATGGCCTGGGAAAGACTGCCCTTCCACCAGCCTTGGGATAATAGAAGCCCCTCCCACCTTTTGACCTCCACCCCTTGGGAGGTGAACACGTGTGTGCCACCATGATGGGATTGTCCCGCCCACAAAGGGAAGTTTCGTGAGGTCACTTGATGAACGTGACCCCTAGCCTATGACTGACCCTTTGGCCAGCCCCCTTTCTTTCCCGCCATTACTTCTATATAAGTGCCCTTCCATATTAAAGTCTTTGAGACGCATTCCACCACCGCAGCGTGTCCCTGATGCCTTCCTTTTCGCCTCCGCCCTCGGTAACATGTGGGAGGACTGGGGGGAGGGGAAGCTTCAGCAACCCGTCCTCTACTTAGCGTTTGCCCATGTGCAAACCCATGTGCCCATGTGCCCTGGCGGAGGGCCAGGCTGGGTGCTCTTTCATAGAGTTTGTGGTTACCATTCTCCCCGTGGGGGGAGAAAGGGGGTGTCCGGAACCCCAACAGATTCCTTCTCTCTTTCTCTTTTATATAATCATATTTACTGATATTTCTTCCGTCAATAATTTTTCTGGTCATGAGCCTTCAACTCAGGGCTTGGGTGGTGTCCCTGAGCTTCTTTAGCTCAAGGGTAGCACTGTATCACTTGAGCCACAATACTCCTGTCTATTTTTGAATAATTTATTGGATGTAAGACTCTCATTGACTTTCCTGCCAGGTCTGGGTTAGAACTGCAATTACATGATCTCATCCTCTTGAGTATGAGCCACCAGTGCCTGACTTTCTTGAGTCAATTATGATAGGAGTAATGTTCCTAGAAAGTTGAATATATTTCCACCCAGATTACTGACTTGTATTTCATGTTAGCACTCTCTCTCTCTCTCTCTCTCTCTCTCTCTCTTTCTCTCTTTCTCATTCACTCTCTCTGTCAGGAAAACAGGAGAAAGGATACAGTAAAGGTGGGACTAAGTTATCAACAGTCTAGGACTGTTCACTGAGGCAAAAGCATGGGACTGGAGGTTGTGCAAGGAAGTGGGATTGGAGTTGAGTTTTTATGGGGTCTGAGCCAAAAGACAGGTTACTTGAGTGCAGCAGAGGGGAGTTGACTGCAGATGTGGGCAGAGCATAGGGTTAGTATAGTGATAATTGACTCCCTTCTGCAAGGGCTCAAGTTTTCCAATGTTCAAACAGCTCTACATCTGTCTTGGCTTGATGGTGTGACCTTCTCAGGGTCAAGTTCTAAGGCTTTTGTCCAATCTCTGAACCCCATTCCTAGTCTCATATTTTGGCCTCTGAGTTTTCTGCAGGATAGGCAACAATGATATGCTTACTGCCAGGCTTAGATTGGATTGTCCTGCCTGCATCAAGCACGCTTACACATACCTGGGGTTTTGCCTGACATCGGTATGCATCTGGGAAAATAGAGTGGGGGGTTAATCTCTCATACTTTGTCTTTGGATAAATAAAAAGATTTGGAAAGAGGGAAGAGGTAATTCCTTCATATTGGATGTTTGGATAGATAACAAGATTGGGCTGGAATAGGAATTCAGGAAAGAAGTTAGGCTCTTCCCTAGAAATACTTTGTCTTGCCCTGTTGGGGATTTATTGTCCCAACTTCTTGTTTGTGATTTATGGTGCCAATTGATCCAGTTGGGGTTTTCTGGTAGAGGTATCATCCTGACACCAGAGGTCCTGCCCTTTCAGATAAGGTCCATGCTGAGCTTGCAGGTAAGGTCAGGGCTGAATGTTACCTGAGAGATAGGTGGAGTCTGCCGGGCTTTGCTCTACGTCCCCTCCGCTTGGGGGTCCTGGGATTGTCTGCCTCTTCCTGTGTGGTCCTTTATTGCTCTCACGCAGGAGCAATGGCCACATGTAGCCTCGGTAGCGTGTGGTTGCAGGGCGCCCCAAACCTGCCAAGGAAGACACTCGTGCGTGGGGTCCCCGGAGAAGCCTCAGGGGCGTTCTGGTTTATTCAACAGAGGGGCTAACAGTTATACCCCCAGAGGCGCGTGCAAGAGAGAGGCTACTGGATATTAACGATTGGCTAATGGACAGTCCATCAGGTGATGTCACGGGTCTTCCTCTATGGGCGGAGACCACAGCCCCTCAAGGACCGGGTCTCTGCCATTACACACTTGGCGGAGCCAAGAGGCAGGGGCTGCTTTGCTTCTCTTCTGGTTGAAGCCGGAAGGTGGGAGGGACTATCTTCCACACTGCCCCAGCGCTGGGGGAAGGGCAGCGTCTCAGGATCGCTCTCATCACCCTTCCCCCAGGATTCAGGCCAAGCTGAATCCCCAACATGAATCCCCAGTGGAGTGTGGTTAGTGGCCATGGGAGTAGCATGGAAGTGTGAGAATAAAGCAGAATCCCATCATTTGAAATCATCAAGAGGTCTAAAAGTTAGGGGATGTTTTGGACTTTTCTGTCTACTTCCTGCTGACATGGAGATGTTGAGGCGTCACTGAGGCTGAGGTTTTAAGGGTCCAGGACTGAGCTTGGCTAGGCAGACCAGTAGAAACAAATCCTCCAGTTGCCTGAAGACAGGGGATGGGCTTGACTTGCTCCCAGATAGTATCATGGGTCAGGATTCTTATCCTGTTAAAGAGAAGCATGTGAAAAAGTTTGAGAAGACAAGGTCAAAGAAGGAGAATTAGAAGATGATAATGAAAGGTCCCACTACAAGGGGCAGCCAGGGGTCACCATGGGAGGGAATCCCACCAGGATGTCCACTGGAGGGTTTCCCATCATACACTGAGATGCTCCTGCACTTGGGTTGAGATCAAGCAAGAGGCCGACAAGGTGGCAGAACTGACCAACATGGACAAAATAAGAAACACACTCTGGCCACAAACCAGATAAGGTCCATTCAGGCAACAAACACAGGTGTTGCCTATCATGAGAAAGCTGGAATTCCCATGTATTTGGACTAGGGACAGAAAGGAAGTGTCTAGTGTTTCTATTGACTGGGCAGGGGAGAGCATATCGAACTGGGTAAAAATAACCAGTCAGTACCTGGCGCTGGATGGGAGTTGTTAAGGGGCAGGTGAAAGTCTTTGGTCATTTTCTGTCACTGGAGGATAGATGTCTGTGCTATGGAGTATGGATGGGAGACCCAGAAATGTGCAATTATATTTATAAATCTTGCATTTATAGTCATACTGTTCTTCTGCACATACATACATACCTGTCCATATATACATATACACATACATATGTATGTTATTTATGTATTCACACACACACATTTTGCCTGTTATGAGGCTTGAAATTGTTTTCTTTGTGAGTATTTTTCTTTCTCTGTTAGGAGTAATGAAAGGTATAGTACTTTCTGTCTTTCAATTTTTACCCTAAGGACCTAAGTTTTAAAGTTCCCTATCAGCAGAGACCTGGTTTCAACTTTCATTTACAGATTGCCCTTAGCATTGAGCGAAATGGTCATGCTGCTTTGAGAGGGAGAGGAGCATGTAGGATTTCTAGAATCTCTGTATCATAGAAGGTCAAAATGGATAGAACAAGTGAGCATGTGGAAAGCTTGTAAAGAAACTCAGTAAACATTAAAAAGACTGTCGTAAAACATGTCTCTCAGTCTTCTTATTTACACATCACTAACCAGCACATTAGACTTGAACTTGAGATATTATGCATATATGTATATACATATACACACATACATATGTACATACCTTCCCATATATACATACACACATACCTATGTATGTATACAAACACACACATTTTGCCTGTTCTGAGGCTTGAAATCAGGCCCTTTGTACCATCCCTGTGGTTGTTTGTGCCCCGGGGTAACACTCTACTACTTGAAACTGTGGCATTTCCAGCTTTTCTGAGTAGTTTATTGGAGATCCAAGTCTCTTGAACTTTTGTTCCCCAGACAGTCTTCAAACAAAATCCTCAGATCTCAGCCTCCTCAGAAGTTTGGATTACAGGCATGAGCCACAGGAACCCACTTTTTGTTTTTTAACATATTGCTTAGCTAATGAAAAAAACATTTCATCATAGATACAGAAGAAAAAACACAGTAATAATACACCAGAGCCATTTGCTTATTTTCAAAGCTTCATGCAACAAACTTCCTTGCCATCTACTCACTTCTGAAGAGATCATCTTCAAAAGTTTCCCCATATTCCCTGGACTTTCTTTACCTTGTGGTCTCATCTGTTGGAAGTCAGTGTGAAAGTTTAGCAGTGCTCATCAGGATACACAATTCACCAGTGTTTGTCACATGGAAACTGTTCCCCATGCAGACACTGTCACTGCACTTCCAGGTGACATGATGATCACATCCACAAAGGAGATGAGATCATGCAATCCTGAGCCTTACCTGGGGCTTCCGTGGGTGAGTATATGCACTGTGACTACTGCCTCTGCTCCTTTTGTCCTGATAGCAAATTCCTACTGGGTCAGCAGCTGTTCTTTTCAGGTAAGTGAAAGTATTAAATATACTCATGCAAAAAAGTGCAAAAAACACTGGTTTCTATTTTTGCATAGCAAGGCCCATTCGAATTGGATGAAGCTGGTCATGCTGTGGTCAAAGGGAAACATGCATTTAGGATTTCCATGTTCTCTGTATCTGAGAAAGTCAAAATGGCTAGAAGAAGAAGCATGTGAAAGACTTAGGAAGATCATCAGGAAACACTAAAAAGACTGTTGTAAAACATGACACTGAGACTTGATTATTTAAATATGGCTAACCAGCTCATAACACTTCAACTTGGGGTTTTGTCTTTTTTGCTTTTTTAACAACTTCTAAGACTTGAACTCAAGTCCTCTTCACTGTCTCTGATCACCTTTGTCCACTCTACCACTTGAGTCACGGTCTCATTTCTGGCTTTTGGTGAGTAGTTTATTGGATAGAAGACTCTCATGAACATTTCTGCCCAGGCTGGATTAGAACCACTGTCCTCAGATCTCAGTCACCTGAGTATCTAGGATTATAGGTATGAGCCACTGATTTCTGGCTTTAATGTTTTTTTTTTTTTTTTAATATAGTGCTTTGCTAAGGAAAAAAAATCCCTGCATTTTGGAGACAAGAGAAAACACTCTAAGAAGCCACCAAGCCATTTGCTCATTTTCATACTCTGATACAATAGATTTCATTTTCTTCTACTCATGTCTAATGAGATCATCTCCAAAAGTTTCCCCATATTCCCTGGACTTTCTTTACTTTGTGGTCTCATCTACTGGAACTCATTGTGAAGGTTTAGTGGTGCTCATGACACAATTCACCAGTGTTTGTCACAGGGAAACTCTGTTCCCCATGAAGACACTGTCACTGCACTTCCAGGTGACATGATGATCACGTCCACAAAGGAGATGAGATCATGCAATCCTGAGCCTTCATCTGGGGCTTCAGTGGCTGAGTATAAACACTGTGACTACTGCCTCTGCTCCTCTTGTCCTGACAGAAAATTCCTACTGGTCAGCAGCTGTTCTTTTCAGGTAAGTGACAGTACTAAATGTAACTCATGCAAGAAAACACAGAAATAACTGTTCTGCTACATATTTGTGCTGTGGGGGCTTAGAACGTTGCACTTCTCTATTATAGTTAGGAAAAATGTGTGTTGAGAGTCCCAGGCCTCTCTCCTCCCTTGGGTAGCAGTCTT
Organism: Perognathus longimembris pacificus; assembly: GCF_023159225.1. Lineage (NCBI taxonomy): Eukaryota > Metazoa > Chordata > Mammalia > Rodentia > Heteromyidae > Perognathus > Perognathus longimembris. The sequence goes on from NC_063180.1 coordinate 26,557,197, forward strand.
GTTGCAGCTCCACTTGTCTTTACATCCTGGAGACCACACAGCTTTGTGTGCTTGGGGGTAGATCATTCTCCACTGAAATGATCTAGTTAATATACCTCTGTATTTTTCCTCATGAGTAATATCTCAACATTTTTTATTGTGTTACATTTAAAGAAATCAAATACTGTTTGAAGATAAGCATTGGCATAAATTGTGCAATGGCATGCTATGAATGTAAGAAGCTAGTTGACTTTAATTTCAAATTCCTTGGCTTGTCATTCACATGCCAGACAATATCCTTGGTCTGTCCCCTCTCCTTCTGTCCTCTCTCTCATTGCCCTTACACTTACCTTACTTAAGGATTTTTTTTTTTTGTCATTTGTCATGGGGCATGACTCAGGGCCTGGGTTGGTGCTCTACCATTGGAGCCACAGGACCACTTCCAGTTTTCCTGATGTTATTGGAAGATATTGTTTTCTGGACTTGGCTTCCCTGGCTGGCTTCAAACTTTGATTGTCCTATCTCAGTCTTCTGAGTTACTAGGATTACAGGGGTGAGTCACTGGTGCCTTACTTAGGAGATTCTCTATCAAATGAAAACTTTTAACCTGAAACTCTGTTTCATGGGCAAATTTATTGATGTTCATGAGCAGGAGGCACTTCACGTATGCTTTTCTGCATCTTTGAGACTTGTTGATGATGGCAGAGATGGAGAGCCTTGTTGTTCATGAGTCACTGAATAGCTGGAACATTCAGAACCAATAGCAATGTGGAGTTTCCAGTTTATGGGCTTGAACTCAGGGCCTGACTCTCTTGCTTAATTTTTCACTCAAGGCTGCCGTCCTATCATTTGAATCACAGTTCCCCTTCTGGATTTGGGGTGGTTAATTGTAGATACAAACTCTTGTAGATTTGTCTGCTCAGGCTGGCTTCAAACTGTACTAGGATTACAGGCATCAGCCAGCAGCACCAGGCTTTTTTTGAAGTTTCTAGACTAAATTCAGACTGCACTTATTTGCTAATGTCTAACAAGATGTTTCTTTTATGAACTGAAGTTTGTGAAATATTATGTTTCTTTTTCAGTTAACAGTATGTCTCTGTTGTTACTTAATTTTGATTGGATAAATTAAGGCATTGTCATATTCTTTCCAGATTTATCATAATAAAGTGTTGTTTTACAGAATTTTAAGCAATTTTATCTAGTGGAATTACCTTTATTTATTTATTTTTTATCTAGGGGAATTTCATTTGTTTGTTTGTTTGTTTTTGCTAGTCCTGGGGCTTGAACTCAGGGTCTGAGCACTGTCCCTGGCTTCTTTTGGCTCAAGGCTAGCACTCTGCCACTTGAGCCACAGCTCCACTTCTGGCTTTTTAGGTTTATATGGTGCTGAGGAATTGAACCTAGGCCATCATGCATGTTAGGCAAGCACTCTACCACTAAGCCACATTCCCAGCCTGGAATTTCCTTTATTATCAAAAATAATGTTCCTTGTTGGGCTTCCACCTGTAATCATAGCTACTCAGGACGCTGAGATCTGAAGTTCCTAGTTCAAAAACAGCCCAGGCAGCAAAGTCCATGAGATTCTTATCTCCAATTCACCACCATAAAACCTGAAGTGGAGTTGTGGCTCAAAGCCAGTCTAAAAAAAATATTGTCCATTTCTTTGGTCTTTTGAAATGTCCATCATTTGGCTTCAATGATTTTCTTTTCTAGCACACTTTCTTCATCTTGCATTTATATTTATACTCTTCTTTGTCTTCATATTGTATTTACCTTGCTATTACTTTATCTTTGCCAGTCTTGGGGATTGAACTCTGGGCTTGAACACTGTCCCGGAGCGTGTTTTGCTCAAGGTTAGCACTCTACCACTTGAGCCACTTCTGGCTTTTTCTATTTATGTGATACTGAAGAATTGAACCCAGGGCTTCATGCATGCTAGGCACATTCCCGGCCCCCTTGCTATTACTTTTATTCCTATGTAAGGAGTAAAGATAGGTGTAGTATTTTCGAATTTTCCCTTTTGAACATAAGGGTCTGTATAAATTTCCCTCTCAGCACAGACCTGGTTTCTATTTTCATATAAAGAGTCCTCTTAGTATTAGGCAAAACGGTTATGCTGTGTACAGAATGAGAGTTACATTCAGGATTTCTATATCCTCTGTATCTAATAAAGTCAAATGGCTGGAATAAGTGAGTATGTGCAAAGCTTACAAAGCTACTGGAGAACCATTAAAAACAACAACAACAAAAACATCTCAGCATCTTGGTACACATCTGTTATCCCAGATATTCTGAAACACATAATAGGAGTATTAGGGTGCAGGCTGACCTGGGTAAAAATAACCACAGTAAAATGTCGAGCATGTTTCTCTAGGAGTAGAACCTTGCTTGCCCCAGAGGGTGCAAAGGGCAGCGTGCAAATGTCAGTGGTACAAAAAAGAAAACTATGATGCAAATGTAAAATCTGATGTCAGGTACTCATGTGAAACATCTACAAGTAATAACATTAGTTTTTGGGCTAACTGTTGAACTTTATTTCCACGTTTAGTATTTCAACTCCTTACACTTGCTCAGCAAAATACATTAGGTAATGGAAAAAAATGAAGTGTAAGTCCTGTAAAATAGGGTGAAAATATTCATCTTCTGTTTCCTCTGTTACTGCTAAAAGACAGCAACTGTACTTTTTGTTATTCATTATTTGTTTAGCGAACTAACAATAAAAGATCTCTAGGCCTTCAAAACTACATTGAAATTTTCAATAACTTTATTTCATTTGAGGTTCAGGCAACAAACTTGGGGGTGTTGCATAGGCAAGTACTTAACTGCTGCAATACTCTTATGTCCCTCTTTGTACAGATTCTTTTTTTTTTTTTGAGAAACAAGTAATATCTAATTCCAAATATACATATTATATGTTTATGCACTTGCATTTTATCACACTTAACCACATGACAAATTTTACTAAATTTAAGTAAATATTTACTTAACTATTTTTTTAGAAGTATTTAATATTTGAATTTAAAGTTAAGAGCTAAAAATGATCTGAAAAACTAATAATTAGCTATAATATGATTTGGTTAGGTTTTATTGTCAGGTAAAATATCTCTTAGAGTTACCAATTTGTCTGATTAAATATTTTTAAGAATTTTCACAAATGTATAATTACAAATGACAAATATGTATTTATTGGTTAGAATATCATAAAATTTTTGTTTTAATTAGAAGTAACTATTATACTGACTGAACCTAAGTTTTAAAGTAATTGAGATGATCCTTTAATACTTTCAAACTATTCTTTACCATTTATTACAAATGAAATATGATGTAAGAACCACCAAACAATGTTTGAATGTTTTCTGTTTTGTTTTTTTGTGGACAATAGGGTTGTCAAGATGTATAGTACCATAAAAGACCAGTTATGTAGTAAAATCACAACATATTATTTAAAGTTACACTCTTGAGTTCAAGCCTGAGGACTGGCAAAAAAAAAAAAAAGAAAAAAAAAGTCATATGGACAGAAAAGTACAAGATCTTAATGTATCTGTATCAGAATTAAATACTAACAGAAACACTGTAGACTGAGAAGGAAACACTATCATTATAAAAACTTCAATTTGTAAAAGTTATATCTTATTATTGTACTAGTAAACAAGCATAATCTGAATTTACCCTGGCAGTTTCAAAAAAGAGATCAGAATATGCCAAGATATGATTGGTGATTCCTGTCATCTTATCTATTCAGGAGGCTGAGAGTTGAGGATTTCAGTTTGAGGCCAGGTTGAGCAGATACACTTATGAAAAACTTTTTACCTACAATTAACCACCTAAAAGCCAAAAGTGGAAGCATGGCTCAAGGGATAGAACATCAACCTGTTTTTATGTTTTTGTTTCTGTTTTTGTTTTTGTTTTCCTAGTCCTGGGGCTTGAACTCAGGGCCTGAGCACTGTCTCTGCTTCTTTTTGCTTAAGGCTAGCACTCTACCACTTGAGCCACAGCACCACTTCTGGCTTTTTCTGTAATGTGGTGCTGAGGAATCCACCCCAGGGCTTCATGTACATGAGGTAAGCACTATACCACTAGACCATATTTCCAGCCTCAAGGAACATTATTTTTTATAATAAAGGAAATCATCTTAGATGAAAAGATGAAGTTTTTAAGGCAACAGGGAATTATAAGTAATGTGGGGAAATGTGCAATGTCTTAATGTATCCACAACAGAATTTAATAAGAGAGACATACGGTAGATTAAAAAGGAAGCACAGATATTGCATGAACTTCAATTTGTAAAGTTACATCTTATTATTTTATTAGCAAGCAAGAGTAATTTGCATTATTCAACCAGTTTAACAAAAGAAATCAAAAGAAGCCCAGTGTGGCTGGCTGCTGCTTGTCATTGGAGCCACTCAGGAGGCTGAGGGTTGAGAACTATAATTTGAAGGCAGCCTGAGCAGACAAACCTACAGGACCTTTTAACCACAGTTGACCACTCAGTAGCCAGAAGTGGAAGTGTGGCTGAAGGACCAGAACACCAACCTTCAGAAAAAAATTACACAAGAGACTGAGGCCCTTGCTTTAAACCCTTAATCTGGAGATTCCCACATTGCTGTGGTTTCTGAATTCTCAACCCTTTTCAGTGACTCATGGAGAACTAGGGCTCTCTATTTCTCAAACCATAAAAAATTCTCAAAGATGAAGAAGAAAAGATTGAATTAGGTGTGTTCTGTTCATTCATTTACCTAGATGAATTTGCCAATGAAATAGTTTCTGTTATAAAAGATTCGTATCAGAAGTAATCTCCTAAACTAAACCCTAGTGGTTCCCACTTGTAATCCTACCAGGTCAGGAGGCTGAGATGTGAGGATCCACGTTTGAATGGAGTCCTGGCAGGAAAGTCTATGAGACACTAACCTCCGAATAACCACCAGGAAAAACTGGAAGGAAGGATTGTTGTGGCTCAAGTGGTAGATTGTTATCCTTGAGCAAAAAGGAGCCAGTGATAGTGCTCAGGCCTTGAGTCCAAGCCCCAGGACTGGCAAAAAAAAAATTTGCTAAGACTCTATCTCATCAAAGAAATCTCAAATCTTGGTTCATGTCTGTCAAACCAAGTTTTGAAGAAACAGATAATGGACATTTTGGGGTTCAGGCTCACCTTGGTAAAAGCAAGTCTCTATCTAAAAAATAATCACAGTGAAAAACAACTTGAGCATTTCTCTAGTAGTAGAGTGCCTGCCCTGTGTAAAGTCTAAATCCCAGTGCTGCAAAACAAAGTGGATGGTTGAATCAAATAATGAAAATAATTTTCTTTTTGCTGCAGAAATGAAACACTTGAGCATTGAGAGTATCACTGCTGATGAACACAAAGGGGCTCAGTACTGCGAAGCCTGTACCCAGGGACACAGAAATGTCCATCAGCCAGAGGTTTGGCTTCCTACGTAGACCAACACAAAGAGTGCAAATGGCAGAGAAGCAGTAGAAGAAGACAAACATGCTCAGCAGGGTCAGGATGGTGTGTGTGGCCCTGGACTCATGGTCAGGTCTTCGGTAAGAAAAAGGATTGTGAATGTGTCGAACCCTCTCCCTCCCATGTGTCTTTGCAGGAAAAGGACCATGGAGACATTGGCCCAGATCTTGAAAACCAAGCATATAACATCATTGGAAACAAATAAGACCAAATGTAATGAAGATGCAAACGGTTCTGGTGGGCCTGTGGAGCAGTATATATAAGGCATGTGCAGAGAAACATTTTGTTTGTGTCTTGTGCCAGTCACGTTCAGAGGCACATAACCATTTACCAGGAGCTGCAGGATCCAGAAGAGATAGCCATGGAAATCAAAGCATTTGTGGAATCTAGTACTTCCCCTTAGGGAAACTAGTTCTTCCCCTTAGGATTTCTAGTGCAAAGCGTTGTGACCTGGAAGCCACTCAGAAGGCAGGTGATATTAAGAGAAACCCCTCTGGCTACTCTGAATAAATACAAAACAATTTTACATCTAGTATCATCCAGGAAGTACTTCCATCCAAAACCTGCCATTGTGTTTGGGATCCCTCTGGATAAAACAACCAAATTGTTGGCAAAGACCAGATGGTTGAGGATGGGGTCTGTGGGCCTCACCTTCTGTCCAGTGAGTAGGGTGTAGCTCTAAAAACGAAGGAGAAAGGACTTCCCCAGGAGCCCTGCTGCAGTCTGAATGAGGAAGACAACCCCCATTTCCAAGTTGCCTTGTGTCATCACTTCCATGTCTAGGGAATAATGGATTTTATTGAGACCAAAATAACGTGGACAGAGACAAATAATTATAAACATGATAGATGGCTGGGGGCTGGTGACTCATCTTTGTTATGCTAGCTCTTCTGGAGGCTTAGATCTATGAATCATGGTTCAATATCTGAGGATCAGTGTTCCAATCAGCCCTGGAAGAAAAGAGTCATGAAACAGTTAGCTGGAATTAACTACTCAAAATCCAGAAGTTGGGTTGTGGCTCAAAGTGGTTGAGTGCTAGCCTTGAGCAAAAGAACTCACACAACACCCAGGCATTAGTCAAGCCCTATCTCCATTAAAAAAAAAAAAAAGTAACTAAGCCAGTCACCAGTAATCCTAGTGACCTGGGAGGCTGAGATCTATTGATCATGGTGCAAAGTCAGCCTTGGGCAGAGAGGTCTGTGAGACTCTGATCCTCATTTGAAATAATGATGTGGTGTCTATCTGGTGCCATATTGGCCAAGTGGTGGAGTAAAGTGAAGTCCCACCCCTAGGTGGTGGACTGCCTGAATTCCTACAGGCAGGGACATGGATTGGACAGTAAGTTACTTGACCTGTCAGTCCTGTGCCTTGAGCTTGTGAGAGTCTGGAGCTCCCTGTGACCTTGTCCCCTGACCCTGACCTGCTCAGGCACCATTATGCGATGCCTGCTGGCTCCTGGCTCTCCTCTGGTCACCATGGAGTCCCACATCAGCTCTCCATTTGAGATGATCTGGATTGATGGTATTATGTTTTAGGTCTTTGTTTCCTTGCTTGTTCTCATGGCTCAGTTTTCTAACAGTGATTAAGTATATTTGAGGCACTGCAAATCATTGGGACAGGCATCCACCTGCCTTTGACAAGTCTATGATAAAAGGTCCACTTTACTTTCTCAGGATGTGGCTTCTCTATCTCTCACAACTGAGTTCCCACGCAACACATTAAACTGCTGCAAAATCCAGAAGTGGTACTGTGGCTCAAGGGGTAGTGCAGTAGCCTTGAGCACAACGAGAAACAGGAACAGAACCCATGCCCTATGTTCAAGCCCTATGTTCAAAAAAGAAAAAGAATTACATGAAATGTTATTTTAGTTAATAGCATGATTACTGATATACACAAATACTTGATATAAAAAGCCTAGAAGGAACATTATTCCTTTTCACTTTCACTTGTTTTTTTGGTGGGGCCCGGGTGTTGTTCCTAAAATCTCTTTGCTCATGGCTAGTGCTCTCCCACTCTGAGTCACAGCTGTACTTCTGGTTTTATGGTGGTGAATCAAAGATAAGAATCTGATGGACTTTCCTGCCCTGGCTGGCTTTGAACTACAATCCTCAGATCTCAGCCTCCTGAGTAGCTAGGATTACAGGTGTGAGTCCAACAAGTAACATCATTTCTTATGATAAAAGACACTATCTTAGATAAAACAGGTAAAAATTTGTAAAACAACACTTAGTTATAAGAATTATGAAAAAAAGGATAATGTCTTAATGTATGACAACGGAGACAGTTTATAGCGAGAATAGCACAGAAGTTTTGCGCAGACTTCAATTGAAAAAAGTTACATCTTGTTAGTATACTAGCAAGAAAATACAGTCTGAATTTACAATAGCACTTTCAAAACAGAACTATAAAGAAGCCAGGTGCTCCTGGCTGATACCTGTCAACCTAGCTACTCAGGAGGCTGAGAGACAAGGATTACTGTTTGAAGCCAGCCTGAGCAGACAAATCTACAAGAGTTTGTATCTACAATTAACCACCCCAAATGCAGAAGTGGAAGTGTGGCTCAAGTGACAGAACCCCAGCCTTGAGTGAAAGATTAAGCCAGAGACAGAGGTCCTGAGTTCAAGCCCATAAACTGGAGATCTCACCTTGCCCTGGTTTCCAAATGCTCCAGCGTCTTGAATGAATCGAGGACAACTAGGGCTCTCAAGCTCTGATCATAAACAACTCCCAAAGATGCAGAAAAGCATCCATTAAGTGCCTCTGCTGTGTCCTTAGATATATTTGCTGATGAATTAGAATTTCTGGCTAAAAATTTTCATTTGAAAAGAAATCTCCTAAAACAGATACCATGTGTTAGGTCCTCTCCCTGAGGGCTACATACAGATGCCCCCACCTCATTAAGTCTCCACCCAGTTACCTGGGTAACCTGCAGACCTGGAGGCAGTTACCTCCCCTTTCCCTGAGGTCACCTCCTAATCCACCTGGCCACACCCCTTGCCCCTGCCCTAAATAAAGCAGGGCTGGGTGGGGGTCTCTCTCTCTCTCTCCCTTCTCTCCGGCCATGGATCTCCTTGGCCACAGGCCAGCAGTTCGGTAATAAACGTTCTCTCCTGCCTGAATACCGCGTGGCGTTCTCCTTTACTGGCTACCTACTTTAAAAACCTAACATATATGGTGCCGTGACTCGGGAAGGGCTTAAGAGTCAGGACAGGTGGAATTCCCCTCTATTTTTCTTCTTTTTCTGGGAGTATCCCCAGTCCTGACGGCCCTTTTTCCGCGAACCGAACTGCTGCGAGTAGCCACAGGGCACTTTTCACTAATACCATTGCTGGCCTCCACCTCCACCTCCACACCACTTGTCTACCCTGGTGAGTGAAACTGCTGCTGCTCGGGTTCTCTGCCGCTCTGTCCGCCGCTTCTGCTGCTTCTGCCTGCCGCTTCTGCCCGGTAAGCTCATTCACTCACCAGGCGCCTCCCTCCCGTGCTTTTGGGGTTTTGCATCACAGTCACACCCGAGCCGGGACACTGCTAGCACGCCTCTTGACAATGAGGCCTGCTCGAAATACTCGCTCAGATACAGTTTTTGCCACTGCAATGAAGACACTGCTAGCACGCCTCTTGACAGTGCAATGAGGCCTACTCGAAATACGCGCTCAGATACAGTTTTTGCCACTGCAATGGTAATTGGTTAGAAGTCACTTATATTCAGGCTCTCTCTTTCTCCTTTCCTCTCTTTCTCTTCCTTTTTCTCCCTCCCTCTCTCATCTTCCTGCTTACTTGCTTACTTTATAAAATTCCCAAGTCGTACCATCGTTGTGTGCCTTGCTCACAAAGCTGCCTCTTTTCACAGACCTCTGAAACTGAGGCTTGACCAGCAATGTGCTTTGTCAGCAAAGATATCTAAAAGTTCTTTTCTCTAGCATTGACCACGTGGTGGATATTGGGTTTAACAGGCATCAGCTCAGGCACCATTATGCCATGCCACCTGTCCTCTGTTAGTGTGTTTGTGTCCTGCCACCCCCCTCAACATGGCATCCCACTGGAGTTTATCATAATATGGTTTCTCCATTTTATAATCTGAAAATTGTTGTTTGCTAGCAAAATTGTTTTTCTAACCGACCACGTGGTTTTAAAATATTGGGCAAAAAAAAAAGTCATTTACTATTGGAATTCCAAAAGACTCTACTGCTGAAATTCATTTTTGCATGCTGTAAAACCTATGTGCACAGTGTGTATGTCTGTGTAAATGTCATTAGTTAGTATGTCCATCTAGCTATATATCTGTGCTAAAACTCATCACATCTACTGAGTTTTGTCATTGCAGAATTCTGGCAAGTATTTGGTCAGTTCTTGACAAGGTACAGGTAAGCTCTAGTCCCCTTGGTCTCCTTGTTGTTTTAATTGGAAATCAAAAAGGGCTTTTGTGGCAAAGACTCCTTGGATTGCAGTTCGAAGCCAGCCAGGGCTGAAAATCTCTCTCAAACTATCTCCCAACTAACCAGCGAAGAGCCAGGCTGGAAGCATGGCTAAAGAGACTTATCTCTTACCAGCCAAATGCCGGAAGTGGAGCTCAAGTGGTAGAGTACTAGCCTCGAGCAGAAGTGCTCAGGGACAGTGCCCAGGCCCTGAGTTCAAATCCTGTGAATGCCATCGGGGACAAGCCAGCCCAGCAACAAGCACCTAGATCCCTGGGACTCAGCCAGTTCAGGGAACAAGGATCATGGAGAGGAGTAAGAGGAGAATTATGTCAGATCCTAAATGGAGTCACTTTGTCTCGCCCTTTCAAAATTAATCAGAGCCGGGGGATCAAGCGATAGTAGCTTGCCCATTAATTTTGTGCCCTAAACCCTTCTTTTGCCTTAATATTTTTTTTTTGTCCAGCCCCTGCCTCATGAGACTTCTTCCAGGCTTCATTCAAGGACTGGCATCTACCACCAAGGGACCCTGCTGCTCGCCTTCTCCAGGAGAGGCTACATTTCTGCCTTTTACCCCTAATGCCGACGCCCCTTGCCAGCAGGAAGCAGCCAGAGAGAGTCTTCGTCCTTTTTCATTACTATTAAAAGGCTGGAATGTTAGGTCCTCTCCCTGAGGGCTACATACAGATGCCCCCACCTCATTAAGTCTCCACCCAGTTACCTGGGTAACCTGCAGACCTGGAGGCAGTTACCTCCCCTTTCCCTGAGGTCACCTCCTAATCCACCTGGCCACACCCCTTGCCCCTGCCCTAAATAAAGCAGGGCTGGGTGGGGGTCTCTCTCTCTCTCTCCCTTCTCTCCGGCCATGGATCACCTTGGCCACAGGCCAGCAGTTCGGTAATAAACGTTCTCTCCTGCCTGAATACCGCGCGGCGTTCTCCTTTACTGGCTACCTACTTTAAAAACCTAACACCATGGACTTGTGCCTATAATCTTAACAACTCACAATACTGAGTTCTCATGATGGAGGTTTGAAGCCAGCCCAGGCAGGAAAGTCCAGGAGACATTTAACTCCCAATACCCACCAAGAAGACTGCAAGTGGTCCTGTGGCTCAAATGGTAGAGCACTAGCCTTGAGGAAAAAAGCACAGTGACAGCCTCCAGGCCCTGAGTTCCGGATCCACGACTGAAAATAAATAAATAAAATAATCTCCTTAACTAATATAAGAACAACCATAATGAGAGAAAAGGCAGAGAGAGAGGGAACAATCTAAGGAAATTATCTGGGAGAACGACAAGGCAAGGCAGTTTCAATTAGACTCAAATAGCTTCTTACATTAATGTCATAATTTGTCATGTCACTAATTATTCCTTTGATCAATCTCTTCCATTGTTTATCTTCAAATAATATGTGATTAAATGCAGCCAGAAATCACAATAAGACATTACTAATGACAAAAAATATAGTATTAGACCATTTCAGCAGAGAATGCTCTACCCCTGAACACAGAAAGTTGTGTGGTCTCTAGGATATGAAGAGATGTGGAGATGCACCAACACTGCTGTAGGGGCCTGTGACCCTGACCAAACATTTTTCCTTAACATAAAAGACATGGCACATCCTAACTCCCCACAGCTCAAATATTTCACAGAGAAGTTATTTCTGCATTTTCTTTCTGTTATTTCTCCTGTCTGTCCTGCAGTCACTGTGGTGTTCCTTTTCAGCTGTCTATGGGTGGTGATGTGGATTGTTGGAATGGTTTTGCTGCTCTTTCTTTCCTCTCCTCTCATGCCTCAATTTTCTTTTAAATTAAACTTTTTTCTTTATTGTAAATGTGTGGTACAGAGGGGTTACAGATTCATATGTAAGGCAGTGAGTACATTTCTTGTTCAACTTGTTACCTCCTCCCTCATTTCCACCCCGTCCCTCTTATCCTCTCCCCCCACGTTGTGCAGTTGATTTACACCAAATGGTTCTGTAAGTATTGCTTTTGGAATGGTTTGTCTTTTTGTCCTTTGTCTTTCCATTTTGGTATTCCCTTTACCTTCCCCAGTTCTAGTACCCGTATAAACAGTATCCAGGGTATTCAGATGAGATATAGTGGTAGCAGGAATACAACCACTGGAAGGGAATACAAGAGAAACAAAAGTAAACAAAACAATCAATCATGGCTCAATTTTCTGACAGTGTTCAGTGTATTCCAGGGGTTGCAGGTCTTTGTGACAGGAGTCCCCTGCACTCTCTGGCTCTTCAAAAAGATTCCTGGTTCTCTCGATGTGTGGCTTCTGTGTTCCCTCACTGAGATATTTTACAACATGCTGAGTAACTGTAATGAGTTGAAATACTAAACTTGGAAATAAAGTTCAATGTCTACTACAAAAACAACATGCTATTACTAGTGTTTTTAAATAAGCACCTGAAAATATACTAACTTCAAACACATTTAGCTCTGGCATCATGAGATAAATGAGAATAATCCAGAATGATCTCTCACTTGGAAGATAGGGATTTCAGAATCTGAAGAAATCTACCGTGTTTGATATGGACCAGGAGACATAGTGGCAGGTTAATTAGTAACCTCTAACTGCTGGTGCCTAAATATAATGCAAGGCCAGCTCAGTATTCCATATTTGTCCCAAAAGTATGACAGACTCAATTGGAGGCCTGACCTCATGCACAACATGAACAGTCCTCCAGAAGATGACTTAGTTGATGTTGAACCAAAAAGTAGTATATACTTCAAAAGTTTTAATTTTATAAAATGACTAGAAACTGTTCCTACAATGCACATCATTTGGATGTGGTGATTCAAATGTAGGTGATTATGCATATGAGAGACTGTGTGTGTTTGAGTGTGTGCAGATAACAGTCTTTCAGACTTTGTGTCTAGGCTGGCTTTTAGCCACATCCCCACATCTCAAGACTCCTTACTAGTTAAGATCACATTCTTGAGCCATAGAGACTCATTTTTTTTTCATTTTCCTTTTCTTTTCAACTTAATGCTTTGTTAATGAAAGAAATTGTATCTTGGAGACAAAAGAAACAAATCACCCTAAAAATCCACCAAATCCATTTGGTTAGTTTCACACTCTTATACAATAAATTTCCTTTTCCTCTACTCATTATAAATGAAATGATCTTTAAAAGTTTCTGCATATTCCCTGGACTTGCTTTCCCATATAGGCTCATCTCTTGGAAGTTTTTGTGAAAGTTTAGCGGTGCTCATGAGTATTCACAATTCACCAGTGTTTGTCACAGGGAAACTCTGTTCCCCATGCACACACTGTCACTGCACTTCCAGGTGACACGATGATCACGTCCACAAAGGAGATGAAATCATGCAATCCTGAGCCTTCATCTGGGGCTTCCGTGGGTGAGTATATACACTGTGACTCCTGCCTCTGCTCCTCTTGTCCTGACAGCAAATTCCTACTGGGTCAGCAGCTATTCTTTTCAGGTAAGTGACAGTACTAAATGTAACACATGTCAGAAAATGCAAAAGTATCTTCTTTGTAAAATGTTTTGCTGTGGGGGGTTAGAATGTGGCCCATGTCTTTTATTGTTAGGAAAAATGTGTGTTGAGAGACCCAGGCCTCTCTCCCCCCTTGGCTAGCAGTCTTGTTGCAGTGCCACATGTCTTCATATCCTGGAGACCATACAGCTTTGTGTGCTCGCAGTAGAGCATTCTCTGCTGAATGATCTCATATACTTCTGTATATACTTTCCATTTTTTTATTTTTTACTTGACACTCCTGGGACTTGACCTCAGGGCCTGGGCACTGTTCCTGAGCCTCTTTGTGCTCAAGGTTAGCACTCTACCACTGGAACCACAGTTCTACTTTCAGCCTTTTCTTAGTAGTTTATTGGAGGCAAGAGTCTCATAGACTTTTTCTGCCTGAGCTGGCATTTATCTGCAATTTTCAGCTCTCAGCCTCCTGAGTAGGTAGGATAAAAACACCGGCCACCAACACCTGGCTTCTTTGGATTTCTTAATTATCTAACATTGCTAGAATAAATTCAGATTATACTTGCTTGCTAATACACTAGTAAGTATATCTTTTATGAATTGAGGCTCTTGTAATCCTTGTGTTGCCTTCTTAGCCTATAGTATGTCTCCTTTGTTATTTAATTCTGATGTGAATGTATTAAGATGTTGTACTCTTTTCAAATTAAATTTAATTTTATTGTGAAGGTGATATATAGATGGCTTACAGTTACATATAGGAAGGTAGTGAGCACATTTCTTATCAAGCTTGTTACCCCTTCCACAGTACTTTTTTTTCCATGTTACTCATAACTAAGTGTTCTTTTACAACATTTTGGTTGTTTTTTTTTATCTAAGATAGTCTCCTTTATTATAAGAAATAATGTTCCTTGTTGAGCTCAGGGTGGCCTGTAATCATAGCTACTCAAGAGGCTGAGTTCTGAGAATCCTGGTTTGAATTAGCCTGGCAGGAAAGTCCATGAGACTCTTATCTCCAGTTCACTACCACAAAAACCAGAAGTGGAATTGTGGCTCAATGTGGGAGAGCACTGGGCTTGAGCTGAAGAGCTCAGTGAAAGCGTGGAGGCCCAACTAATGACAACAACAACAAAAAAAAGAAAAAGGAAAAGAAGAGTTTCTTATAGGCGAGATGTTGGTCGATATCAAGTGTCTATGTGGATCACTAACCATGCTATTAATTCACATAACATTTCATGTAATTCTTTTCTTGTTGTTGGTTGTTGGGCTAGAACTCAGACCTGGGTGCTGTGTCGAAGGGTGCTTGTATTCAAGCCTAGCCCTCTGCCACTTGAGTCACAGTGTCACATCCTCTTTCTGAGTGGTTAATTGGAGATGAGAGTCTGACAGGGACATGTCTACCCTAGCTTGCTGTAAACTGAGATCCTCAGGCTCCTGGCTTCACTAGCATGGTTGTATGTTGCAGACCCTGGGGTGCCAGGAGCTGGCAGCCTGTGAGCAAAGGCTCCATAGCCATTGACTCCAACTCACAGGGCTGCAAATATTTGCCCTTTTGTTTTGAGGAAGTGCTTCTTACTAATTGTGTTCTCTATCTTATTTGAAGCAACCAGCTTCTGGGCCTGGGGGCTTATCTGAGGGAGCATGGTAGACAGGGATTGATTGGAATAGAATGAGGAAGGATGCCTGCTGTCTGCCCACACCTCCCCCCATGTATCCTAGGATAACATTATGAAAACTTGTGACAAATACAGGTGTATATAGCTAAGGCTTTTGCTAAGGTAAACAGAAATGTGCCATCAGCCTTCTCTCCATCTCTTCATTATCAATCCCCTTGCCCTCGGAATCCTTGTTCATGCTGCGGCTGGCCCATGGCACCTGGCGCCTGAACAGGGACCTGAGGAAATTATTGGAAGGACTTCTCGTGCACAGAAGTAGACAGGTAAGGGGACTGCAGAGTGCAGTAGCAGAAAGGAAATAGAAAAAGGAAAAGAGATGGAGACGTAATATGGGGGTGAAACAGAGCTAAGAAGGCGACTGTTTCTGATGGCCCTTTGGCAAAAGGGGTGTAAGATTAGTTCAGATGGGCTAGAGGAATTTTTTGAGGTTATAGAGAATCTCTGCCCCCGGTTCCCTGAGAGGGAACAGTGGACTTGCCATATGACAAAAGGTGGCCCAAGAATTAAAGAATCAGATAAAAAATAGAGAAAAACAACCTATTCCCCCTCAGACATTTTCTGTTTGAAACATGATTATAGCGAGTCTGGATCCTGATCACTAGATTGAAGTTATTTCTATAAAATCATTGTGGAGAAACATGAAACCCTCCTCTGTGTATCAGAGGAGAAGGGAGAGGGCTGTCCATCACAGTGTGAGAGTGTTAGAAGTATAGAAGGTCTGAGTCAGTCTTTTGATGTTCTCCATAAAAAATACAAAGACCGTCCAGGGCATGGGCCCTTCCCCATGCCTGCCCCTGTGAAAGCCACCTTCCCTGTGATGAGGGGGAAGGTAACTACTGCCCGCTCCTAATTCAAACTCCTCCATCTATGTGTGCAGTTCAAAAGGCTATACTGACTGCAAAGGAGTGTGTGTGTGTGTGTGTGTGTGTGTGTGTGTGTGTGTGTGTTTGTGTAGATACTGGGGATTTTCAACTTTTTCTTGTTTTACAAGACAAAGCCAACCGGCAGTATATTTTAAATTTTAAGGAATTGAAAGAAATTAGGACGTCCACTCCTCAATATGGGGCAACTGCTCCTTTTACGTTATCCCTGATTGATAGTTTTGCCTGACAGGCATTATGCCCATGGGATTGGAAGACAATTGCTCAGGCCTGCCTCAGTGGGGGAGATTATTTGTTATGGAAGGGAGAATGGATGGAAAGGTCTGATCAGGTGGCAAAATACAATAACTACACCAACATCCCTGTATCCTATGACATGCTGGTGGGTGCAGGTGTTCTGATGTTCACCAATTATCCCAAAGTTGCTTATGGGCAAATTAATAAATGTGCAACCAAAGCCTGGTGGAAGTTTCCTACTTCTGGGACCTGGACTGAGCAGTTGTGTAAGATCAGACAGGGGCTAAATGACGGTTTTTAAGACTTTGCCTCCTGGGACAGTAGAGTTCGTATTGAGCAGGTCCATCTGGAGTATGAAAGGACTGTCTCTCCAGATGTTGTTGATAATCATTATACAGGAAAAATTAAAATCATGGCTGGACTGGAAAGAGGAACCTTGCTTGTGTCTGTACATACTCCCATTGCCCAATTAATTTTTCTTCCTTTACTTCCTTTTTATTTCCTCTTTTTAATGAATTTCTTCAACCTATCTGGGGAAACAGAGGCTTTGGATCCACAGATAAGACCTGTTGGCTTCAGAGAATTTTAGAGGAGAGAAGCTTTTTACAGGTCTAATTGACCCCGGAGCTGATGCTTCTGTTATATCTGGCCTACAGTGGCCCCCTACAAAAGAGGATAACCTCACCCTGCTGCAGGGTATAGGCATGTCCAAAGTTACTCCAAAAAGTTCTGCCACACTATGGTGGCTAACCAAGGAGTGTCATTCAGGCATTTTTCAGCCATTTGTTTTGCCTGATATCCCAGTAAATCCAGGGGACCGTATGTGCTGTCTCAGATGGGTGCTTACATCCACAGTCCCAGTCCAGTTGTTACTCAAAAAATGCTTAATCAAGGGTATGATGGGATGTCAGGTCTGGGACTGCAAGGGAAAGGAAGTTTGAAACCTTACCAGCCTGTTGCAAACCCAGACAGACAAGGCTTGGGTATTTATCAGGGCCACTGATAATGGCAGCTTTACATGCAGAACCTATATGTTGGAAAACCTCAAGATCAGTGGATCAGTGGCACTTACCGAAGGAAAAACTTGAAGCTGCCAAGTCTCTAGTTCACGAGCAATTTGTTACAATTTCATATTAAACTTTCCACTAGCTTCTGGAACATCCCTACATTTGTTATTAAAAAGAAACCAGGAAAATGGAGACTTCTCCAGGACTTGAGGGAGGTTAACAAGGCCATGTTTCCTATGGGCACCTTACAACCGGGCTTGCCCTCACCAACAGCTATTCATCTTATCTTTTGCCCTGTTGGTTTTGGATTTAAAAGATTGGATTTGTTTTTGTTTTTTACCGTACCTCTGTATCCAGGGGATGGAGAAAAATTGCCATTTCTGTTTCCAGCATTAATATCATTCAGCCCTACGACAGATATGAATGGACAGTGCTGCCCCGCGGAATGACCCACAGCCCCACGTTACGCCAGCTATATGTGGATAAGGCCATATGGCCAATACGTAAAAAATATCCCTCTGCCTATATTATTCATTACATAGACTAATTGAAGCATCCTATTTGGAGCATCCACTGAGCAACAAGTTGATCGTATTTTCCAGGATATGCAACAGTCCTTATGGCTATATAACCTGATTGTGGCCCCTGAAAAAGTTCAGAGACAATACCCCGTTTCATATTTAGGTTATCACATCTCCAGCAGGAGGGTCATTCCCCAATAGCTAAAAATAAGGACTGAACAGTTACAAATTCTTAATGATTTTCAAAATTTACTGGGGGATATTAATTGGACTTGCCTCCCATTAAGAATTACTTTCAGGGGGCTGGGGATATGGCCTAGTGGCAAGAGTGCTTGTCTCGTATACATGAGGCCCTGGGTTCAATTCCCCAGCACCACATATATAAAAAATAGCCAGAAGTGGCGTGCTTGCCTCCTATACATGAGGCCTTGGGTTCAATTCCCCAGCACGACATATACAGAAAATAGCCAGAAGTGGCGCTGTGGCTCAAGTGGCAGAGTGCTAGCCTTGAGCAAAAAGAAGCCAGGGACAGTGCTCAGGCCCTGAGTCCAAGGCTCAGGACTGGCAAAAAAAACCAAACAATTACTTCCAGGGCTGGGAATATGGCCTAGTGGCAAGAGTGCTTGCCTCCTATACATGAAGCTCTGGGTTCGATTCCCCAGCACCACATATATAGAAAAAGGCCAGAAGTGGCCCTGTGGCTTAAGTGGCAGAGTGCTAACCTTGAGCAAAAACAAGCCAGGGACACTGCTCAGGTCCTGAGTCCAAGGCCCAGGACTGGAAAATCGAAACAAAACAAAACAAAAAAGAATTACTTCCAAACAGTTACAACCCCTTTTCCAAATTTATAGGGGGACTCTACCTCAGCCTCTCCAACAAAACTTACACCTAAACCAGTTGAGGCCTTAAAAGTTATTAAATGTGCAATTAGTGAGCCCAACTTATTTGTGTAGATTATTCCCAACCTATTGTTTTATACATTTTAAATTTTAGTAAATTTCCTATTGCTGTTCTTTGGCAGGATGCTCCCATTTAACGGATATTTTTTTGCATTCCATGAGTATAATTATCCCCTTGATTGCCCTAATTTCCTCACTTATTTCTAAGGGAAGTAGGCACTGTATTTCGTTGATTGGGCATGAGCCTGATGCATTAGGCCTGCACATGACTAGGTCTGAGTTTGAAAGCCTGTTACAAACTTCCATGGAATGGCAATTTTCCTGGGCAGTTACTTTTTCACTGCCCACATCACCGTTATTACAATTTGCTGATGATCACTGTATTACTGCCTGCTCCTTTATTTCCCCCAAGCCTATTGGGAACTGATGCTCCCAATGTACTTATTGATGAGTCTAACAATGGAAAAGTGGGGCTCATGTTGCAATGCCCTCATCATACTTCCACCACACAGGTTCAATATAATAGCACTTCTGCACAAGGGTGGAGCTGTTTGCCACCCTGTTGACTTTACAGTAGTATTGGTTTGCTATAATTTTGTACTTAAGCTTTCTGTTTTACAATGCATCCAGGATGCCATTATTCTTACTTCAGATGAGGAGCTGCTGCACCTTTTTACTTCCCTCCAGCAAGAACTGTTACAGTGCACAGCTCCTGTATTTATTATATACATGCTCATTCTCTTTTGACTGGACCTTTAACATATGGCAATGCCCTTGCTGATGAGTTAACTCAGCTTGCCGTGCTTATTCAATGTCCTGTTGATGCCACACGTGACACCCATCAAAAATTTGAGCAAGGGCTGGGAATACGGCCTAGTGGTAAAGAGTACTCACCTTGTATACATGAAGCCCTGGGTTCGATTCCTCAGCACCACATACATAGAAAAATCCAGAAGTGGTGCTGTGGCTCAAGTGGTAGAGTGCTAACCTTGAGCAAAAAGAAACCAGGGACAGTGCTTAGGCCCTAAGTTCAAGCCCCAGGACTGACAAAACAAAACAAAACAATTTGATCTAAATGCAGCCACTCTTCGTAGACAGTTTAGATTAACACATGAGAAACCCCTGCTATTGTTTGTCAATGTGCCCATTGAGTTGACCCATGTTGTCTCCTGCCTGGGAAGTTGTGGCAAATGGATGTGACCCGTGACCCCTCCTTTGGCCACTTGTCCTATGTTCCTGTTTCTGTAGCCACTTACTCTGGATTGCTTTTTGCTTCCTGTCATACAGGAGAGGCTAATAGAGCTGTTGCTGCACATTTATTTGCAGTTATTTGCAGTTTATGGATTTGCCTCAACAAATTAAAACTGACAGCTATCCTGTCTATACTTCTCAGGCCTTTAAAACATTGTGCTCACAAGTATTACTCTAATCATGAGTATCCCCTAGAATCTTAAGGATTAGGCATTGTGCACTGAGTCCAGCTACTTTAAAAAATCAAATTCAAAAAATAAAAAAGGGAATTTGCTTCCCGGAAGGCTTCACCACATACCATTGTATCCCTATCTATTTTTGCTTTAAATTTCTTGAATGTCTCCCTGGATGGCTTCACTGCTAGGCAGCCCCCATGGGAGGGAGCTGTCATGACCACGACAATGGTGTGATGGAAAGATCCTCTGACAGGAGTCTGGAATGGTCTCGATCCCCTCTTCCCATGGGGCCAAGGATATACTTGTGTTTTCTCACAGGATGCCAAGGCACCGAGGTGGATTCCAGGCTGGCTAATCGGCCATGCTGAGACTCAGTCAGTCATTCCAGAAAATGAGCTTGAAGGAGCATGTGCCTCAAACCTGCAGCTGGGGGGCTCTATGGCCAACATGGGGACAAATAGAGGCCCTAACCTCAAAGAGTCAGGAGACAGTGAAAGAGGCAGGAAAGACCCACATACCTGAAACTGTGTTTGTGGCTATGCTGGCCTTGATAACTTTTGCCCAGGTGTCAGTGGAAGTCCACTGGGCCTACTTGCCTGACCCCCCTCTTGCCTGTCCCGTGTCATGGGAGAAGCCATCCATGAGAGTGTTCTCAATGCCACAGGGCTCTTTGGGGGAGAGAGTGCTGGATTTATGCAGCCATGTTCTAGGCCAATAGAATGGACTGGGCTGTCTGCTAGCCCGCCTATTTTCATGTCCATGTTCAGCATGCATTCATCTATCAGTGTGGTAGAATGTACATGCATGGTAAGGTATTCAGGGATAGACTATGGCCTTGTTTTTTTAGGGGAAAAAGATATTCAGATGGGAAAATATGAAGTTTATGCATCACACTTCTAGAGTTGCTTTGGTAGGAGATGCTGTTCACCCCACCAGGATTCCACTATGCCTAGAGGTTTCCGCAGCTGCCGATAACCAGCCACCATGGAGGGCCTGTGGGGTTTGACATCTTGTCCACTCTTCCAGTGGTGGAAGTCCCCCACTCTGCATTGCAAAACTGGTCCCAGAGGAGTGACATGATCAATGGGATCTTGCTGCCCACCATCTTGGTCAGCCCACATGGACAAACTCACCCTTACATCTGGAGACTGGCTGCTGCCCTGAGGCCTACTTGGACTAATGCCTCTTACCTTCCTGTGCCTTCATCCCAGGGACCTATCCCATCCCCTGAATTTGTGTCATTTACTGTGCAAGCTTGTGTTATGCATCCTGAAATGCTGGTGGTTGGGTCAGGTGTGCTTGTAAAGTATGGGGATGTGTTTCATGCCTCTTGCAAGAATAATTGTGTTCTCACTAACTGCATAAGTAATCTCAAACATCCTGGAGCAGTTATAGTGTTTGTAACCATGCAACCCCCTTATCTTATGTTGCCTGTGAAGTTGATGGAACCATGGCATAGTGACTTTGGGCTCCAATTTACTGTTGAGGTTCAGAAAGCTCTTAGCTGCTCCCACAGATATTTGGGAACATTGATTACCAGCATTATTGTTACCATAACTCTCACTGCTAGTGCCACTGCTTCCACTTTGGCCCTTACCCAAACCATACATACAGCACAGCATGTTAATACTTTGCCTAAAAATGTTTCTGGTCCCCTTGGGACACAGGCGGGAGTAGATGAAAAGATCACAGAATGTCTGAATGCTTTGGAAACAGCCATGCTGTATGTTAATAATCAGGTAAAAATGACTTGCCATGCTAATTATCAATACATTTGTGTTGTCCCTCTTAAATATGATGGAAATGTGACTTGGACCAATATCCAGCGTCATGTTTTACGAATGTGGTTCCATGATAATTGTCATTATGCAGCTTCAGGGACAGATATATGATATTGACCACTCCGCCCTATAGGTGGAAGACCCCACAGACTCAGCTGCCTCAGTTCTCCATTACCTACAGGGATTTTACCCAGGAAATGTGTTAGAGCACTCTTTTTGGTATTCTTTAGGCATTTTCCTGTTCATTGATTTGGTTTTTATTTCTCTGACATTCCTCCTGAGATGTATGACCTGTTCCTTAGTCCTGGTCCAGGCTGATAGGCACTTGCTCAATTTAAAAAACAAAACAGGGGGAGATGTTGCAGACCCTGGGGTGCCAGGAGCTGGCAAGGTGTGAGCAAAAGCTCCACAGCCATTGACTCCAACCATCAGGGCTGCAAATCTTTGCCCTTTTGTTTGGGCGAAGTGCTTCTTACTAATTATGTTCTATATCTTCTTTGAAGCATTCAGCTTCTGGGCCTGGGGGGCTTTCTTATCTGAGGTAGCATGGTAGAGAAGGAATGTTTGTAATACAATGAGGAAGGATGCCTGCTGTCTGCACATCCCTGCCCCCGCAGTGGGTCCTAGGACATTATGCAAACTTGTGGCAAATATAGAAGGTGTATACAGCTAAGGATTTTGCTAAAATAAACAGAGTTGTGCCATCAGCCTTCTCTCCATCTCCTTCATCATCAATCCATTTGCCCTTGAGAATCCTAGTTTATGCTTGGGCTGGCCTGTGGCAATTGTTCTCACGCTATTTTTTTTTGGTCTCACAATAAAACCAATTATTTCCTAGAGATGAAAGTGATGACACAGGCTGATATGGCACTGGGGATTGTCTTCCTCACTCAGACTGCAGCAGGCGTCCTGGGGAACTCCTGTCTCCTTTGTTTTTACAGCTACACTCTGCTCACTGGACAGAAAGTAAAGCCCACAGACCCCATCCTCAACCATCTGGTCTTGGCCAACAACTTGGTTGTTTTATCCATGGGGATCCATCACACGATGGCTGGTTTGGGATGGAAGCACTTCCTGGATGATACCGGATGTAAAATTGTTCCATATTTCTACAGAGTAGCTAGAGGGGTTTCTCTTAACATCACCTGTCTTCTGAGTGGATTCCAGTTCACAAAACTTTGCACTAGAAATTCTTGGTTGAATATCAGCACTAGATTCCAAAAACACTCTGGCTTCTGTGCTTATCTGTTCTGGATCCTGCAGCTCCTGGTAAATGTTTCTGTGCCTGTGAGAATGACTGGACCAAGACATAACCAAAACCTAACTCTGCCTACGCGTTATAAATTCTGCTCCACAGGCGAACCTCAATCCTTTGGACCTTTCTTAATTGGAGCCTTTTTTTTTTCCACTGATGCTATATGCTTTGTTTTCATGATCTGGGCCAGTGTCTCCATGGTCCTTGTCCTGCACAGACACAAGGAGAGGGTCCGACACATCCATAGCTGCATTCCCTCCCGAAGACCTGACCACGAGGCAAGGGCCATGCGCACCATCCTGACCCTGGTGAGCTTGTTCGTCTCCTTCTACTGCCTGTCTGCCATTTGCAGTCTTTTTGTTAGTTTAGGTAGGAAGCCTGACCTATGGCTGGTGGACTCTACTGTATTACTTGGTACAAGTTTCTCCGTATTGAGCCCTTTTGTGCTCATCAGCCATGATTCCCGTGTCACTCAGGGTTTTTATTCCTGCTCTAAAAAAACATTTTCATAATTTGTTAAACAAATTATGCAATACATTATATCAGCTTTTACAGTTGGATCATAGTTTTATTTTTGCAGCATTAGGATTTAGACTCTATGCTCTGAACTCCCTAGGGCAGGTACTCTACCACTAGACACAGGCCCTAGTTCTTTTTCACTGTGGTTCTATTTGAGATATAGCCTTGAATTTTTCCCAGGTCAGCCACCACCCTCATATTCCTTTTTTGTGTTTCCTGAAGTATCTTCGACAACAGATGGGAACTGAAATTTTGAGGTAGAATCTTAGCAAATGTTTTTGCTCAGGCTCACTTATATGCATTATGTCAGTCTCAGCCTCTCACATGGATGGGATGACAGATGTGCACCACCTCACCTTGCTAGTACTTGAAATCGGATTTTATGAACAGTTTACTTGGGCTGGCTTTGAACCTGAATCCTCTAGATTCCGCCTTACAGTTGTAAACCCTGCATTTACCTTATATCAGTCTTTGGTTTAAATTATTATTATTATTGGTCAATTGTGGGACTTGAACTCAGGGCCCCGACAGTGTACCTGAGAAATTTTCCTCACTGCTAGCACTGTGCCATTTTGAGACACAGGGCCACTTCTTGCCTTTTCTGAGTAGTTTTTTGGAGATAAGACTGTCAGGGACTTTCCTGTCAGACTGGCTTGGAACTGCAATTCTCACATGTCTGCCTTCTGTGTAGCAAGAATTACAGGTATGAGAATCCAGTTCCTGGCATACATTTTTATTTTTAAATTATCAAATGATTATGTAATAAGAGGTATTCTGGAGGAATGTATATGAAACTGACAAAAAGGGGCGATGGGAGTGTGTCAGGATTGATGTGCTTGCTTAGGCAAGACCCTGAAGTTAAACAAAAAAATAAAGTTATAGAAAGTTTCAATGTACGGATTGGGGCCTAATGATCTCTCATTTTTAGTTGCCTAAACAAGGAATAAGGAAAGGTTCAATTGCTGTTTAAATATCAGTAATAGAGGTACCAAAAATGAATCTTTTCACCCTATTTTACAGGACTTGCCCTTACCTCTTCTTCATTACCTAATGAATTGTGTTGAGCAAATGTAATGAGTAGAAATATTAAACTTAGAAATAAACTTCAATATTTAGCACAAAAAAGTATATCACTTGGTTTTTCAAATAGGTAGCTGAAAATATATTATCTTAAACATATTTATTCCCAGTATCTCAAGGTAAAGAATAATAGTCTAGAAAAATCTGCAATGTGGGTTTCAGAGATCTGAAGAAATCTACCATGCTTGACTGACATGGACCAGGAGACATAATGGCAGGTCAAGAGGAAAGCGTGTGTAACTGCTGGCTCCTAAATGTAATGGGGACCAGTCTAGAAATCCATCTTTGTCCTAAAAGTGTGAGAGACTCATTATGATTTCTGACATCATGCACAATGCCAACAGGTCTACCAAAATAAGATTTAGTTGATGGTAAACTGAAACATCATATGCATTTGACAATGTTTTCACAAGTTATAGTTTTATTAAATTACTGTAATCTGTTACTAAAATATATATCATTTCATTGTGGTGATTCAAATCTAGGTAAGCACCTCTGTGTTTGTGAATGTGTATGGGATTTGCCTTTGACTAGAGATGCAATCTCTCTTCTTGTAGATATTCAGATTTCTTGCTTTTTCTTGAGTCAATTTATTATTATTTTGATAGTCTTTTGCTGGGCTAGATTTATCTCCCCTGGTGCGGGGATGCTAAGCTTACTCCCTTATTAGTGCTCCCCTTTTCACCCTCTCTCCTGGGCACCTAACCAGCGGGCAGTCAAGGTGGAGCAGAGGGACACGGGCTAGCCTAAGGTGCACGTGGCCACACGAGATCCCCTTTTCTTCCCTCCTTACCCACCAAGGAAGCCAGGCGCAGACAGATCTTGGAGACGCTTCAGAGAGCAATCCATTTTAATCGGGAGGGGCTCACAGTAATATAGTAGTGATGAGAAGATTGACCATGAGCCGGCGATAGGCTGGCGAGCTTCACCATCCAAGAGCAGCTCTCAAGGACCTCCCTCATGGGCTAAGGTCACTTCCCATAGTACCCCACTCTGGGCAAAGCCCACAAAAGGAGAGCACATGTGCTAGCTGGCGCAAGGTGGGGATGATCTCAAAGCTACCCATTCTGGTTCCGGACCCAGAAGGAGATAGGTGTGGATCACTTCCACACTGCCCCAGGGTTGGGGGAAAGGCGGCTTCTCCGGAGCGCTCTTCTCGCTCTTCCCCCCTTAAGGACAAGATGAATCCCCAACAGTCTTTGTCTTGAACTCAGGGTCTAAGTGCTGTCCCTGAGCTACTTTGGATCAAGGCTAGTGCTCTAGAACTTCTGCCACAGCACTCCACTTCTGGCCTTTTCTGAGTAATCTCTTGAAGATAACAGTCTCATAGACTTTTTATCAGGGCTAACTTGGAACTGTGATTTTCAGATATCAGCCTGCTGAGAAACTAAGATTACAAGCAAGAGCCACAGGTGTGCCCTCACCCCCACTTTTCAACGTAATGCTTTGCTAAGGAAAGAATTTTCATCTTGGAGACAAAAGAAATGTTTTTTAAAAACCCACCCCTATTCACCAAAGACAACATATGGCTCAGTTTCATCATCTTATCCAATACATTTCATTTTCCTCTACTCACTTCTAATGAGATCAAAATTTTCCCCATGTTCCCTGGGCTTCCTTAACCATGAAGTCTCATCTGTTGGAAATCTTTGTGAAAGTTTAGTGGTGCTCATGAGTATACACAATTCATCAGTGTTTGTCACAAGGAAACTCTGTTCCCCAAGCACACACTGTCACTGCACTTGCAGGTGACATGATGATCACGTCCACAAAGGAGATGAGATCATGCAGTCTTGAGTCTTTATCTGGGGTTCAGTGGCTGAGCATACATGCTGTGACTACTGCATGTGCCCTTCTGGTCAACACAGCAAACTCCTACTCCATCAGCAGCTGTTCTTTTTGGGTAAGTGAAAGTATTAAGGGGAATTCCTGCAAGAACATGCAGAAATCATTTTCCTCTCAAATATTGGTGCTCTGGCCGGGTTGGGATGTGGCATGTCTTTTATTTTTAGAAAAATGTTTTGTGAGGGTCACTGGGCTCTATCTTCCCCTGGCTAGCAGTGTTGGATAAGCTCTATGCCTCTTCATATCATTGTGACCACACAGCTTTGTGTGCTCGAGGGGTAGAGTATTCTCTGCTGAAATAATCTAATACAACTCCGTATTTTTTTGTTGTCATGAGTAATGTCTCAATATGATTTCTGGGTACATTTAAAGCAATCACATATTTTTTTAAGACAAACATTGTAAGAGATTGCTCAAAGGAATAATTTGTGACCCGATTAGTTATGACAATAGTATAACTTTATATGACTTTAATTGTATGACTTTTATATAGTATAACTTTAGTATGACTTTAATTGAAACTACTATGGCTTGTCATTCTTGTTCCAGCCAATTTTCTCTGTCTGCTTTTGATCCCATGGCCCTTGCACATATACTAGGTAAGGATGTTTTTAAATTTTGTTTTCAGTAGTGGAGCTTGAACTCAGGCCCTGGGTGATGTCCCTGAGCTTTTGTCCTCAAGGTTAGTGTTCCTCCACTTTGAGTCACCGCATCAATTCAAGTTTTTCTTGGTGGTATTTGGAGATAAGAGTCTCATAGACTTCTCCACAAGTCCTAGCTTCAGACCTTGATCCTCTCATTTCAGCCTCTTCCATGAGGTGCTATACTTCTATGCCTGAGCAACGGTCACCTAGATTAGTGCATCCTTTCAACTTTTTGTTTCTGTTTTGTTTTATTGCCAATCCTGGGCCTTGAACACAGGGCCTGAGCACTGTCCCTAGCTTCATTTTTTTTGCTCAAGGCTAGCACTCTACCACTTGAGCTACAGGGACCAGTTCCAGCTTTTTCTATATATGTGGTGCCGAGGAATCGAACTTAGGGCTTCATGTACAGGAGGCGAGCAATCTATCACTAAGCCTTATTCCCAGCCCATCAACTGAAATCTTTTGACCACAAAACAGAGGAACAGAGAAGCCACATTTTGAGAGGTTGAATTGGGCAAATTTAAGTGTGTCAGTGTTCTGGAGGCACTCATTCCAATCTTTTCTGCACCTTTGAGAACTGCTGATGATCAGAGCGTGTGA
This sequence comes from Perognathus longimembris pacificus, assembly GCF_023159225.1. Taxonomy (NCBI): domain Eukaryota; kingdom Metazoa; phylum Chordata; class Mammalia; order Rodentia; family Heteromyidae; genus Perognathus; species Perognathus longimembris. Next base: position 26,584,888 of record NC_063180.1, read on the forward strand.
GAGCCCTCCTTGTGCCTGAGTCACCGATGAGATTGGGGCATTCAGAAACCACAGCAGTGGAGGATCTCCAGGTAAAGGGCTCAGAGTCTCACTTAGCTTTTCACTCAAGGCTGGTATATTATCACTTGAGCCACAGTTCCACTTCTGGCTTTTGGGTTTTTATATGTAGGCATAAAATCTTGTAAATTTTTCTGCACAGGTTTGCTTCAAACTATAATCCTCAACTCTCAGCCTCCGGAGGAGTAAGGAATACAGGCATCAGCCAGCAGCACCTGGCTTGTTTTCATTTCTTAATTCTTTGAAATTGCTAGAGTAAATTCAGATTATACTTGTTTGCCTGTAAGATTATAAGATGTATATTTTGCCAAATGAAAAGTATGCAATTCTTGTGTCTCCTCAGTTTATAGTACACCTCAATTATTATTTAATTCTACTATAGTTGCCTTATGACATTGTACTTTTCTTTCCACATCTCACAATTAAGTGTTACAAAAATTTACTTGTTTTGGGGCTGGGAATGTGGCTTAGTGTTAGAGTACTTGCCTAGCAAGCATGAAGCCCTGGGTTCAATTCCTGAGCTCCTCAGCACCACAAAAATGGAAAAAGCCAGAAGTTTCACAGTGAATCAAATAGTAGGGTGGTAGCCTTGAGCAAAAAGAAACCAGAATAGTGCTCAGGCCCTGAGTTCAAGCCCCAGGACTGGCAAAAAAAAAAACCTAACTGTTTTTATCAAAGGTAATCTCCTTTATTATAGGAAACAATGATCTGTATCAGGCTTGCACTTGTAAACCTAGGTCCTCTGGCGGTTGAGAGCTGAGGATCTTGGTTCATAAAAAGCTCAGGTAGGAAAGTCCATGAGACACTTTTCTGAGAATCACCACCAGAAAACCAGAAATGGAGCGGTGGTTCAGACTGGGAGAGCTCCAGGTAACCTTGAGAAAAAATGTTCTCTGGAGCAGTACCCAGGCCACAAAAAAAAGAGGAGCGGGGGCGGGGGGAGCAGAATATTCCCTTTGGGCAAGTTGTTAGCTGATGCTTCATCGTTCTACGAAGTATCTGTATTTATCACTAATCATGATAGTAAATTAAATAGCATTTCATATAGTTGTTCTTTGTTTCATTTCCAGTCCCTTGATCTCAGGGTCTGGGCACTGTTCCTGCCTTATCTTGCTCAAGGTTGATGGTCTATCACGTGAACAATAGCTCAATTTCTGCCTTATTTGGTAGTTTCATGTATTGTAGGTGAACTCAGTGCCCAGAAATAAAGATGCCACAGTTTGAAAGGTTGAATTGGGAGTTTTCATTGGAGAGTTAGCTCGTGCAGGTAGACTCCTACCACAAAGACCTGCAGTCCCACAACTACACTTAACACTGCAGAAAACTGAGCCATGTGTGCAGGAGAGGAAAGAAATTGAAGAAAAATGATATGAACAAACCAGATGTACTGCAATGGAGAGCAGAGGTGGGATGTCATGGTTTTCAGAGGGGAGCCAGAGGACAGGAGGCATGGCTTAATGGGGTCTGATTTGGTCTGGGTCTGAAAATGTTCAGTATTAGGGGACAGGGTTACAGAAAGCTCCAGAGTCTCACCTGTTCATCACATAAAATTGACAGATCCTCAACCCTATTCTCCAAGACCCTCCTCTGAATCTAGGAATTCAGGCATGCCAATCACGTGTGTTTGGGCCTGTACCTTCTCCAACCATGCAGAAAAAAAGGCACTAGTAGCCAAGACGGCACTGTGTAGACCCAACATCACAATTTCATATGGGCATTGGGACTCACAACTCCTGCCCAAGCTGACTTTGAATTGTGATCCTCAGATGTCAGAGTTCTGTGAAGCTCCGGCACTGGTACCTGACTTGGCAAGTATTTTCATTTCTTGTCAGTCATAGGGCTTGAACTAAGACCTGTTGATTCCTTGGTAAGCGCTTTTACTCAAAGACAGGAGTCTCCCATGTTGAGCCACAGAACCAGTTTTGATTTTTCACTTTTTAATTGGAGATAAGAGTCTCATGGGACTTTTCTGCCTTGGATTGTTTGTACCACAACACTCAGATCTTGAGTCATATTCCTTCCATCTCAGGCTCTTGAGTAGCTATGATTGCAGACAAGACTCAGAGTACCAAATAGCTAGCCTGTTCATGCTTGCTTGATTTTGTGTTAGTTTTTAATCTCACATTAAAATATATTATTTTGTAGATATAGAAGTGATGACCCAAGCTGACATAGTAATGGGGGTTGCCTTCCTCATTCCAACTGCAGCAGGGCTTCTGGGGAACTCCACTCTCCTTTGCCTTTACAGCTACACCCTGCTCACTGGACAGAAGGTGAGGCCCACAGACCCCATCCTCAACCATCTGGTCTTTGTTAACAACTTTTTGTTTTATCCAGAGGGATCCCTCAGACAATGGCAGGCTGTGGATGGAAGAACTTCCTGGATGATACTGGATGTAAAGTTGTTTTATATTTCTTCAGAGTAGCCAGAGGGATTTCTCTTAACACCACCTGCTTTCTGAGTGGCTTCCAGGTCATAAAGCTTTGCACTAGAAATTCTTGGTGGAAGATCAGCACTAGATTCCCCAGATGCTTTGACTTCTGTGCTTCCCTTTTCTGGATCCTGCAGCTCCTGCTAAATGTTTCTGTGCCTCTGAACGTGATTGGCCCAAGACATAAACAAAATGTCACTGTGCACCTGCGTTATAGATACTGCTCCACAGTCCCACCACAACCATTGGGAACTTTATTGCATGCAGTCTTATTATTTCTCAGTGATGTTGTATGCTTGGTTTTCATGATCTGGGCCAGTGTCTCCATGGTTCTTTTTCTGCACAGACACAAGGAGAGGGTCCAACACATCCATAGCCAAATTCCCTCCCGAAGACCTGACCACGAGGCCAGGGCCACGTGCACCCTTCTGACCCTGGTGAGCATGTTTGTCTCCTTCTACTGCCTCTCTGCCATTTCCACGGCTTGTGTTAGTCTAAATAATTTGCCACGCCTGTGGCTGGTGGACACTTCTCTGTTCCTAGGTGTAGGTTTCTCAGTACTGAGCCCCTTTGTGCTCATCAACAGAGACACCCATCTCACTCAGGTTTTTATATCTGCACTAAAGACATGTTTTCATATTTTGGTGAACCTCCACTACATCAGATTTTGCAGTTGAATCATGATTTTTTTTTTTTGCCACAGTGGGATTTACACTTTAACTAGACACATGGTCTCAATTATTTTCACTCTTGTTATGTGTTATATATATAGCCATGCTTTTTCCCTAGGTCAACATGAACCCTTGTACTCCTATTATCTCTTTACTGAGATATCTGGGATAACATGTGAACTATAATGCTGAGGGTTTTCTTTTTCTTTTTTTTTTTTTTTTTTTGGCCAGTCCTGGGCCTTGGACTCAGGGCCTGAGCTGTGTTCCTGGCTTCTTTTTAGCTCAAGGCTAGCACTCTGCCACTTGAGCCACAGCGCCACTTCTGGCTGTTTTCTGTATATATGTGGTGCTGAGGAATTGAACCCAGGGCCTCATGTATATGAGGCAAGCACTCTTGCCACTAGGCCATATCCCCAGCCCCTGAAGTTTTTTTTTTTTTTTTTTTTTTTTTTGACATAGAGTCTTGGGAAATGTTTTGGTCCAGGCTTCCATATAACTGCAACCATCTCAATCTCAACATTTCCCTTAAATGTGATGACTGGTGTATGACACCCCAGCAAGCTCTAAGGTGGCTTCTTGTGAACTGTTTACTTGGGCTTGGATTGAACCTGCAACTTCCTCATTCCACCTTAACTATATGGATGACGGTAACAATCTTTAATCAATATCTATTTAAATTATTATTACTACTATTATCACTGCTGTTGTTGTTATTTGAGAGTCATGGGGTTTGATTTCAGGGATTGGGAGCTATCATTGAGTTCCTTTTTCTAAGGTTAGCACTGTACCATTGTGAGGCACAGCTCTACTTCTGGTTTTTGCTTCTTAGTTAGAGACAAGAATCGCTCTGACTTTTCTACCCTGGGCTGGCTTTGAACCAAGATCCTCACATCTCAACTTCTTGAGTATCTAGAATTACAGGAATAAATCATCAGCACTTGCCATAAATTTTTATACTTAAAATTATTACATGATTACATAATAAAAGGTATTCTGGAAGAACCTGTGAGAATCTAACAAAAAGAAGGCCCTGGGTAAGAAAATGAAAAATGGGCATCTGGATAAAAATATATGTGAGAACTAAAATTGTCCTAAATATTGATTTCAAGGTGGAAGAAGCAGAAATTAGCTCTATCGAAATGTTTGCTTAATTGTTGTTTAAGTTTTGCTTTTACAGGTCTTCTGTTGAAATTACAGGCCCACAGATGAATATAGAAACCTCTTTCAATTATTTAGATGTAACTTTGGCAATTAGTAAGTTCCAGGTAAGCCATGCTTAAGAAAACTACTGCTATTGATTTCCTTGTTGCTTCCTTTTTTTTTTTTTTTGGCCAGGCCAGGGTCTTGGACTTAGGCTCTGAGCACTGTCCCTGGCTTCTTCTTGCTCAAGGCTAGCACTCTGCCACTTGAGCCACAGCGCCACTTCTAGTCATTTTCTGTATATGTGGTGCTGGGGAGTCGAACCCAGGGTCTCATGTATACAAGGCAAGCACTCTTGCCACTAGACCATATCCCCAGCCCTCCTTGTTGCTTCCAATGGAGTTAAAGGGCTTTTGACAAAGCCTCCTTAGATCTGAGGACTCTGGTTTAAAGACAGCCTGGGAGGAGTAAGTTCCCTGTGACCTTCTCATATCTAGTTGGTCAATAGACTGATGGAAGAGTGGATCTTTGGTTGAATGCACTGGGTCACTAGACGAAGACATCAGGGACAGGGCCCAGTCCCTGAGTTCAAGTCCACTGCCTGCCAGAAACAAATGCCAATGGGGGCATTATCCCAGCTTGCATAAGATACTCCATGGACAGAAGTTTCTCCTGATGACAAGGGAGTCTTCAGAGGCAAATGGAAGACACTGCTCATAGAAGAGAAGATGGAATTCAGCTCCTGGAGTCATTTGTGCTTAGCCCTTGAAAATTAACCAGAGATGAGAGGGCATAAGAAAACAGTTTATGAGCATACCTATATAACACCAATGTTGCTCTCCTTCCCTAATGGGCAGGACCTTTCACCCTTGCATCTGTTATACTGCGTAGCTAGGATTGTCTAATGGACAGATATTTAAACCCAAGCCCCTCTATCTGTTCAAAGCCCTACTTGGCACTTACTTTTTGTCTGTTTCTAGCCATATAAATTCTTTTCTTCCAGAAAAGATGGTGGTACCCCCAAAAGGCATGGGCCTGAGCGTGTGTCCCAGTTGTGCTGTCTGGGTACCTTCATGAGTTGCTGTTATGCATAGTAAGGCTCACCAAAGGTCAGACTTCCCAGGCAGAGAGGAAAGTGGTTTTGTCAATCAGAGTGCTAAACAGGATGCACTACTGTAGACAAAGATAAAGTCTGTGCAGTTGTTTAAAGTTAAATGTTTTATGTACTTCCCAGTTTGGAGTAAATTGATTGGTTCCAATGATATCTGATCCTGATAACCTTTCCTAAATGGGCTGTGGTTAGGCATGGCCAGAGCCCCTGAGTCTCATTGAGGAAGTTACAGGAGATGGCTCTTCATTGCCTGTAAGATCAAGGGTCCAAATTCATATTTGGGAAAATGAGGCAGGATAGGTTAAAGCAGGCCCAAGCCTGATATGTCTGCCCAGGACATCTTAACCTTATAGGTGGAAATTTGCTTAACCAAAGTTGTCACCTGGTGCATTTGCTTGTGCCACCGTCTTAACACTCCCTTGACAACCCGTGGGGCCCCCAGCTGCTAATCTTATGTACTCAGAAAAAGCAACTAGGCACATATTGAGTCCTGCCATAGGTTAAGTTAAAAAAGACATCCTTCAGTTAAATCAGGTTCCAGAACTTAGAAATGATGCAGTAGTGTAATGGGTATGAGAGAGGCTGGGAGTCACTGTTGCTCCCCTGTCTGGATGAGGTCAATCCAATCCAATGGGGAGATTCCTTTTGGGTTAAGAAGTTCATCAAAGATGGCCGACGGCCATGTGGAATAAACTCTACATCCTCACCCTGACAGTGTACCCCCATTGTGGTGCAAGCAGATGGGACCCTGCCTGGCTCCATCACACATGGTTGATTCCTGGTGGAAGCCTGTTTTGGATTTCCTATGATTAAAAATTTTATGATATTCTTTCTTTTGTTTTTATAATTTATCTAGTAATTAAACAATTTTTTTGACAAGGTGTTGTGCAAAAGGGCTACAGTTACATAGTAGGACAGTGTGTACATTTCTCGTGATATCTTACACCCTGTTTTTCTTTCCCTTCCCTAGGTCAGGTAGAAATAGATACAATACAGTGTACCCAAAACATATACAGTAGCCACACTGGCTTACGCTAAAGGAAATTCGCCTAGGGCTTTAAATGTTATGTTGACAATAGAGTTTGCTTATCCTTGTCTTATATGAACATACATACATAGCTTTTGAGCTATTATGATCCACTGAGAGGTCCAATTTTTGACCTTTATATGTTGAGTAGTTGTTCCCAAACCTGTGGGAAATACCATTTGACAAGAAGTTTGTGGTTTCACAGACCTGGTCTCTACTGTTTCCCCCTTCCCCCACTGTAACAGTCATATATCAAGGAGATCATGCCCCTTTGTTTTCTGTGTTCTAGGCTTGTCTCGCTCAACATTATTTGTTCAAGTTCTGACCATTTCCCTGTGAATACCAATATTTCACCATTTCTAATTGCTATGTAGTATTCCATTGTGTATAGGTACCATATTTTTTTGATCCATTCACCTGTGGAGGGGCAACTGGGTTGTTTCCAATTGTGCCATGATAAACATGGAAGTGCAGATGTTTTTTTGATATCTTGGGACCTGTTGTTCAGGATAGATGCCTAGGAGTGGTATGGCTGGGTCATAGGGTAGGTCTATGTTGAGCTTTTTCAGAAACCTCCATACTGTTCTCCAAAATGGTTGTACTAATATGCACTCCCACCAACAATGGAGAAAGGTTCCTCTTTCCCTGCACCCCCTCCAGCATGTTGCCTGAGTTCAGAGTATAGGCCATTCTAACTGGAGTGAGGTAGTATCTCAGGGTTGTTTTTATTTGCATTTCCTTTACTACCAGGGATGTTGAACATTTCCTGATATGTTTCTTTGCCATTTTTATCTCTTCTCTTGTGAAGTCTCTCTTAATCCTTTTCCCCATTTCCTAATTGGTTTACTGGGCTTGGAGGGGCTTAGTTTTTTGAGTTCTCTGTAAATGACAGATATTAGGCCTTTTTCTATTGCTGTGCTGGTAAAGATCCTTTCCCATATGGTTGGCTGTCTTTCCAGTTTGGTGGCTATGGCCTTAGCTGTGCAGAAACTTTTTATTTTGTAGTAGTCCTGTTTGTCGAGTCTCTCCCCTATCTGTTGTGCTTCTGGGATTCTATTCAGGAAGTTCCTTCCTGTGCCTATAAGTTCTAGCAACTTTCCTACTCTGTCCTTCAGTAGTTTCAAGGATTCAGGTCTGATGTTGAGGTCCTTGATCTATTTTGAGTTGATCTTGGTGCATGGTGAAAGGCTAGGGTCTACTTTGAGTTTTAGCATATGGCTGCCCAGTTTTCCCAGCACCAGTAGTTGAAGAGGCTCTGTTTTTTCCAGTGTATATCTTTAGCTCCTTTGTCGAATATCAGCTGACTCTAAGAGTGCAGTTTTTTTTTTTTTCTGAGTCTTCAATTCTATTCCATTGCTCTTCAGGTTTGTTTCTATACCAGTACCAGGCTGTTTTTGTTATGATGGCTCTATAGTAGAGCTTAAAGTCTGGTATTGTGACACCTCCTGCACTGCTTTTGTTGCCTATAATTGCTTTGGCTATTCTAGGTCTTTTGCTGTTCCATATGAATTCATGAGTTGCTTTCTCTATTTCAGTGAAGAATGCAGCTGGGGATTGCATTGAATTTGTATAACAATTTGGGAAATATGGCCATTTTCCCTATATTGATTCTGCCTATCCGTAAGCATGGGAGGTCTTTCCATTTCCTTGTGTGTTCTTTGATTTCCCTTTTTAGATTTTTATAGTTCTCATTAAATAGGTCCTTCACATCTTTAGTTAAGTTGATCCCTAGGTAATTTATTCTTTTTTTTAACTACTGTAAATGGTATTATTTCCATAATTTCCTTTCCTGCTTGTACATTGCTGGTGTACAGAAAAACTACTAACTTTTTTTAATTGATTGTGTATCCTGCTACTTTGCCAAAATGGTTTATTAGGTGTAGGAGTTTGGGGACTGAGTTTTTTGGGTCCTTCAGATATAAGATCATGTCTTCTGCAAGTAGGGTTAGCTTGATTTCTTCCTTGCCGATGTGGATCCCTTTATGTCCTCCTTTGCCTTATTGCTATGGCTAGGGATTCCAGCACTATGTTGAAGAGAAGTGGGGAGAGTGGGCATCCTTGTCTTGTTCCTGAGTTTAGGGTGAATGATTTTAGTTTCTCCCCATTTAATATGATATTAGCAGTTGGTCTGTTGTATATGACTTTTTATTGTTTTAAGGAATCTTCCATATATTCCTGTTCTCTTCAGAGATTTTATTTATTTATTTATTTATTTATTTTTTATTTTGTTTTTTACCAGTCCTGGGCCTTGGACTCAGGGTCCGAGCCCTGTCCCTGGCTTATTTTTGCTCAAGGCTATCACACTGCCACTTGAGCCACAGCACCACTTCTGGCCATTTTTCATATACATGGTGCCAGGGAATCGAACCCAGGGTTTCTTGTATGCAAGGCAAGCACTCTTGGCACTAGGCCATATTTCCAGCCCTCTTCAGAGCTTTTAATAAGTATGGATGTTGTATTTTGTCAAAGGCTTTTTGGGCATCGACTGAGATAACAATGTGATTCTTGATTTTAGTTCTGTTTATGTCGTGAATTACGTTGATTGATTTACGGATGTAAAAGCTCCTTCTGTCTGTGGGATGAAGCCTACTTGGTCATGATGTACAGTTTTCTTGATCAGTTTCTGGATCCTGTTAGCTAATATTTTATTGAGGAGCTTTGCGTCTGTGTTCATTAGTGATATTGGTCTATAGTTCTTTTTTTTTTTTTTTTTGACTGGTTTGGGGATGGTATATTAACTTCATACAATTAGTTTGGGATTTCTCCCTCTGTTTCTATTTCGCGGAAGAGTTTGAGGAGTATTGGTATTAGCTCCTCACTAAAGGTTTTATAGAATTCGTTGGTGAATCCATCTGGGCCTGGGCTTTTCTTTGTTGGGAGGCTCTTGATTACCTCCTGTATCTCCCTGTAAGTTATTGGTTTATTTAGTTGATTTATTTCTTCTTGATTCAGTTTGGGCAGTTTATACATCTCTAAGAATTGATCCATTTCTGTAAAATTATTGTTGTTTAGTGAGTAGAGGTTCTGGAAGTAGTTCCTTATGATTGTTTGAATATCGTGTGTATTTGTTGTAATTTTTCTGGTGGGGTCCCTGATCTTACAGATATGAGACTCTTCTCTTCTTTTTTTTGTAAGTCTTGCGAGGGGTCTGTCAATTTTATTTATTTTCTCAAAGAACCAGCTTTTAATCTTATTTATGTGTTGAATGGTCTTTCTATTTTCAATCAGATTTTTCTCTTCTTTAATGTTTGTGATCTCTCTCCTCCTATTCATTCTAGATTCGATCATTTCTTGTTTCTCCAAATGTTTCATTTCATTGTGAGGTTATTCACCTGCTTTGCTTCCATTTTTTTAATGTGAGCTCCAGGTGTATGTATAGCCTCTGTAGTATCCTTTGTTATTGAGTGTTACCTTTATTCCACTGTGGTCAGATATAATACATGGGATGACATCAATACTTTTGTATTTGCTGAGGTTCTTTGTGGGGGCTATGACATGGTCTATTTTGGAGTATGATCCATGCACTGCTGAAAAGAAGGTGTATTGGGTCTCTGTAGGGTGAAAGACTCTGTACAGATCTATCAGATCCATTTGGGATATGGTGTTGCTTAGGTCTTCAGCTCCCTTGCCAATCCTCTGGGTGTTAGATCTATCTCTTGGAGAGAGTGGGGGTATTAAAGTCACCCACTATGATTGTGTTTGGGTCTATCTTGTTCTGTAGTTCTGTGAGAATTTGCTTGACATAAGTAAGGCTTCTTTTGTTTGGTGAGTATAAATTTATCACCATGATGTCTTGATTCTGGATTTTTCCTTGTATTTAAATGTAGTGTCTTTTTTTTTTTTTTATCTTCTTGAGTTGATTTTAAAGAGAAGTCCAGCTTGTCTGAGATCAGGAGGGCTACCCCTGCCATTTTGGCAGGTGCGCTTGCTTGGAAGATCTTGCTCCATCCTTTAATTCGGAGACTGATTTATCCCTTCCTGTAAGATGGGTCTCTTGAAGACAACAGATGGAAACTTTTTGTTTACGGATCCACTCTGTTAGTCTGCTCCTCTTTATTGGAGAGTTCATACCATTTATATTCAAAGAGATCAAGGATAAGAGTGTTTTTTTCCCTTCCATTTTCCTGTTAGGCTGTTTTTCCTCTCTTTTTCTTCTTGTATTTAATGAGCTGCTCTTTCTGTTGGGCTCTGGCTATTGTAGTTTCTTTCTGTTTCTGTCTGTGTGTCCTGTATGATTTCTGTTGGGTGGGCTTCCCCTCTTAGAATTTGCTGTAAGGCTGGTTTTTCATTCACATACTCCTTCAGATCCTCTTTGCTGTGGAAAGATCTGGTTTTCCCCTCGAATGTGAATTCTAGTTTCGCTGGATATCTAATTCTGAGTTGGCAATTGTTGGCCTGTAGGGCTTGGATTGTGTTCTTCCATGCTCTTCATGTGTGGCAGGTTTGTCTGGAGAGGTCTGCTGTGATTCGGATCCTTTTCCCATTGTAATATATCTCTTTCTTCTCTTTGGCTGCATTCAAAATTTGGTCTTTATTCTTGAGATCTGAAGTCTTGATTATTATGTGCCTGGGTGAGGATTTTCTAGGGTCTGGTCTACCAGGCATCCTATAGGCTTCGGTTACTTGGGTGAGGTCCCTGTGAGATTGGGGAAGTTTTCTGCAATAACTCTATTGAACATATGTTTTAGCCCTCTGCTCTGGTATTTGGCTCTTCCTCTATTCCAGTTATGCGCAGATTATATCTCTTGTATTTGTCCACTAGCTCCTAGATTAGTCTGCCCTGCAGTTTTACCATTTCTTGGAGTGTAGTAATTTTCTGGTCCTTATCGGCTGCATCATCATCCAAAAGAGAGATTCAGGATTCAATATGACCAATTCTTTGTGATGTGGCTTCAAGTGTGCAGTTTATGGATGTCAGGGAGCTATTTATGGCCTTGGGGGACGCCTGTCTATGGTGTTTCCCGATCAATTTGTTGGGCACTGCTCCGCCTCTGCTAGCTCCCATTTCCTCCCAGAGGCTGTAGGGTCCTAGAGCCGCCAGATAGCGGGCTCGTTTGTTCCCTCTGGGTAGGAATGGGGAGGGATAGAGCTCTAGCTTCGTTGTAGGGTTTGGGTGTCTGCTAGAGCTGGTCTCGGTGGGGGGCGGGAATGGGTAACTTACTGGTCCTAGATTGTGGGTTTGTCCCACCCTGCTGTGGGCTTTTTGGGGTTGGGGTGCTGGGGTGTGGTGATCGGTCATTTGGTGGTGGCAGTCCCAGCTCTCCCCATCCATCTCTCCCCGTCTGTGCCACCCAGCTCCCTTGCTGTTGTCCGTTCCTGGCCGATCGGTCCCTCGCCTCCAGTCCCACGCCATCGTCTGTCTCTGTCAGTCTGCACTCCATCTGGGGTCTGTGGAGCTCCTGCTGTCTGGACTGTGCACTCCTGGTGTGCCTTTTCAGCTGTTGTTTGCCTGGTCGCTGAAGGTCTGCAGTCCCGTTTACCAGTGACAGGTCCCCTTTCCCAGCCTGGCCCTCATGATATTCTTTCTGTGGTACAGATTTGTAAATCTTATCCAGTCACAACTGGAAAAGGAATACAGATTATGTTGTTTCATTGTAATGGAGCAGGTCTAGTACAGAGGAGCTTCTTGTAAACTTCAGTGAGTATGACTTGGTTAGTCATAAGGGCCCACTTCAGGTTTCTTACTGAGAAATCAATGATTTGTTTTCATGTACATAAATCCAGTAGGGAATGAACTCAGGATACTGGGTTTAACTGGCGCCATCTTGATCACATGGTGGATAGGGAATTGAGTGTGCTTTCACCACTTTGTCCTTTTGGTGTTGGAAGGAGAAGTCCTGCATCCTAGGTGATGGGTGTACCTAGATTCCCAGATGTAGCATCAGTGACTTGGAGGATAGGTTCCTAGACCTGTGAGTCTTGTTCCTTGAACTTAGTCCACTCTCAAATTTCTTGTCACCCTGCCCCGAGCCCCTGCCCCTATGTAGGCTGAGGTCATTTCAGGCACAAGTAAGCCATATCACTTGTGCTGTGTCTCCTGTCTCCTGTCTCTTTGGTGGTCACCATAACATGCCTCTTCAGGGGTATCCTGGGGTTGATCTGGGTTGTTAGTGTTTTTTTTTCTTCTCTTTCTTTCTTCTCCTGCTCTCTCAGCTACATTTTGAGCGTTAAATGTATTTGAGGGGTTGCAGGTCTTTGTGACAGGAGTCCATTTGCAGTCACCAGTTCTCCAATAAAGACTTCTGTTTTGACTTTGAAAATGTGGCTTCTTTGTTTCTCATCACTGAGACACCTTAAAACATGCTGAGTAAATGTAATGAGTAGAAATATTAAACTTGTAAATGAAGTTGAATATTTAGCGCAAAAACAAAGTGTTATTACTTGTAGGCTTTTCAAATGGGTACCTGAAATCATATTACCTTCAAGCATATTTAGATCTAGCACCTTTAGGTAAAGAATAGTAGTCTAGAAAGGTCTTGGATGTTGAACTTGGGCATTTCAGATATCTGAAGAAATCCACTGTTTGATATGGACCAGGTGACATGGTGGCAGGTTAAGCAGTAACCTGTGAAACTGCTGATTCACAAATGTAATGTGGAACGAGCCCAGACTTCTATCTTTGTCCTCAAATATGACAAACTCAGAATGAGGCCTAACCCCATGCATTATATCAGCAGGTCAGCCTAAAGATTTCATTGATTTTCAACAAAAGCATAGTTGCATTTGACAAAAATTTCACATGTTATGTTTGCAATTACATTCGTAATAACTGTTTCTACAATGCACATCATTTCATTGTGGTGACTGAAAGTTTAGTAAACAATTCTTTGTATATGTGTATGTGTGTGATTATGTGTATGAGTGTGTGTGCATTTCTGTGTTGAGTGGCTTTGTACTATAGATTCCTTCTCTCTTTCTCTTTTATATAATCATATTTACTGATATTTCTTCCATCAATAATTTTTCTGGTCATGAGCCTTCAACTCAGGGCTTGGGTGGTGTCCCTGAGCTTCTTTAGCTCAAGGGTAGCACTGTATCACTTGAGCCACAATACTCCTGTCTATTTTTGAATAATTTATTGGATGTAAGACTCTCATTGACTTTCCTGCCAGGGCTGGGTTACAATTGCAATTACATGATCTCATCCTCTTGAGTATGAGCCACCAGTGCCTGACTTTCTTCAGTCAATTCTGATAGGAGTAGTGTTCCTATAAAGTTGAATGTATTTCTACCCAGATTACCGACTTGTATGTCACGTTACCATTCTCTCTCTCTCTCTCTTTCTCTCTTTCTCATTCACTCTCTCTGTCAGGAAAACAGGAGAAAGGATACAGCAAAGGTGGGACTCACTTATCAACAGTCTAGGACGTTCACTGAGGCAAAAGGAGGGGCAGACATTTCCAATGGTACTGGAGGTTGTGCAAGGAAGTGGGATTGGAGTTGAGTTTTTATGGGGTCTGAGCCAAAAGACAGGTTACGTGAGTGCAGTAGAGGGGAGTTGACTGCAGATGTGGGCAGAGCATAGGGTTAGTATAGTGGTAATTGACTCCCTTCTGCAATGTCTCAAGCTTTCCAATGTTCAAACAGCTGTACATCTGTCTTGGCTTGATGGTGTGACCTTCTCAGGGTCATGTTCTAAGGATTTTGTCCAATCTCTGAACCCCATTTCTACTCTCCTATTTTGGCCTCTGAGTTCTCTACATGATAGGCAACAATGTTATGTTTACTGCCAGGCTTAGATTGGATTGTCCTGCGTGCATCGAGCATGCTTATCCATACCTGGGGTTTTGCCTGACATGGGTTTCCATCTGGGAAAATAGAGTGGGGGTCAATCTTTCATACTTTGTCTTTGGATAAATAAAAAGATTTGGAAAGAGGGAAGAGGTAATTTCTTCATATTGGATGTTTGGATAGATAACAAGATTAGGTTGGAAGAGGAATCCAGGAAAGAAGTTAGAATCTTCTCTAGAAATACTTTTTCTTGCTCTGTTTGTGATTTATGGTGCCAATTGATCCAGTTGGGGTTTTCTGGTAGGGGTATCATCCTGACACCAGAGGCCCTGCCCTTTCAGATAAGGCCCATGCTGAGCTTGCAGGTAAGGTCAGGGCTGAATGTTACCTAAGAGATAGGTGGAATCTGTCGGGCTTTGCTCTACCTCCCCTCCACTTGGGGGTCCTGGGCTTGTCCGCCTCTTCCTGTGTGGTCCTTTATTGCCATATGTAGCCTCGGTAGCGTGTGGTCGCAGGGTGCCCCAAACCCGCCAAGGAAGACACGGGTGCGTGGGGTCCCCGGAGAAGCCTCAGGGGCGTTCTGGTTTATTCAAGGGAGGGGTTAACAGTTACACCCCCAGAGGTGCACACAGGTGAGAGGCTACTGGATATTAATGATTGGCTAATGGACAGTCCATCAGGTGATGTCACAGCACTTCCACTAAGGGCGGAGACCACAGCCCCCCAAGGATTAGGTCTCAGCCATTACACACGTGGTCGAGCCAAGAGTCAGGGGCTGCTTTGCTTCTCTTCCGGTTGAAGCCGCACTGCCCCAGGGCTGGGGGAAGGGCAGCGTCTCGGGATCACTCTCATCGTCCTTCCCCCTTCATGGCCAAGCTGAATCCCCAACATGAATCCCTAGTGGAGTGTGGTCAGGGGCCATGGGAGCAGCATGGAGGTGTGAGAACAAAGCAGAATCCCATCATTTGAAATCCTCAAGGGGTCTAAAAGTTAGGGGATGTTGTGGACTTCTCTGGCTACTTCCTGCTGACATGGAGATGTTGAGGCGTCACTGAGGCTGAGGCTTTTAGGGTCCAGGACTGAGCTGGGCTAGGTAGACCAGTAGAAACAAAGCCTCCAGTTGCCTGAAGACAGGGGATGGGCTTGACTTGCTCCAAGATAGTATCATGGGTCAGGATTCTTATCATGTTAAAGAGAAGCATGTGAAAAAGTTTGAGAAGACAAGGTCCAAGATGGAGAATTAGAAGATGACAATGAAAGGTCCCACTACAAGGGCCAGCCCGGGGGTCACCATGGGAGGGAATCCCACCAGGATGTCCACTGGAGGGTTTCCCATCATCCACTGAGATGCTCCTGCACTTGGGTTGAGATCAAGCAAGAGGCTGACAAGGTGGCAGAACTGACCAACATGGACAAAATAAGAAACACACTCTGGCCACAAACCACATAAGTTCCATTAAGGCAACAAACACAGGTGTTGCCTATCATGAGAAAGTTGGAATTCCCATATATTTGGACTAGGGACAGAAAGGAAGTGTCTAGTGTTTCTATTGACTGGGCAGGGGAGAGCATATTGAACTGGGAAAAAATAACCAGTCAGTACCTGGCGCTGGATGGGAGTTGTTAAGGGGAAGGTGAAAGTCTTTGGTCATTTCCTGTCACTGGAGGATAGATGTCTGGGCTATGGAGTATGGATGGGAGACCCAGAAATGTGCAATTATATTTATAAATCTTGCATTTATAGTCATACTGTTCTTCTGCACATACATACATACCTGTCCATATATACATATACACATACATATGTATGTTATTTATGTATACACACACACACACACATTTTTCCTGTTCTGAGGCTTGAAATTGTTTACTTTGTGAGTATTTTTCTTGCTCTGTTAGGAGTAATGAAAGGTATAGTACTTTCTGTCTTTCAATTTTTACCCTAAGGATCTAAGTTTTAAAGTTCCCTATCAGCACAGACCTGGTTTCAACTTTCATTTACAAATGCCCCTTAGCATTGAGCAAAATGGTCATGCTGCTTTGTGAGGGAGAGGAGCATGTAGGATTTCTAGAATCTCTGTATCATAGAAGGTCAAAATGGACAGAACAAGTGAGCATGCTGAAAGCTTGTAAAGAAACTCAGTAAACATTAAAAAGATTGTCGTAAATCATGTCTCTCAGTCTTCTTATTTACACATCACTAACCAGCACTAACTAACTTAACTTGAGATACTATGCATGTATGTATACATATACACACATACATATGTACATACCTTCCCGTATATACATACACACATACCTATATATGTTTACAAACACACACATTTTGCCTGTTCTGAGGCTTGAAATCAGGCCCTTTGTACCATCCCTGTGGTTGTTTGTGCCCCAGGGAAACACTCTACTACTTGAAACTGTGGCATTTCCAGCTTTTCCGAGTAGTTTATTGGAGATCCAAGTCTCTTGAACTTTTGTTCCCCAGACAGTCTTCAAACAAAATCCTCAGATCTCAGCCTCCTCAGAAGTTTGGATTACAGGCATGAGCCATAGGAACCCACTTTTTGTTTTTTAACATATTGCTTAGCTAATGAAAAAAACATTTCATCATAGATACAGAAGAAAAAAACACAGTAATAATACACCAGAGCCATTTGCTTAGTTTCAAAGCTTCATGCAACAAACTTCCTCGTCATCTGCTCACTTCTGATGAGATCATCTTCAAAAGTTTCCCCATATTCCCTGGTCTTTCTTTACCATGTGGTCTCATCTGTTGGAAGTCAGTGTGAAAGTTTAATGGTGCTCATGAGTATACACAATTCACCAGTGTTTGTCAGAGGGAAACTCTGTTCCCCATGCAGACACTGTCACTGCACTTCCAGGAGACTGGATGATCACGTCCACAAAGGAGATGAGATCATGCAATCCTGAGCCTTCATCTGGGCTTCCGTGGGTGAGTATATGCACTGTGACTACTGCCTCTGCTCCTCTTGTCCTTACAGCAAATTCCTACTGGGTCAGCAGCTGTTCTTTTCAGGTAAGTGAAAGTATTAAATATACTCATGCACAAAAGGGCAGAAAACACTTTTCTATCAAATATTTGTGCTGGGTGTGGTTAGAATGTGGCACATCTTTTATTTAAAAAAAAAATGTTTAGTAAAGGGTGCAGGCCTCCCTCCTCCCTGGGCTAGCAGTGTTGGGGCAGCTCCTCATCTCCTCATCTCCTGAAGACCACACAGCTTTGTGTGTTGGGGTGTAGGGTAATCTCATACAACCCAGTATTTTTCTTTTTTCTTTTTGTCCTGAGTAATGTCTTAATATGATTTCAGGTTAGATTTAAACTAATCACATATTATTTGAAGACAAATATTGGAAGAGATTGCTCAAAGGAATAATTTGTGGCCTGATAAGTTATGACCTTAATGGAAGAAGCCATTTGACTTTAATTGAAACTCCCTTGGCTTCTCATTCACCCAACCAGCCAATTTTCTCTGCTTTTGCTCTTATTGTCCTTGCACATATCCTAAGTAAGAAGATTTTTTAATTTTTTTTTGTTGTCAATTGTGAGGCTTGAACTCAGACCCTGGGGGCTGTCCTTGAGCTTCCTTACTCAAGGGTGGTATTCTCCCACTTTGAGCCATAGCACCACTTCTAATTTTCATGGTTTGTATTCAGAGGTAAGAGTCTCCTAGACTTCTCTGCGAGTCCTAGCTTCAGTTTTCGATCCTCACATCTCAGCCTTTTCCACGCAGTGCTATACTTTTATGCCTGAGCAACTGTCACCTACCTTAGTAGGTACTTTTTCAAACGAAAACTTTTGACCACAAAATCTATTTCATGGGCACAATGATCTATGTCAGTGTTCCGGAGGCACTCATTCCAGTCTTTTCTGCACCTTTGAGAACTGCTGATGATCAGAGCGTGTGAGAGCTCTCCTTGTGCCTGAGTCACCGATGAGGCTGGGGCATTCAGAACCCACAGCAGTGGAGGATCTCCAGTTTAAGGGTTCAGCGTCTCACTTAGCTTTTCACCCAAGGCTGGTATATTATCACTTGAGCCACAGGTCCACTTCTGGCTTTGGGGTTTTTATATGTAGCCATAAAATCTTGTAAATTTCTCTGCACAGGCTTGCTTCAAACTGTAATCCTCAGCTCTCAGCCTCCTGAGGTAGCCTGTTCATATTTGTTTGTTTTCATGTTAGTTTTTATCTCACAATAAAATATATTATTTTGTAGATATAGAAGTCATGACCCAAGCTGACTTGGTAATGGGGGTTATCTTCCTCACTCAGACTACAGCAGGGCTCCTGGGGAACTCCACTCTCCTTTGCCTTACACCTACACCCTACTCACTGGACTGAAGGTGAGGCCCACAGATCCAATTTACCACAATCTGGTCTTTGCCAACAACTTGGTTGTTTTATCAAGAGGGATCCCTCAGACAATGGCAGGTTTTGGATGGAAGAACTTCCTGGATGATTCTGGATGTAAAGTTGTATTGTATTTCCACAGAGTAGCCAGAGGGGTTTCTCTTAACACTACCTGCTTTCTGAGTGGCTTCCGGTTCACAAAACTTTGCACTCAAAATTCTTGGTGGAAGATCAGGACTAGATTTCTCAAATGCTGAGGTTTCTTTGGCTCCCTTTTCTGGATCCTGCAGCTCCTGGTAAATGGTTATGTGCCTGTGAGAGTGACTGGTGGAAGACACAACAAAATGTCACTGTGCACATGTGTTATAGATACTGCTCCTCAGTCCCACCACAACCATTGGGAACTGTATTACACATAGTCTTATTCTTTTCCATTGATTTTCTGTGCTTGGTTTTCATGATCTGGGCCAGTGTCTCCATGGTCCTTGTCCTGCACAGACACAAGAAGAGGGTCCAACACATACATAGCCACATTTCCTCCCCAAAATCTGACCATGATGCCAGGGCCACGTGCACCATCCTGACCCTGCTGAGCATGTTCGTCTCCTTCTACTGCCTCTCTGCCATTTTCACTGTTTGTATTATTCTAAATAAACTGCCTCGCCTGTGGTTGATAGACTTGTCTGTGTTCCTGAATGCTGGTTTCTCAGTACTGAGCCCCTTTGTGCTCATCAGCAGAGACACCCGCATCACTCAGGTTTTTTATGTCTGCACCAAAAAAAGTTTTTGTAATATTGTTAAACCAGTACATAACATCAGACTTTACAGTTGAGTCAGAACTTAAAGAATAAATTACTACTATTGATCACCTTGTTTTTTTGATTGGAGTTAAAGGGCTTATGACAATGAACCATTCAGTCTGAAGAGTGTGCTTAATTTAAGCCAGCCTTGCCAGAGAAAGGTCCCTGTGAGATTCTCATCTCTAATTGGCCAAGAGACTGATGGAAGAATGGAGCTGTTGCTCACTGTTCTGGAGCACTAACTTTGAGCTGGAGAGCTCAGAGATTGCAACTGGCCCTGAATTCAAGCTGTCAGCCAGAGGCTGATGCCAACTGAGGCATTATCCCGGCATGGAAAGACCCTCCTGGAATAGAAGTGTGCCCTGTGACAATGGAGCACTCAGAGGCGATTGTAAGACCCTGCTCAGCTAAGAGGAGATGGTGTCGGACCCTGGAGTCACTTGTGTTTGGCCCTTGAAAATTAACCAGAGCCTGGAAGTCATAAGAAAACAGTTTATGAGCATGCCTGTATAATGCCCATGTCTGTTTACTTAGCAACAGGGCAGGAATTTACACCCCTGCTTGTGAGTCATCTGTTACAGTGGGTACCTAAGCTTGTTTAATGGGACCAGGGTAGATTTTAGTCTATCCCCTCCTCATAAGATCAAGGGGTCAAAGTCATTTTGGGGAAAATGAGGTGAAAGACTAGGACGACTCCATCTTGAATCTGCAACCATCTTGTTGTTTGTGTTAGGCTAAGTATAACCCAACATGTACATAAAACCCAGAAATTGGCTTGTTTATGGTGAAACTAACTAGACATTATACAGATTCCAGGAACAAAGTTGTTTGTACCGAAACCAACCGGCCATAAAAACCCATTTCCCAGATGTCCCAACCGTTTCGGGAATGTTCTAGATGCGGTGACCACCCTGGAATGTCGTCAGTCCAATTTTAGAGAATCCCTAGCCCTGAGCCAATCAGATTTGTCCTCGCACCCCAAACCTGCTTGCACCTGGTTCATGCTAATGAGATTTGTCCTCACACCCCAACCCTGCTTGCTCCTGGTTTGTGTAACTTTGTGATTTTTTTTCCTTTAAATACCAATGTAAAACTCTGCTCGTAGCCTTTCTCCTAACCTCCGCTGCGTCGCAGTGTAGGACGAGGTCCGGGCTGCAGTTCGCCTGAATAAAGCCTTGCTTTTGCATTTTGGAATGTCTGGCTCTCGGTGGTCTTCTTGGTGGTCTTCTAGGACTTGGGCACAACAGAGGCAGGATAGGTTAAAGGAGGCATGTGAAACAGTGATACAGGCCCAAGCCTTCCTTATCTGCCCAGGAAATCCTGACCTTATTGGAAGATCATTGCTTAATCAAAGTTGTTCTCTGGTGCATTGCCTGGGGTCACAGTCTGAAACTGCCTTGAAAACCATTGGGGCCCCAGCCTGCCATGCCTACGTACTCAAAAAACTCAACGAGGAGAATACAGGGAGATTTCATTAAAGTTAGGCTCCTGCCTTACCTTAAGTTAGAAATGCATTCTTAAATCAGGTTCCAGAGCTTAGGAAAAGCCCAGGAGTGTAATGGGTCTGAGAGGGGCTGGGAGTCGTGGCTGTTGCCCTGTGTGGATCAGGTCCATCCATTCCAACCTGTAGATTCCTTTTGGGTTAAGAAGTTCATCAAAGATGGTCGACGGCCATGTGGAATAAACTCTACGTCTTCATCCTGACTACCCCCATCACAGTGCAAACAGATGGGACCCCTGCCTGGCTCCATCACACATGGTTGATTCCTGGTGGAAACCCCTTCTGGATTTTCTGTACTTAAAACTTTTGTCTGACATTCATTCTGTGGTACATAGATTTGTAAATCTTACCCAGTCAAGCCTGGGAAAGATTGCTGCTTATGATTGTTCGTTTTGTTAAGTAGGTAGCTGATAAAGAAGAACGCCCTGCAGTATTCAGGCAAGAGAGAAAGTTTATTACTGAACTGGTGGCCTGTGGCCAAGATGATGTATGGCTCGAGAGAAGAGATAGAAGGGACGACCCCCACCCAGCTCTGCCTTATCTGGGGTGGCGGGGCGGGGGGGTGGGGGGTGTGGCCAGGTAGATTAAGATGTGACCTCATGGTAAGGGGATGTAACTGCCTCCAGGTCTGTTACCCAGGTAACTAGGTGGAGACTTAATGAGGTGTGGGGCATCTACATTTAGCCTTCTAAGGATGGACCTTACATTCCAGCTTTTTAATACTTATGAAAAAGGACAAAGACTCTCTGGCTGCTTCCTGCTGGCAAGGGGTATCCACATTAGGGATAAAAGGCAGAAATGTAGCCCCTCGGGGAGAAGGCTAGCAGCAGGGTCCCTTGGTGGTAGATGCCAGTCCTTGAATGAAGCCTAGAAGAAGTCTCATGAGGCAGGAGCTGGACAAAAAAAAATTAAGGCAAAAGGAAGGGTTTGGGGGACAAAATTAAAAATTGGATGACTTGGCTAGTTCTTATACTCAGGAATGGACATTAGATGGACAAGCTACTATCTCTTGATTCCATGGCTGTGATTAATTTTGAAAGGGTGAGACAAAGTGACTGCAGGTCTGCTGGTTACTCAGGTAACTGTGTGGAGACATAATGAGGTAGAGGGCATCTACATGGAGCCTTCCAGTGATGGACCTTACAATGATGTTTACTGCTAATGAAGCAGGACTACTACTTTGGGGATGGTAACTTGGTCAGGGATTGTCCTAAGGGGCTAATGCAGCTCTCTCACTGAGAAATCAGTGATTTGCTTTCATGTACATAAATCCAGTGAGGAATGAAGTAGGGGTGCACACTTGGTAGATAGGGATTTCAGTGTTTTTGGCACCATTTTTTTGTTTTTTTGCCAGTCCTGGGGCTTGAACTCAGGGCCTTCTGTCCCTGACTTCGTTTTGCTGAAGGCTAGCACTCTACCACTTGAGGCACAGTTTGGCTTTTTGTATATATGTGGTGCTGAGGAATCGAACCCAGGGCTTCATGTGTACCAGGCGAGCACTTTACCACTAGGCCATAATTCCAGCCCTTGTTGGCACCATTATATTCTTATGGTGTTGGAAGACCAAGTCTCACCTCCTAGGTGATAGGTGTACCTAGATTCCTAGAGGCAGCATCAGTGACTTGGAGGATCAATTCCTAGACCTATGACACCTGTACCTTGAACTTGGTTAACTCTCAAGTGCCTTGTCATCCTGCCCCTATGTAGGCCCAGGTCAGTTCAGCCACCATTAAGCCATGCCTTTTGTACTGTGCCTCCTGTCTCCTGTCTTTTCGGTGGTCACCAAGGCATGACCCTCCAGGTGTGTATTGGGGTTGATCTGGTTTGTTAGTGTTGTTTTTCTGCTCTTTCGTTCCTCTCCTGCTCTCTCAGCTACACTTTAAGTGTTAAGTATATTTGAGGGGTTGCAGGTCTTTGTGACAGGAGTCCATTTGCAGTCACCAGTTCTCCAATAAAGACTTCTGATTTGACTTTGAAAATGTGGCTTCTTTGTTTCTCATCACTGAGACACCTTAAAACATGCTGAGTAAATGTAATGAGTAAAATTTTAAATTCGTAAATAAAGTTGAATATTTAGCGCAAAAACAAAGTGTTATTACTTGTAGGCTTTACAAATGGGAATCTGAAATTATATTAACTTCAAGCATATTTAGATCTAGCACCTTGAGGTAAAGAATAGTAGTCTAGAAAGATCTTGGATGTTGAACTTGGGCATTTCAGAGTTCTGAAGAAATGCACGGTTGGACATGGACCAGGTGACATGGTGGCAGGTTAAGCAGTAACCTGTGAAACTGCTGGTTCAGAAAGTAATGTGGGACCACCCAAGAATTCTATCTTTGTCCTACAAGTATGACAAACTGAGAATGAGGCCTAATCCTATGCACTATGTATCAGCAGGTCTGCCTGAGGATGATTTTGTGAATGTTCAACAAAACCATTATGCATTTGACAAATATTTTCACATTTTAATTGTATTAAATTGCTAAAATTGCTAAAAATTGTTTTAAAAGTATACCTAATTTCATTGTGGTACTGAAAGCTTGGTAAACAACTCCATCTGTGTGTGTGTGTGTGTGTGTGTGTGTGTGTGTGTGTGTGTGCCTGTGTGTCCTAGTGTGTATGAGTGTTTGGGAGTGTTTCTGTTTGAGTGGCTTTATACTCTAGATTCATTCTCTCTTCTTTTAGATACTCAGATTTATTGATATTTTTTCTGGTCCTGGGCCTTGAACTCAGGGCCTGGTTGCTGTCCCTGAGTTTCTTTAGCTCAAGTCTAGCACTCTACCTCTTAAGCCATAGCACCACTTCTGGCCTTTTCTGAGTACTTTATTGGAGATAAGTGTGAAACTTTCTTGCCAGGGCTGTCCTCCAACTATGATTCTCAGTTCTCACCCTCTTGAGTAGCTAGGATCACCAGAGTGGGCCGCCACTGGCCTGCTTTCTGGAGTCAATTAGGACAGGAGTAGTCTTCTTGGAAACTTAAACATTTTTCATCTTGTTTGTGTAATTTCCACCTAATTGGTAGAATCCATTCTTGTTCTCTCTCTCTCTCTCTCTCTCTCTCTCTCTCTCTCTCTCTGTGTGTGTCTCTCTCTTGTTTGGCAAGTACCAGGATTTGAATTCAGGGCCTTGTGCTTGCTAAATTTGCTTAGTCTGTTGGCACTGTACCACTTGATCCATACCTCCCTCCTAAGATTTTGTTCTTATTCTCGGTTTTGTTGTGGTTGTTGTTTTGTTTTTGTGTTTGTGCCAGTCCTGGAGTTGGAACTTAGAGTCTGAGTTCTGTCCTTGATCTCTTGTGCTCAAAGTTAGCCCTCTACCATTTGAGCCATGGCTCACTTCCAGCTTTATTGATAGATACTTTCTGCCTGGGCTGTCTTGAAATAATGATCCTCAGACCTTTACCTCCTGAGTACCTGACAAACATGAGCCGCCAGTGCTGGCTTGTTGGATGTTTTGGAGATGAAGTCTCATGGATTTTTTGTGCTTCTTGTTTTGAACTGTGATCCTTTTCATCTAAGCCTCCCAAGTAGCTAGGAATGTAGGCCTAGGCCACCTTTGCCTAGCTCTATTTTGCATTTGTACAGGTCAGGAATCACACTTGTACTCTCATTTTTGATTCACTCATTTGAATCTTTTGGGTTTTCCCTCGCCAATCTAAGTAAAAACTGTTCCCCTTCTGGTCTTTTCAAATATCCAACATTTTTTTTTGTTTGTTTTCTATTGCTCTTTCTTCATCTTGCATTTTTATTTTCTTTGTCTGCATATTGTGTTTACCTTGCTAGTATTTTTCTTGCTCTGTTAGGGGTGATGATAGGTATAGAATTTTTAGTCTTTCCTTTTTTAACATATAAGGATCTAAGGGCTGGGGATACGGCCTAGTAGCAAGAGAGCTTGCCTCCTATACATGAGGCCCTGGGTTCAATTCCCCAGCACCACATATACAGAAAATGGCCAGAAGTGGCACTGTGGCTCAAGCGGCAGAGTGCTAGCCTTGAGCAAAAAGAAGCCAGGGACAGTGCTCAGGCCCCGAGTCCAAGCCCCAGGACTGGTCAAAAAAACAAAAAAACAAAAAAACCAAAAACATATAAGGATCTAAGTTATAAACTTCCTCGTCATCACAGACCTGCTTTCTTTTTTTTGCATAGTGAGGCCCATTCGATTTGGGTGAAGCTGGTCATGTCATGGTCAAAGGGAGACATGCACTTAGGTTTTCTATGTTCTCTGTATCTGAGAAAGTCAAAGTGGCTAGAAGAAGAGAGAATGTGAAAAGATTAGGAAGATCATCGAGAAATATTAAAAATATTAAATATTAATATTAAATATTAAAAATATTAAATATTAAAAAGACATGACACTGAGATTGGATTATTTAAATATGGCTAACCAGCTCATAACACTTCAACTTGGGGGTTTGTCTTTTTTGCTTTTTTAACAACTTCTAAGACTTGAACTCAAGTCCTGTTCACTCTCTCTGATCACCTTTGTCCACTCTACCACTTGAAGTACAGTCTCATTTCTGGTTTTTGGTGAGTAGTTCATTGGATAGAAGACTCTCATGGACATTTCTGCCCAGGCTGGATTAGAACCACAGTCCTCAGACCTCAGTCACCTGAGTAATTAGGATTATAGGCATGAGCCACTGAATACTGGCTTTAATTTTCTTTTTTTTTTTTTGGCCAGTCCTGGGCCTTGGACTCAGGGCCTGAGCACTGTCCCTGGCTTCTTCCCGCTCAAGGCTAGCACTCTGCCACCTGAGCCACAGCGCCCCTTCTGGCCGTTTTCCATATATGTGGTGCTGGGGAATCGCACCAAGATCTTCATGTGTAGGAGGCAAGCACTCTTGCCACTAGGTCATATTTCCAGCCCTTTAATTTTTTTTAACATAGTGCTTTGCTAAGGAAAAAAAATCCCTGCATTTTGGAGACAAGAGAAAACACTCTAAAAAGCCACCAAAGCCATTTGCTCATTTTCACACTCTGATACAATAATTTCATTTTCCTCTATCAGGTCTAATGAGAACATCTCCAAAAGCTTCCCCATATTCCCTGGACTTTCTTTACCTTGTGGCCTTATCTGCTGGAAGGCATTGTGAAGGTTTAGTGGTGCTCATGAGTATACAGAATTCACCAGTGTTTGTCACAGGGAAACTCTGTTCCCCATGCACACACTGTCACTACACTTCCAGGTGACACGATGATCACGTCCACAAAGGAGATGAGATCATGCAATCCTGAGCCTTCATCTGGGGTTCAGTGGCTGAGTATATGCATTGTGACTACTGCCTCTGCTCCTCTTGTCCTGACAGAAAATTCCTACTGGGTTCCTCTTTAACTTCTTAATTAACTTCAACCCTCTTTTTGGTACTTCTCCTAAACTAAAACATGTAAAGTGAATGGCCTTCCTCATTCCTTTCTTTTATGAAGGTCACCAGCTCTAGTTCAAGCTGTTTGGCTCCTGTTATTCAACTTAGGTTTGCCCTTCCCCATGCCTTGTCTAAGCCTGCTGTTTCTAGGGGACTCAAAAAAAAAAGCGGGGGGACTCCCCTACATCTTTCACTTGGTTTCCACACTGCACCCTCTAGGGCAGGGGTCTATGACCAGATTAGTTCTTTTTCACACTGGTTATTGTTGAGATACAGCCTTGCTTCTTACCTAGGTCAGCCTGCACCCTGATATTCCTATTATATATTTCTTGAAGTATCCAGGACGACAAATGTGATCCAAGAGGCTGAGGGCTTTTTGTTGTTGTTGTTATGGTAGAGTCTTAGGATATTGTTTGTGTCAATTCTCACCTCTCAATGCAACCATCCAAATCTCAGCATCCCACATGGATGAGGTGATGGCATACTCTACCCCACCCAGCTAGTACTTGAGATGGGGTCTTATGAACTGTTTACCTGGGCTGGCCTTAAACCTGAAACCTCCTGATTGAACCTTACAAATGTGAAACCCGATTAAACCTCATAGGCTGAGCCATGCACTCTTTATGGATAAAAGCTTTTAGATATTATTATTATTATTATTATTATTACTATTATCAGTGAGTTGTGGGGTTTGAACTCAGACTGAGTACTCTCCCTGAGCTCATTTGCTCAAGGATAATACTCTAGTTTATGTAATTGGCCTGTAGAATCCATTGTCTGTCTGTGTGTCTGTGTGTCTGTGTGTCTGTCTGTTTCCCTCTCTCTCTCTCTGCAGGCTGCAGGATTTGAATTCAGGGTCTTGTGTCAGGGACCGAGACCCTGACTTGAGCCTCTGGCTGGAAGCCACCATAGAAAACATGCTATTGAGCCTCTGGCTAGAAGCCACCATAGAAAACATGCTAAGAAACCAACCATTGATTCAGCACCACCTTGGTTGCACTAGATGGCCCAGTTCAAAGAGCAATAATAATAGATAATTCTTGAGAATAAACCTACCAGAACGTCCTACAGTCAAATCTCTTAGCAACCCAGGTAGGACCCAGTGTATAGGAACATTTTGTGGTCAGGTCACTTAGCAACTCTCCCCTATAGCATGACCAGTAACCTTTTCACCCTGCCAACGTCCTGCTACCCCAAGCCAACTTCCTACAGGTGCTGAAGAACTGCCCCCTCCTGCTTCAAGATTGCCCCCTCCTGCTTTAAGAGTATATAAGTGTGTGAAAAATCAAAATAAATTGGCAGCTTGAACAGACTCCCATTTGTCTTGCTGTCCTCTTTGCGTCTCCCTTTCCCTTCATTCTCTCTCGTAGGTGGTCTCCCCTGTTGATGTCCTGCAGGTCGGGACAGTCTTGTGCTTGCTTAAATTGCCTCTTCTCCTGGCACTCTACCACTTGAGCCATGCCTCCAGCCCAGGCTTTTTGCATTTGTTGTTTTGTTGGAGCTCCTTAGCTCAAGACTAGTGCTGCACTATTTGAGTCATAGCTCCACCTGTTTTCAGGTGTTTATTTGTTGATAAGTGTCTCTTGACTTTCCTGCTGGGCTGGCTTCCAGCTGTGATTTTCAGATGTCAGCCTCCTGGGTAGCTAGGTTTACAGGCATAGGCCACCAGCACCCTACACAAATGTTTACTTAAAAAATTGTTAAATTATTTTTATAATAAAAGGCATTCTGTAAGAATCTGTATGAAATTGACTCAAAAAGGTGGTGGGGGACATGGGAGTATCTCAAATGTGATACCTCTGCAAGACCATGAGTTTGTTGCCTGAACCTGAAATAAAGTTATAGAAAATTTTAATATAGTTATGAAGGCCTAATGATCTGTCAGTTAGTTCAGTATGCAAGTAATGAATAAGGAAAGGTACCATTGCTGTCTAATTAACAGTAAAAGAACTACCAGAGGATGATGTTTTCACCTTATTTTACAGGAATTACAGTTAACTTTTCTTCATTACCTAATGAATTGTATAAATATAATGAGCACAAATATTAAATTTGGAAATAAAGTTCAATATTTAGCACAAAAACAAATTACTTGTTGGTGTTTCACATAGGTACCTATGTGAAAACATTTTAACTTCAAATATACTTAGACTGAGCATCTTGAGATAAAGAAGAGTAGACTAGAAAGATCTGTCATGTGGAAAATGGGGATTACAGAGATCTGAAGATATCCACAATGTTTGACATGGACAAGGAGACATGGTGGCAGGTCAAGCCATAAATCTGTTTTAACTGCTAGTACCTAAATGTAATGCAAGATTTCATACTCTGGGGACAAAAGTATGACAGACTCAGTATGCGGCCTGACCCCTTGCACAATATCAGCAGGTCGACCTAAAGATGGTTTAGTTGATGATCAACTAAAATGAAGTATGCATTGGAGAAAAAAGTTTCACAATTTTTAATTTTATTGAATTACTATAGCGTATTGTTTCTTAAATTACCATACACATCATTCATTGTGGTGATTCAAATGTAGGTAAACAACTTTCTATGTGTGTGTGAGTGGGTTTTTCTGTGTTGAGTGGCCTAGTACTAAAGATACAATTTCTCTTATTCTTGTAGATATTCAGATATACTGCTATTCTTTCAGTTAATTTCTTTCCTTTTCCTGGGCCTTGAACTCAGGGCCTGAGGGCTGTTCCTGAACTTCTTTAGTTCAAGGCTAGCACTCTACCACTGGAGCCATAGCATCACTTTTGGCCTTTTCTAATAGGTTATTGGAAATAAGAGTGTCACAGACTTTCTTACCATGGCTGGCTTCGAGCGGCAATCCTCAGATCTCAGCCTCCAGTGTAGGTAGGATTACAGGTATGAGCCATGATTGCTTGGCTTTCTTGAGTTAGATTTGACAGGAGTAGTGTTCCTAGAAACTTGAACATTTTTTCCATCTAGTTTACCTAACTTGCATGTAATTGGTACAATTCTCTCTGTTTGTCTATCTGTCTCTGTCTCTGTCTCTGTCTCTGTCTCTGTCTCTGTCTCTGTCTCTCTCTCTCTCTCTCTCTCTCTCTCTCTCTCTCATTTACTCTTCAGGTACCAGGATTTGAATGTAGGCCTTTTTGCTTGCTGAAATGGATTACTCCATTGGCTCTCTACCACTTGATCCCAGAATTTGTGTTGTTGTTTTTTTGTCAGTCTGTTTTGCCCAGATTTGAGGATTCCGAAAGACTACCAGGGAGCCTAAAGCCAATGAAGTCACATGAGAGTCTTTATTGCAAGCTCGAGCCTGGGCTCAACACCCTCACCGAAGCAGTAGATCTGAATCGAGAGCAGGGTTATTTTAGGGTTTGGGGGAACATTCCATGTGTCACATCATCACACAGCAAATCATGTCACACAGTGGGAATATCATGGTACAGTATAGCAACTGGCAGCAAATCATGTTGTATCGCGGGAAAGTTATAAAATAATTCTTAAGAATGATTGACCTAATCAATGGCAGGAACGGGCCTGGTGAAAGTGTTTGGCTAGCTCATGGGGTTCCAAATGATGGGTTTAGACAAATGATCTGTGTCGCAAGGGTGTCACCCGAGTCATCCTTGAGGGGAAATCTGTAACTTCAGGTATTTCCTGTTATTTCTTGATTACTGGTTGTTATGAGAGTTTCACTGCCCAAAGGGGTTATTGACCCTCCTCCTGGAATCTCTGCACTTCTATACTTTGTCACAGGGGCAGGTTTACGGTCTTAAGCACATACCTGCTGGGAGTGGGCCTTATTTCTCAGAAGTGGCTACTCTCATTTATAAGGGACACAACACATTAGCCATGTTTCCAAAACACAAAACACACAGCCCACACTTCAGTACATTTCCTTTGTGTCACAATGGCTAAAGCATTCTAACTTTAACTGACATTGATATGTTCTGCAGTTATTCCAGGAAGCTTCAGGGCCCGGTCAGGCCCAAGCTACAATATGGAGGTGCAACGGCTGCTCAGGGTCTTCAAGTCCATGGGTTTGAATGCAGAGCCTGGGTGCTGTGCATGAGCTTTTAGGCTCTAAGCAAGCTCTCTACCATTTGAGCCACAGCTTCACTTCCAGCTTTTTAAGGTAGTTAATGCGAGAGTCTCACAGGCTTTTCTTCCTGTGCTGGCTTCAAACAAGGATCCCAGATCTCAGCCTCCTGAACAGCTAAGGTTACAGACATGAGCCACAAGTGCCCTGTTTGTTGGTTATTTCAGAGATGGAGTCTTGTGGACTTATGTGCTTGTTCTGGCTTTAAACTGTGATCCTCTTAAGCTCAGCCTCCTGAGTAGCTAGGACTACAGCCCTGGGCCACCATTTCCTGGTTCTCTTTTCATTTCTACACTACTCTATTTCTTTTTTTTTTTTTTTTTTTTTTTGGCCAGTCCTGGGCCTTGGACTCAGGGCCTGAGCACTGTCCCTGGCTTCTTCCCGCTCAAGGCTAGCACTCTGCCACTTGAGCCACAGCGCCGCTTCTGGCCATTTTCTGTATATGTGGTGCTGGGGAATCGAACCTAGGGCCTCGTGTATCCGAGGCAGGCACTCTTGCCACTAGGCTATATCCCCAGCCCCTACACTACTCTATTTCATTTCTGCACTACTCTACTTCATTTCTGCAATCCCATTTCTGATTCAGCTATTTGAGTCTTCTGGTTTTTCCTTTGCCAGTCTAAGAAAAAAGTATTGTCCATTTCTTTGGTCTTTTCAAATGTCCATCATTTGGCTTCACTGATTTTCTTTTCTACCACTCTTTCTTCATCTTGCATTTATATGTATACTCTTCTTTGTCTTCATATTATATTTATGTTGCTATTACTTTTTTTTTTTTGCCAGTCCTAAGGATTGAACTCTGGGCTTGGGCACTGCTCCTGAGCTTGTTTTGCTCAAGGCTAGCACTCTACCACTTGAGCCACATCTGGCTTTTCTGTTTTTGTGGTATTGAAGAATTGAACCCAGGGCTTCATGCATGCTAGGCACATTCCCAGCCCCCTTGCTATTATTTTTATTGCTATGTAAGGAGCATAGATAGGTGTAGTATTTTTGGTTTTTCCCTTTTGAACATAAGGGTCTGTATAAATTTCCCTCTCAACACAGACCTGGTTTCTATTTTCATATAGAGAGTCTCCTTAGTATTAGGCAAAACAGTCATGCTATGTACAGAATGAGAGTTACATTCAGGATTTCTATATCCTCTGTATCTAATAAGTTCAAATGGCCGGAATAAGTGAGTATGTGCAAAGCTTACAAAGCTACTGGAGAACCATTAAAAAGATCATTGTAAAATATCGCTTGGCCTTGATTATTTGCACATCGTGAAGAAGCACATAGTACTTCAACTCGGGATAGCCTTTTTCCCCCTTTTTTAGGGGGTGTTGGGTTGGACTGAGGAGGCTTGAACAGCTCTGGCTGCTGTCTCTGAGCCACAGTGCCACTTTGGGCTTTCGTGAATGGTTTATTAAATATAAGAGTCTCACAGACTTGGCTTTGAACCATAGTCCTCAGATCTCAGCCTTCTGGTAGCTAGGATTGCAAGTGTGAGCCTCGAGTGCCCACTTTTTTTTTTTTTTTAACATAGTGCTTTGCTAAGGAAAGAAATTGCATCTTTGAAGACAAAAGAAAAAAAATTCCCTAAAATTCTCCAAAACCATTTGCTCAGTTTCACAGTCTTATACTATAGATTTGATTTACCTCTCCTCACTCCTAACAAGACTACCTTCAAAACTTTCCCCATATTCCCTGAACTTCCTTAACCATGCAGGTTCCTCTGTTGGAAGTCATTGTGAAAGTTGTGTGGTGCTCATGAGTATACACAACTCAACAGTGTTTGTCACAGGGAAACTCTTTTTGTCAAATACATACTACATTTTAGTTCAATGTTGACTAGATCATTTTTAGGTAGATCTGCTGACATTATGCATGAGGTTAGACCTCATACTGAGTCTGTCATACTTTTAGGACAAAGATGGAATTCTGGGATGGTCCCATGTTAAATTTAGGCACCAGCAGTTACACAGGTTACTGCTTGACCTGCTGCTATGTTTCTTGGTCCATGTCAAACATGGTGGATTTCTTCAGATCTCTGAAATCCCCATGTCCCCCAAGAGAGATCTGTCTAGACTGCTCTTTACCTTAGGATGCTGGGTCTAAATATGTTTGGAGTTAATATGTTTTCAGATACTCATGTGAAACATCAACAAGTAATAACATTTTGTTTTTCTACTAACTATTGAACTTTATTTCCAAGATTAATATTTTTTTTTCTTTTCTCTGGTCATGAAGCTTGAACTCTGGGCCTGGGTACTGTCCCTGAGCTCTTCACCTCAAGGTTAGCACTCTATCACTTGAGCCACAGAGTTGCTTCCAGTTTTCTGGTGATTCATTGGAGATAAGAGTCTCACAGACTTTCTTGCCTGGGCTGGCTTTCAACTATGACCCTCAGATCTCAGCCTCCTGAGTAGCTAGGATTACAGGCGTGAGCCAACAGCACCTGGTTTCCAAGTTTAATATTTCCACTCATTACATTCACTCAGCACACTTCCTTATGTGATGAAGAAAAATTAATTGTAAGTCCTGTAAAATAGGTTGAAAACCTTCATCTTCTTATTACTGCTTGGTTAATTCTTGTTACTGCTAATTAAACAGCAATTTTTACCTTTCTTTATTCATTATTGACTTAGTGAAGTAACACTAAAAGATTAAGCTTCAATAACGACATTGAAATTTTCTATGACTTTATTTTATTTGAGGTTCTGGCAGCAAACTCAGGGTTCTGTGTAGGCAAGTACTTCATTGCTAAGATTCTGCCATCGCCCTCTTTTTGTCAGTTTCACATGGATTCTTACAGAATTCCTTCTATTATATACTCATTTAAAAATTTAAAAATTATGTCTGGCTGTGGTATCTTACACTGGTAATCATAGGTACTCAGGAGGCTGAGATCTGAGGATCATGGTTCAAAGCTAGCCCAGCCTGATAAGTCCAAGAGACACTTATCTCCAATTAACCACCAGAAAACTAGAAGTAGGACTGTGGCTCACAATGGTAGCATGCTAGCCTTTAGATAAAGGAGCCAAGGGATAGTGCCCAGCCCCTGAGTTCAAACCCCATGGCTTATTACCACTACTGCTACTACTAATTGTTTAAATCAAAGACTGACCCAAGATGGATTCAGTGGCTGACACCTGTAAGATTGAATCAGGAAGATTGAGGATCAAGGCCACTCCAGGTAAACTATTCATAAGAGTCCATTTCAAGTGCTAGCTGGGTGTGATGGTGTACGCCATTTCCTCATACACTATGTCAACAACAACAAAAACATCTCAGCATCTTGGTTCACATCTGTTATCCCAGATATTCTGAAACACATAATAGGAGTATTAGGGTGCAGGCTGACCTGGGTAAAAATAACCACAGTAAAATGTCGAGCATGTTTCTCTAGGAGTAGAACCTTGCCCCAGAGGGTGCAAAGGGCAGTGTGCAAATGTCAGTGCTACAAAAAAGAAAACTATGATGCAAATGTAAAATCTGATGTAATGTTCATATGATTTCAGGTACTCATGTGAAACATCTACAAGTAATAACATTAGTTTTTGGGCTAACTGTTGAACTTTATTTCCACGTTTAATATTTCCACTCCTTACACTTGCTCAGCAAAATACATTAGGTAATGGAAAAAAATGAAGTGTAAGTCTTGTAAAATAGGGTGAAAATATTTATCTTCTGTTTCCGCTAAAAGACAGCAACTGTACTTTTTGCTATTCATTATTTGCTTAGCGAACTAACAATAAAAGATCTCTAGGCCTTCAAAACTACATTGAAATTTTCAATAACTTTATTTCCTTTGAGGTTCAGGCAACAAACTTGGGGGTGTTGCATAGGCAAGTACTTAACAGCTGCAATACTCTTATGCCCCTCTTTGTACAGATTCTTTTTTTGTTTTGAGAAACAAGTAATATCTAATTCCAAATATACATTTTATATGTTTATGCACTTGCATTTTATCACACTTAACCACATGACAAATTTTACTAAATTTAAGTAAATATTTACTTAACTATTTTTTTTAGAAGTATTTAATATTTGAATTTAAAGTTAAGAGCTAAAAATGATCTGAAAAACTAATAATTAGCTATAATATGATTTGGTTAGGTTTTATTGTCAAGTAAAATATCTCTTAGAGTTACCAATTTGTCTGATTAAATAATTTTAAGAATTTTCACAAATGTATAATTACAAATGACAAATATGTATTTATTGGTTAGAGTATCATAAAATTTTTGTTTTAATTAGAAGTAACTATTATACTGACTGAACCTAAGTTTTAAAGTAATTGAGATGATCCTTTAATACTTTCAAACTATTCTTTACCATTTATTACAAATGAAATATGATGTAAAACCACCAAACAATGTTTGAATGTTTTCTGTTTTTGTTTTTTTGTGGACAATTGGGTTGTCAAGATGTATAGTACCATAAAAGACCAGTTATGTAGTAAAATCACAACATATTATTTAAAGTTACACTCTTTGAGTTCAAGCCTGAGGACTGGCAAAAAAAAAAAAGCAAAAAAAAAAAAAGACATATGGACAGAAAAGTACAAGATCTTAATGTATCTGTATCAGAATTAAATACTAACAGAAACACTGTAGACTGAGAAGGAAACACTATCATTACAAAAACTTCAATTTGTAAAAGATATATCTTATTAGTGTACTAGTAAACAAGCATAATCTGAATTTACCCTGGCAGTTTCAAAAAAGAGATCAGAATATGCCAAGATATGATTGGTGATGCCTGTCATCTTATCTATTCAGGAGGCTGAGAGCTGAGGATTTCAGTTTGAGGCCAGGTTGAGCAGATACACTTATGAAAAACTTTTTACCTACAATTAACCACCTAAAAGCCAAAAGTGGAAGCATGGCTCAAGGAATAGAATATCAACCTGTTTTTATGTTTTTGTTTTTGTTTTCCCAGTCCTGGGGCTTGAACTCAGGGCCTGAGCACTGTCCCTGCTTCTTTTTGCTTAAGGCTAGCACTCTACCACTTGAGCCACAGCACCACTTCTGGCTTTTTCTGTAATGTGGTGCTGAGGAATCCACCCCAGGGCTTCATGTACACGAGGTAAGCACTATACCACTAGACCATATTTCCAGCCTCAAGGAACATTATTTTTTATAATAAAGGAAATCATCTTAGATGAAAAGATAAAGTTTTTAAGGCAACAGTTAATTATAAGTAATGTGGGGAAAAGTGCAACGTCTTAATGTATCCACAACAGAATTTAATAAGAGAGACATACGGTAGACTAAAAAGGAAGCACAGATATTGCATGAACTTCAATCTGTAAAGTTACATCTTATTATTTTATTAGCAAGCAAGAGTAATTTGCATTATTCAACCAGTTTAACAAAAGAAATCCAAAGAAGCCCAGTGTGGCTGCCTGCTGCTTGTCATTGGAGCCACTCAGGAGGGTTGAGAACTATAATTTGAAGCCAGCCTGAGCAGACAAACCTACAAGACCTTTTAACTACAGTTGACCACTCAGTAGCCAGAAGTGGAAGTGTAGCTGAAGGACCAGAACACCAACCCTTCAGAGAAAAATTACACAAGAGACTGAGGACCTTGCTTTAAACCCTTAATCTGGAGATTCCCACATTGCTGTGGTTTCTGAATTCTCAACCCTCTTCAGTGACTCATGGAGAACTAGGGCTCTCTATTTCTCAAACCATAAAAAAAATTCTCAAAGATGAAGAAGAAAAGATTGAATTAGGTGTGTTCTGTTCATTCATTTACCTAGATGAATTTGCCAATGAAATAGTTTCTGTTATAAAAGATTCATATCAGAAGGAATCTCCTAAACTAAACCCTAGTGGGTCCCACTTGTAATCCTACCAGCTCAGGAGGCTGAGATGTGAGGATCCACGTTTGAATGGAGTCCTGGCAGGAAAGTCTATGAGACACTAACCTCCGAATAACCACCAGGAATAACTGGAAGGAAGGATTGTTGTGGCTCAAGTGGTAGATTGTTATCCTTGAGCAAAAAGGAGCCAGTGATAGTGCTCAGGCCTTGAGTCCAAGCCCCAGGACTGGCAAAAAAATTTTTTGCTAAGACTCTATCTAATCAAAGAAATCTCAAATCTTGGTTCATGTCTGTCAAACCAAGTTTTGAAGAAACAGATAATGGACATTTTGGGGTTCAGGCTCACCTTGGTAAAAGCAAGGCTCTATCTAAAAAATAATCACAGTGAAAAAGAACTTGAGCATTTCTCTAGTAGTAGAGTGCCTGCCCTGTGTAAAGTCTAAATCCCAGTGCTGCAAAACCAAGAGTATGGTTGAATCAAATTATGAAAATAATTTTCTTTTTGCTGCCGAAATGAAACACTTGAGTGATGCGAGTATCACTGCTGATGAGCACAAAGGGGCTCAGTACTGAGAAGCCTGTACCCAGGAACACAGAAATGTCCATCAGCCAGAGGTTTGGCTTTCTATGTAGACCAACACAAAGAGTGCAAATGGCAGAGAGGCAGTAGAAGAAGACAAACATGCTCAGCAGGGTCAGGATGGTACGTGTGGCCCTGGTCTCATGGTCAGGTCTTCGGTAAGAAAAAGGATTGTGAATGTGTCGAACCCTCTCCATGTGTCCTTGCAGGAAAAGGACCATGGAGACACTGGCCCAGATCATGAAAACCAAGCATATAACATCATTAGAAACAAATAAGACTAGATGTAATGAAGATGCAAACGGTTCTGGTGGACCTGTGGAGCAGTATTTATACTGCATGTGCAGAGAAACATTTTGTTTGTGTCTTGTGCCAGTCACGTTCAGAGGCACATAGCCATTTACCAGGAGCTGCAGGATCCAGAAGAGACAGCCACAGAAACCAAAGCATTTGTGGAATCTAGTACTGTTCTTCCCCCTAGGATTTCTAGTGCAAAGCGTTGTGACCTGGAAGCCACTCAGAAGGCAGGTGATATTAAGAGAAACCCCTCTGGCTACTCTGAATAAATACAAAAGAATTTTACATCCAGTATCATCCAGGAAGTACTTCCATCCAAAACCTGACATTGTGTTAGGGATCCCTCTGGATAAAACAACCAAGTTGTTGGCAAAGACCAGATGGTTGAGGATGGGGTCTGTGGGCCTCACCTTCTGTCCAGTGAGCAGGGTGTAGCTGTAAATACAAAGGAGAAAGGAGTTCCCCAGGACCCCTGCTGCAGTCTGAATGAGGAAGACAACCCCCATTTCCAAGTTGCCTTGTGTCATCACTTCCATGTCTAGGGAATAATGGATTTTATTGAGACAAAATAAAGTGAATAGAAACAAATAATTATAAACATGATAGATAGCTGGGGGCTGGTGACTCATGTTTGTTTTTCTAGCTCTTCTGGAGGCTGAGATCTACGAATCATGGTTCAATATCTGAGGATCAGCGTTCCAATCAGCCCACGAAGAAAAGGGTCATGAAATACTTATCTGGAATTAACCACTCAAAAACCAGAAGTTGGTGTGTGTCTCAAAGTGGTTGAGTGCTAGCCTTGGGCAAAAGAACTCACAAAGCACACCAGCTTTTGTTCAAGCCCCATCACCATCCAAAAAAGAAAAAAAAAGTATCCAAGCCAGTCACCAGTAATCCTAGTGACCTGGGAGGCTGAGATCTGGTGATCATGGTTCAAAGTCAGCCCAGGCAAGAGGTCTGTGAGACTCTGATCCTCATTTGAAATAATGATGCAGTGTCTATCCGGTGCCATATTGTCCAAGTGGTAGAGAAATTTGAAGTCCCACCCCTAGGTGGTAGGCTGCCTGAATTCCTACAGGCAGAGACATGGATTGGACATTAAGTTACTAGACCTGTCAGTCCTGTGCCTTGAGCTTGTGAGAGTCTGGAGCTCCCTGTGACCTTGTCCCCTGACCCTGACCTGCTCAGGCATAATTATCCGATGCCTGCTGGCTCCTGGCTCTCCTCTGGTCACCATGGAGTCCCACATCAGCTCTCCATTTGAGTTGATCTGGATTGTTGGTATTGTGTTTTAGGTCTTTGTTTCCTTGCTTGTTCTCATAGCTCAGTTTTCTAACACTGATTAAGTATATTTGAGGCACTGCAAATCATTGGGACAGGCATCCACCTGCCTTTGACAAGTCTACGATAAAAAGTCCCACTTTACTTTCTCAGAATGTGGCTTCTCTATCTCTCACAACTGAGTTCCCACGCAACACATTAAACTGCTGCAAAATCCAGAAGTGGTGCTATGGCTCAAGTGATAGCACAGTAGCCTTGAGCACAAAGAGAAACAGGAACAGCACCCATTCCCTATGTTCAAGTCCCCTAACTGACAAAAAAGAAAAAGAATTACATGAAATGTTATTTTAATTAATAGCATGATTACTGATACACACAAATACTTGATATAAAAAGCCTAGAAGGAACATTATTTCTTTTCACTTTCACTTGTTTTTTTTTTGGTGGGGCCCGGGTGTTGTCCCTAAAATCTCTTTGCTCATGGCTAGTGCTCTCCCACTCTGAGTCACAGCTGTACTTCTGGTTTTATGGTGGTGAATCAAAGATAAGAATCTCATGGACTTTCCTGCCCTGGTTGGATTTGAACTACAATCCTCAGATCTCAGCCTCCTGAGTAGCTAGGATTACAGTTGTGAGTCCAACAAGTAAAATCGTTTCTTTTGATAAAAGACACTATCTTAGATAAAACAGGTAAAAATTTGTAAAACAACACTTAGTTACAAGAATTATGGAAAGAAAAGGACAACGACTTTTTGCAGACCATCATTAAATGACAATGGAGACAGTTTACAGTGAGAAGAACACAGAAGTATTGCACAGACTACAATTGAAAAAGTTACATCTTGTTAGTATACTAGCAAGAAAATACAGTCTGAATTTACAATAGCACTTTCAAAACAGAACTATAAAGAAGCCAGGTGCTCCTGGCTGATACCTATCATCCTAGCCACTCAGGAGGCTGAGAACCAAGGATTACAGTTTGAAGCCAGCCTGAGCAGACAAATCTACGAGACTTTGTATCTACAATTAACCAACCCAAATGCAGAAGTAGAAGTGTGGTTCAAGTGACAGAACCCCAGCCTTGAGTGAAAAATTAAGCCAGAGACAGAGGTCCTGAGTTCACGCCCATAAACTGGAGATCTCACTTTGCCCTGGTTTCCAAATGCTCCAGCCTCTTGAATGAATCACGGACAACTAGGGCTCTCAATCTCTGATCATAAACAACTCCCAAAGATGCAGAAAAGCATCCATTAAGTGCCTCTGCTGTGTCCATAGATATATTTGCCGATGAATTAGAGTTTCTGGCTAAAAATTTTCATTTGAAAAGAAATCTTCCAAAACAGATACCATGGACTTGTGCCTGTAATCTTAACAACTCACAATACTGAGTTCTGAGGATGGAGGTTTGAAGCCAGCCCAGGCAGGAAAGTCCAGGAGACATTTATCTCCCAATACCCACCAAGAAGACTGCAAGTGGTCCTGTGGCTCAAATGGTAGAGCACTAGCCTTGAGGAAGAAAGCATAGTGATAGCCTCCAGGCCCTGAGTTCCAGACCCACGACTGAAAATAAATAAATAAAAAAATCTCCCTAAGTAAGATAAATGCAATCGCAATGAGAGAGAAGACAGAGAGAGAGGGAACAATCTAAGTAAACTGTCTGGGATGTGAACGACAAGGCAAGGCAGTTTCAATTAGAGTTAACTAGCTTCTTACATTATTGTCATAATTTGTCATGTCACTAATTATTCCTTTGAACAATCTCTTCCAATGCTTCTCTTCAAATAATATGTGATTACTTTATATGCGGCCAGAAATCACAATGAGACATTACTAATGAGAAAAAATATAGTATTAGATCATTTCAGCAGAGAATGCTCTACCCCTGAACACAGAAAGCTGTGTGGTCTCCAGGATATGAAGAGATGTGGAGCTGCACCAACACTGCTGTAGGGGCCTGGGACCCTGACCAAACATTTTTCCTTAACATAAAAGACATGGCACATCCTAACTCCCCACATTTTCTTGCATGAATTACATTTAATACTGTTACTCTCCTGAAAAGAACAGCTGCTGACCCAGTAGTAATTTGCTGTCAGGACAAGAGGAGCAGAGGCAGTAGTCACAATGTTTATACTCACCCACGGAAGCCCCAGATGAAGGCTCAGGATTGCATGATCTCATCTCCTTTGTGGACGTGATCATCGTGTCACCTGGAAGTACAGTGACAGTGTCTGCATGGGGAATAGAGTTTCCCTGAGACAAACACTGGTGAATTGTATATACTCATGAGCACCACTAAATTACCATAATGATTTCCCACAGATGAGGTCACATGGTTTAGGAAGTGCAGGGAATATGGAGAAACTTTTCAAGATGATCCCATAAGAAGTGAGTTGAGGAAAGTGAAAGCGGTTGTATAAGATCATGAAACTGAGCAAATGTCTTCTATGAATTTTTCGGTATTTTTTTGTCTTTGTCTCAAGGTGCAATTTCTTTCCTTAACAAAGCCCTTCGGTTAAAAAAGAAAAAAAAAAAGCCAGGTATCTATGGCTTAAGCCTCTAATCTTACCTGATAAGGAGGTTGAGATCTGAGAATAGCTGTTTGAAGCCAACCTTTGCAGAAAAGTTGTGAGACTCTTGTGTCCAATAAACTACTCAGAGAAAGTCAGAAGCTGCACTGTGACACCGTGTCTCAAGTGGTAGAGCACTAACCTCGAGCACAAAGATCCTGAGTACAGTGCCCAGGGCCTGAACACCAGCCTCAGTCCTGACCCCAAAAAATAAAATAAAATAAAAAGACAGTACCTCAAGTTGAAATGCTCACTTATTCTAGGAGTTTTGACCTTCTAAGATACAGACAATCAAGACATCCTAAACACAACTTTTAACATTCTTTCTCCATTTTGACCTGCATCTTAGGTCCTTGGCCCTTTCCCTGAAATCAGGTGACCAGACCTGACCCCAATTATTATTAACTCCCACCCTCTAGCCCATGGGCTCCAGCTGTAGCAGTGGAATGCCTTCCACCCAGACCTAACCCAACTGCTGCAATCTGTAATCCCTGCCCTGGATAGCTTTGTACCCAACCTGATAAGGCACTGCCTTCTCAGCTTGCTGACAAAAAAAAAACAACAACAACAAACAAAAACTTTGCTGTACATGACTTGGTGTCCTTGTGGTCTCCTGAGCTGGAGCTTTCATTCCTGCCATGACTCTGACCAAAGCTCCCCTAGTGATTTTGCTCTTCCCTCCAGGAATCTGAGATGCTCTGGGGGCTTGTGTTGGTCTCAGGCCCACCCAGAGAACCACAACATGATTTCCTGTGACCCAGCACTCTTTATGTATCCATCAGCAACCGATTTCTTCCCAGGTGGGTGACCATGTCTGTTTGTTGGGGGCTCTGAGTTCCCTCTATTTTAGGCCACGAGGCTTGAAAAATCATGGTGGAAGGTTCCAAGCCCCCCCTCTACACTCTGGCCTAGGCCATTGGACTAGATAGGCCAAGGTATGCAGCAACTGTGTGTTGACCTCCCTTCTTGCTGTCTCCCTCCATGTTAGTTGACCAGAGACCCTCTGGGAATGTCCATTGGTTACTCATCATGGGAAGGGCCCAGTCTCAATTTCCTCAGCACTCCCCTCTAGGTTGTCTTTTGTACAACCTGGAGCCCCTCAGGCCTGACCTCAAGCCTCTTAAGCTGATATGCTTATGTAATCAAATGTGGCCCCAATAATTACTAGACAATGAGTACACAATGTCTCTCAATGGCAATTTTGATCCCAATATTTTGTGGCACTTACATAATTTCTGTGAGCACCTGGGCAAGTGAGAGGAAATCCCCTGCATACAGGGAGCCATTACTTAGTTCTTCCTGGCCGCCTCCCCAGCTTCTGCTAGCCACAACACTGTCGGATTCTTTCTCCTCTGATTCTATAGATGAACTACAGCCATACAGTTCACTGGCAGGAGCGGCTCCTCCTCCTACCCTGCTCCTTTTCTGGTAGAGGTGGTGTCTCCTCTTCCTGCTTTCGCTCCACCAACACTTCCTCCTCCTTCTGCTCCTACTCTAGCATTTCCCTTCAGCCTTCCTGTTAGTGGAGACCTCCATAGTCATGGAGGATGGAGCAGGTAGATCTCACAGGGCCTGACAACACCGCCCCCCCCCCCCAATATTTGTCTTTATTCTATGGTGATCTTTGGTCACTCCTTTCTTGTCATTCCCTGCTTTCCTGTCCTGCTGCTGGGCCCAGACCTTCTGACCACCTTTGGTGCCTCTATTGCTTTATGCCCCTCCCAGCGGGTGGAATTAGACAATAATCAGCCTCTCCCATGTTCTCTTTGTTGATGCTTCTACTGGACCTGCCTGGTGACTCTTCAGGTTTTTCTTTCCCACCTTCCAAAGTTGACCTCTTGGTTTGGGATACCCACAACCCTTCTATTGCCAAACATCACACCCTCGTCCATTTTTCCCTAAGAGAACCTCAGCATTTTTCCTGGCCACTGCAATGTCCCCTCCTCCCACTTCCCTGCAGCTTCCTTCTGGTATTACAGACAATTGTTACAGATTTGGTAAGCCAAGGCCTCTACTTCCAACACTCCCAATACTTGGTTACTCTTGGTAACCAAGCCCAATGGCTCATTCTTTTTACTGCAAGATTTATGCCTTCTAAATGCAGCTGTTATACCTGTGCTAACTATTGTTACTTAATCCATACACTCTTCTTTCCACAATTCCTGCATCAGTTGATTTCTATTTTGTGTTGGATTTAAAAGATGCCTCTCTTTTGTTGTTGTTGTTGTTGTTGTTTTTTGCCAGTCCTGGGGCTTGGACTCAGGGTCTGAGCACTGTCCCTGGCTTCTTTTTGCTCAAGGCTAGCACTCTGCCGCTTGAGCCACAGCGCCACTTCTGGCCATTTTCTGTATATGTGGTGCTGGGGAATTGAACCCAGGGCCTCATGTATACGAGGCAAGTGCTCTTGCCACTAGGCCATATCCCCAGCCCTTTTTTTGTTGTTTTTAACTATTCCTTTGTCTCTGTTACAGGGTCCAGGTGAGGTACGCCAAGTAGGACTCAAACCCATGTCCCTCTAGAGTCCACCATGCAGAGACAGTCTTAAGCAAAGATAGATTTATTGGGGAAGCAAAAAGTGAACTGACCCACCAGGGATGCTGCACAGATTCAGCTGAAACTGCCACCCTTACTAGTTTTCAACCTGGGTTTATAAAGGCAAAAACCACAACACAGGTGGCCAAGCAAACTATACAATCTTAGTACAGTAAGCAGGGACTTTCCAGATAATTTGGGTAGTTTCAACATTTACAAAAACTGGCTGTTCCTGGAC
Source organism: Perognathus longimembris pacificus (assembly GCF_023159225.1). NCBI lineage: Eukaryota > Metazoa > Chordata > Mammalia > Rodentia > Heteromyidae > Perognathus > Perognathus longimembris. The sequence goes on from NC_063180.1 coordinate 26,628,468, forward strand.
AGGGAAGTGGTTACTAAAGATAACACTTAAGCAACAAGCTAGTTAATTTTTTTTTTCAATTCCCAAGGGTGGGGGAGCTCTCAGTGAAATCAAGATGGAGTCAGTCTTGCTCTCCTCAACAGTCTCCTTCCTCTCAGAATCTCTTTGCCTTCATGTGGACTGACCCCATTACCCACATCTCAATGCAGCTCACTCGGACTATGCTGTGGCAAGGTTTCAGGGACAGCCCCTTCCCCACCCCTTGTTTGGCCAGGCTTTGGCACAGGACTTACAGGATTTAGATTTACAACTGTCACTCTTATTCAGTATGTGGGTGATATTCTCCTCTGTGGTCCTACCAGGCAATTGTGTCACACCCATATGGTGGCACTTCTTAATTTTCTTGCCCCTCAGAGATATTGGGTCTGGCTTAATGAATTACAGGCTATCCAATAGTCTGTGACTTATCTGGGTATAACTCTCCCCACCCACTCCCACAAGGCCATTACCAACTCTAGAAAGCATTTAATTGCTAATTACCCTGTTCCATCCACTAAATCTGAACTTCTTTCCCTTTTGGGTCTGGCTGGTTATCTTAGGTCCTGAATCCCCAACTACTTCCTCCTAGCCTGCCCCCTATATGAGGCGGCTCAGGGGCCACCAGAGGAACCTGTTTGATCCCCTTCCTCCCTTGTTTCTCCCTTTAAGAGACTTCAACAGGCCCTATTACAGGCTGTTGTCCTTAGACTGCCAGATATTTGTGTGTGTGCCAGTCCTGGGGCTTGGACTCAGGACCTGAGCACTGTCCCTGGCTTCTTTCTGCTCAAGGCTAGTACTCTGCCACTTGAGCCACAATGCCACTTCTGACCTTTTCTATATGTGGTGCTGAGGAATTGAACCCAGGGCTTTATGCATACGAGGCAAGCACTCTTGCCACTAGGCCATATTCCCAGCCCCTGCCAGATCTTTTATGTCCATTTTTATTGTATGTAACTGAAAACCAAGATTTTGCATTGGGAGTCTTGGGCCATCAGATCAGACCTTCATTTATGCCAGTTGTTTATTTGTCAAAACGCCTAGGCCCCCATCATTAGGGGATGGGCTCCCTGCCTTTGTGCCCAGGTCATTTCTTCTGTTTTAATACAGGAGTCAAAGAAGCTGACCTTTGGCTTGTGCCTTTAATACTATCTACTCAGGAGGCTGAAATTTGAATGAAACAAGAATATTAAATCTAAGCGATGCCATCTTGATAAACGTTAATAGAAGTTGGGGATATGTCATGAATTGTTTGGCTCCAGGAAGCTCGTGCTTTTTCTAGATAATTGGAGGACCTCTTGGACCTTATTGTTCCTTGCAACAGTCTGTTCTGTCTATGTATGACACTTAGGTTAGAGTTAAGAATCCTCCAGTTTGCTCTGCTTATGTGTAACACTTTTGTTAAGGCTTGCTCTCCACCACAACATTTTTTTTTCTTTAAAAGCTATGTGCTGGCTGTGTTCTCAGCAACAGGTCTTTGTGACAGGAGTCTACCTGCAGATACTGGCTTTCTAATAAAGACTCTTGATTTGACCTCTCCAAATGTGGCTTCTCTGTATCTCGCCAACTGAGTTACTTACAACATGAAGGTTTTGGTTCCACAGGGCTACCAGCAGGAAAGTCCCATGAGATTCTTATCTCTGATTAACCACTGAAAAACCAGAAGTGGTATTGTGTCTCAAAGTGGTAGAGAGCTAGCCTTGAGCAAAAGAGCTCACACTGTGCCCACGCCTAAGTTCAAGCCCCATGAACAACAAAAAAGAAAATATTAGCTAAGCCAGGTGCTAGTAATCCTAGCAACACAGAAAGTTGAGATCTGAGGATCAAGGTTCAAAGGCAGCCAGGGCATGGGGGTCTGTGAGACTCATCCCCATTTGAAATGAGGATACTGGGTCTGACCATTGCCATCTTGGCCTCTGGCATCATCTTATCTTCATGACTGGGGAAGGTGAGGTCCCATCTGAGGTGATGGGCATGCCTCAATTCCTAGAGGCAGGGGAAGGGACTTAGACAAGAGGTCCCTGGACCTGTCATTCCTGTACATTGAACTCATGAAATGTTCCAGATCCCTGTGACCCTGCCCCATGCCCCTGCCCCTACTAAGGCCCACACCAGCTCAGGTCCCGTTACGCCACGTTTTTTGGCTCTCCTCAGGTCACCATGGTGTCCCACTTCAGATCTTCACTGGAGTTGAACTCATTTCTTGGTATTGTTTTCTTGCACTTTCTTCCCTCCCCTGTTCTCATGTCTCAGTTATCTAACAGTGTTAAGTGTGTTCCAGGGGCTGCGGGTCTTTGCATCAGGAGTCTTCCTGCAGTCACCAGATCTTGAATAAATACTCCCAATTCAACCTCTCAAAATGTGGTTTCTCTGTTTCTTGTGACTGAGTTTCTATACAACATATTAAACTACAAAAAAAGCCAGAAGTAAAGCCATCATTCAAGTCAGAGAGCACTAGCATTGAGAAAACAGAATCTCATTCATACACAGCACCCAGTCCCTCAGTTAAAGCCCCAGGACCAGCAAGAAAAAAAAAGAAAAGAAATACACAAAATGTTATTTGAATGAATAGCATGGTTAGTGATATACACAAATACTTGATAGAATGGTGAGACAGCAACCCACATCCTGCCTATAAAGAACATTTTTTTCTTTTTTTGCCAAAAGGGGGCCTGGGTGCTGTCCCTGAGCTCTTTTTGCCCAAGGCTAGCACTCTGTCACTTTGAACCACAGCTCCACTTCTCATTTTCTGGTGGTGAGATCTCATGGACTCTCCTGCCCGGACTGGCTTTGAGTCAGAATTCTTAAATCTCAGACTCCTGAATAGCTAGAGTTACAGGCATGAGCCCCACAAGGAACAGTATTTCTTATAATAAAGGAAATCCTCTTAGATAAAACAGTTAAAATTTTATAAAGCAACACTCATTTATAAGGAACATGGAAAAAAATGCAATGTCTTAATGTACCCACGTCAGAATTTAATAACAAGAGAGATATATAATGAACTAAGAAAGAAACACAGATTTGCACAAACTTCAATTTGTAAGAGATATATCTTATTGGTTTATCAGCAATCAAAAGCAATTTGAATTTGCTGTAGCAATATAAAAAAAAAAAGGAAGCTGGGTGCTGGTGGCTCATGCCTGTATTCTTAGCCACTCAGGAGGCTGAGAGCTGAGAATCGTAGTTTGAAGCCAGCTTGAGCAGGCAAATATACAGGACTTTAAAACTACAATTAACCACCCAAAAGCCAGAAGTGGAAGTGTGACTCAAGTGATAGAACACCAACCTTGAGTGAAAAACTAAGCAAGAAACAGAGGACCTTAGTTCAAGCCCTTAAACTGGACATCCCACATTGCTGTGGTTTCTGAATCTTCTAGCCTCGTCAGTGACTCATAGACAGCTGGGGCTCTCTATTCCTATCATCACAAACAATTGTCAAAGATGCAGAAAAGATCAAATTAAATGAGTCCTGTAATTTTACATATAGAAATTTGCTCATGAAATAGAGTTTCTGGTCAAAAGTTTCATTTGAAAAGGAATTGCACATTTCTAGTCCTAGAGTGCCTGCCCTAGCTAGTGCAGAGCATAGAATTTAAATCCTAATGCCGCAAAAATAGAACTATGGTTTAACCAAATTACAAGAATGATTTTTTAGTGCAGAAATAGAACACCTGAGTGACACGGGTATCATTGCTGATGAGCACAAAGGGGCTCAGTACTGAGAAACCTGAACTCAGGAACACAGCAGAATCCATCATCCATAGCTCTGGCTTCCTATTTAGACCAACACAAAGTGTGAAAATGGCAGACAGGCAGTAGAAGGAGACGAACATGCTCACCAGGGTCAGGATGGTGCGCGTGGCCCTGGTCTCATGGTCAGGTCTTCGGGAGGGAATGTGGCTATGGATGTGTCGGACCCTCTCTTTGTGTCTGTGCAGGACAAGGACCATGGAGCCACTGGCCCAGATCATGAAAACCAAGCATACAACATCAATGGACGAGAATAGGACTAGAAGCAATAATGTTTTAAGCAGTTGTGGTGGGTGTGTGGAGCAGTATCTATAATGCATGTGCAGAGTTATATTTTGTTTGTCTCTTGGGCCAATCACTCTCAGAGGCACATAAACATTTACCAGGAGCTGCAGGATCCAGAAAAGACAGCCACAGACACCAAAGTATTTGTGGAATCTTGTGCTGGTCTTCCACCAAGAATTTTTAGTGCAAAGTTTTGTGACCTGGAAGCCACTGAGAAGACAGGTGGTGTTAAGAGAAACCCCTCTGGCTACTCTGGATAAATACAAAATAACTTTACATCCTGAATCATCCAGGAAGTTCTTCCATCCAAAACCTGCCATTGTCTGAGGGATCCCAGTGGATAAAATAACCAAGTTGTTGGCCAAGACCAGATGGTGGAGGATGGGGTCTGTGAGCCTCACCTTCTGTCCAGTGAGCAGGGTGTAACTGTAAAGGCAAAGGAGAGTGGAGTTCCCCAGGAGCCCTACTGCAATCCGAGTGAGGAAGACAACCCCCATTTCCATGTTACTTTGGGTCATTACTTCAATACCTAGGAAATAATTGATTTTATTGTGAGACAAAAATAGCATGAAAACAAATAACTACAAACAGGCTAACTAGCTGCATGCTGGTGACTCACGTCTGTTTTTCTAGCTACTCAGGAGGCTGAGATCTGAAAATCACGGTTTGATATCTGAGGATCGAGGTTTGAATTCAGCCTGGGCAGAATTGTCTCATGAGACTCTTATCTCCAATTAACCACTCAAAAAACAGAAGTGGTACTGTTGGTCAAAATGGTAGAGTGCTATTCTTGAGCAAAAGAGCTCACACAGCACCCAGGTCTTGGTTCAATCCCTAGGACCATCAAAACAAAACAAAAGACAAACTTCTTAGCCAAGCCATCAGTGAGTAATCCTAGCAACTCAGGAGGCTGAGATCAGATGATCATGGTTCAAAGCTGGCCCATGCAAAAGGTCTGTGAGACTCAATCCCCTTTTGAAATAAGGATACTGGGTTGAACTGGTGCCATCTTGGCCAAATGGCAGATGATATGGGATTAGGTTTAACCAGAAGGTACCATCTTGCCTTCATGGTGGAGGAAGGTGAAGTCTTACCCCCCAGGTGATGGGCATGCCTGAATTCCTATAGGCATGAGTGGGGACTTGGACAATAAGTTACTAGGTCTGCCAGTCCAGTGCCTTGAACTCATGAGACTCTGGCACTCCCTGTGACCCTGACCCTATTTAGGTCTAGACCAGCTCAGGCACCATGAAGCCATGGTTCTTGTGTCCTGGCTCTCCTCTGGCCGCCGTGGCATCCCACTTTGGTTCTCCATTGGAGTTGCTCTGGTTTGTTGGCATTGTTTTTCTGTTCTTTCCTTTCCTGCTCTCATGGTCAGTTTTCTAATTGTGTTAAGTGTATTCAAGGGACTGCATGTCTTGGGACAGAAGTCTCCAATAAGGACTGCCAGTGAGACCTCTCAAAATGTGGCTTGTCTGTTTCTCACAACTGACTTCCCATACAACACATTACACTACTGAAAAACGCCAGAAGTAGGGCAGAGCCATGGCTCAAGTGATGAAGCACTAGCCTTGAGCAAAAAGAAGCTCATGCCCAGTGCCAGGTCCTGAGTTGAAGCCCCAGGAGCAGCAAAACAAATACACCAACCCTGCAGAACTACATGATGTTATTTGAATTAATAGCATGATTTGTGAGGCTAGTGCTCTCCCACTTTGAACCACAGTTCCACCTTTGGTTTTATGGTATAGAATTGGAGATAAGACTCTCATATGAGGACTTCCTGCCTGGGCTGGCTTTGAACCAGAGTCCTCAGATCTCAGCCTCCTGAGTAGCTAGGATTCCAGGTGTGAGACCAACAGGAACATTATTTTCAAGGAAGGAGACTGGGTCTAAGCAAAAGGCCTTAGCAGTAGAAGACATTCTTTTGTTTACAAATGTATTTTGACTCGGTTAAGTTCCAAACACATCATATTCTCCTTAAAGGAAAGGTTTTTTATTTCCCTTGATTGCGTCCACATTTGATTTGCTTAGGCTTCTCTTTAACAGTTTAGTTATCTGTGAGTGGTCGCTATTTTTTTTTTATGTACTTCGATTGTGTTCACATCTGATTTTCGTTCAACTTTTCAAGATGAATTCCATGTGCCTTGTGCGGTTTCGGGGCTATATAAGCCATGTGTTTGTTGTATTCGGGCAATAGAGCTTTGTGACTAGAGTCCATCTACTGCCCGCTACCACTCCAATAAATGCTCAAATTAAGCCTTTGAAGTGGTGACTTCTCTGTTCTCGCAACTGGATATACCATACAACATTGGTGGCCCATCTGGGGATGGAAATTAGTGAGTGCTAGGAGCAGCAGTTGGGTTCCTTGAAGTCACTGGTGACCAGCTTCAGCTAGCCAGCTGCCATGAGATAGAAAAAAAACAACACAAATAAACAAGGGGAGGCAACCCCCTGAAACTTTTCAGGGCTTTGTGGTTTTTCCATCGTTCTGACAGCCAGTATTCATGGATACCGGATTTGCTATCCAAATCTTGTTGGAGTCACTCATTTTCTCTATTCTGAGGATTCATCCATCTGAAATTGAAAGGGTAAGGGGAGCAATATGCTTGAGAGCCCACCCTTATCCCCCCACATTGATAACCTGAGGGGGTCCTGGTTCTTGTTCACTGAGTGGGAGTGGCAGGCCCACTTGGCAGACTCTGAGAGTTTCAGTATGCTGAGTGTAAAAGGCCCACTTGGCAAACTCTAAGAATTCTGGTTGGGCTGAGCTCAGCCTTTGGTTTGGTCTGTCTTGGTTTTGTCTTCTATTTGTTAAGAATTGCTACCAGATTGTAAAAATGGCTCCTGATGTTCCATGGTAGAGTCCCTTATCTGAGAGACACCTGTGGAATGATAGTGCTAAGTACGTTAAAACCTTGGGAACAACAACTGAGGCCATCCTCTCCTGGATTAGGGCCCTGTCATTCTCTTTAGTTTTCCATCTCATCAGTAGGGGGAACAAAAGTTCCACTTAGAGCCCCCTCCAGTGTCTATTGGATACTTTTAAGTTAGGGTTTTCAGATGATTATGGGATCCAGGTTTCAAATTTTAAAGGGTTTTTGTACAGTAGATTGGCCTACCTTTGGAGTTGACTGGCCAACTGATTCTAGCTGTTTGGAATGGGGTAATCGGGAGTCCAAATCCATACATAAACCAATGGAGAGCCTTTTCCCTGTGATCTGACTCCTGTGTAATCCTTACCCTCTGGAAGGGGAAGAGAGGAAGCTCTTTCTTCCCTTCCCCACCCTAGAAGCCACTCAAGGAAGGTGGAAGTGGCAGGGAAGGCAAAAACCACAGATCTCTGCCCTCAGACAGGCACTCCCTTCTTCTTGGTGTCTGTCCCTTTCTCTTCCACTTTCCTATATAATTAGAAAAGTCAAAACCCTCCTTAAAAAAAAATAAACCTCAAACTCTCACTGGGCTGGTGGAATCTATTTTTCACACCCACTTCACGACGTGGGATGATTGCCATCAGCTCCTCTTGATTCTCTTGATTTCTGAAGAGAGAGAGAGAATTGGGGCAGAGGCTGGAAAAGCTGTTATCGGGCCCGGAGAGGGCTCACTGGAGCTAAGTCAGGACCACACTCAGCAGGTCTTTCCTTCCTCCTCACCTAATTGGGATCCTAACATGTTGGGAGGGAGAGCCTCATTGGACATTTTCCATTGGAGTCTATTATCAGGCATAAAAGGGGCTGCAAGGAAACCTATAAATTTATCAAACATCACAGAAGTGAAGCAGGGGGCACAGGAGGCCTTCACAGCCTTCCTGGAACACCTCCAGAAGGCTTATAGAACTTACACTCCCATAAATCCCATAGACCCTGAACATTCTATCAGTTCGGCTTTTGTGACTCAGTCAGCCCTGGATATCAGAAAGAAATTGCAGAAGTTAAAAGGGTTCCCTGGTATGAACTTGTCTCAGTTATTAGAGTTTGTCCAAAAACTGTCTGACAACAGAGGGTCCCCTGCCCCCACCCCCGCCCCCACCCCAAATTGAAAGTCAGGAGAAGCAAATGGCCCAGACACTGGCAATAGCAATAAGGGAAACTGAAAATAAACCTTGCCCCAGAGTTAAAAATGGGAGAGACTAAGTGATGATCAGCGTGCTTAATGCAGCGAGAGAGGACACTGAAAAAAGAAATGCCCCAAAAGAAAGGCACGGGGAAGGAGAAGAGAGGTCCTTGACCTTCAGGAAGATTGACCAGGCTGGAGTTTCATTTGTTTGAGCCCCTGGGAGCCCAAGATCACTCTTAACCTTGGGGACCACCTAGTGGACTTCTTGGTGGACCTGGAGCTCCTCATTCAGTTCTAGCCTCTCTGAGGGAGCCTACAACTTCCGGAAAGATGCTTATCCAAGGGGCAATGGGGAAATCAATTGCTTGCTCATGGGCTTCAGAAAGAACTGTGAACTTGGGGGAAAAAAATTCCATAACCCTTTTCTTCCTAGTAATTCCAGAGTGCCCTTATCCCCTTGCTGGGAGGAGATATTCTTAGGAAGTTGCAAGTAACTATTTCATTTGAGGAGGATGGAGCTTATTTTAACACCCCAGTAGATAAAGAAGTTCCACCACCAGTTTTCTTCCTTTTGACTTGTCCCTTGTCAGAGGACATGCAAGGAGAGCAGCCAACCACTTATCTCCAGGAACAACAATGGTATCTGCACATGTGGACTGAGACCAATCCTCTAGGACTGGCATAACACCGGGCACCAGGGGTGGTTCAGTTGGCATCAGATACCATTCCCACAAGGGTAAGATAGTACCCCCATGAGCCTAGAAGCAAAGAAAGGAATTGCTCCTCACATTCCAAGGTTCCTCAAGCATCCTGGTTCCACCGCACTGCTCTTGGGACATTCTTCTACTACTGGTTCCAAGCTGAGGACTACCACTGACCTGTGCAGGGTTTGAGGGAAGGAAAGGTGGGGACCTGTACATGCTGAGCCATGAGGTCAGATAAAGAGAATTGGAATGCCATTCTCTGACTTTCAGAAAGCTGGGAGTGGCCTGAGAAAGATCAACCCCTCCAGACCCAAGATTCTATCTGAAATGTGAGTTAATCAGAATCCAAACTTCCTTGGACCTTGGAGTTAGGTAAAGGCCTATGCACATGGTGGTTGTTTGCTGCTTGTCTCCGCTTCTTAAGATAAGGAAGCCACTATTCCCATGATTGTTTCCCATTATAGTGTCTATAACTTCAAAGGGATTGCTACCTTACCTTCTGCATGGACGCCCCTGTCTCATCATCAATAAAGACCCCGCTAATGGGACCTTTGGCATCTGTTGCTGGTGAGAGGCACAGGCAGCCTGGTACCCCAAAACCGGTTTCACAGTCTGGTTTCCATCATTGCCTTGCTCTAGGTTGTGGTGGGATAAGGCACTTGTGGAGGTTTGCAACAAGGAAATAAGAGGGCTGAGACAATACACCCGACAGTCCCCAACCCCTATACTTTACGGAGCCTTCTCTCTCTTCAGTTCTACACAGTCCTGGACATGAGGGCTGCATTTTTAAGCATTCATTTGGTATCAGTCAGCCCATTTTTGCTTTTCAATGGGAAGACCTTGGAGCAGGATTCCCTGGGCAAATGACCTGGACCAAAGTGGCCCCAAGGCTTTAAAAATTCTCCTACTTTGTTTGATGAAGCGTTAAATCAGGACTTAACGGAGTTCTGGCAGGGCCACACAAAATGCACCTTGCTTCCGTATGTGGATGATCTGCTCCTGGCCAGGCCGCCACTGAGGACCTCCTAGACACGCTCCAGACGTTTGACTCTCATGCTTCTGCCAAGAAAGCTCAGGTCTGTGTAATGAATGCACTCTATTTGGGGTACATCCTCCAACAAGGCAAGTGGCCCCTGTCAAAAAGGGGGTACTGAACTTATTATGAAAACTCTGGTGCCAAAGACCAGGAGGCAGGTATGTGAATTCCTGGGGGCTGTAGGATATTGCTATTTGTGCATTCGAAGTTTTGCAGAAATCTCAAGGCTCCCAAACACAGGAGGAAACCAAGCCTTAGCCTGGACAAATGTGGAGCAGCAAGATTTTGGGGCAACTTAACCATAAGGCTCTCTTTTCAGCCCCTGCCTTGGCTCTGCAAGATATCACTAAGCCTTCCCAATTGTTTGTCCATGAGGAAAAAGGACTGGCAAAGGGGGTCCTAGACCAGACTTTTTTTGCCAGTCCTGGGCCTTGAACTCAGGGCCCGAGCACTGTCCCTAGCTTCTTTTTGCTCAAGGCTAGCACTCAGCCACTTGAGCCACAGTGCCACTTCTGGCCATCCTCTATATATGTGGTGCTGGGGAATCGAACCTAGGGCTTCATGTATTAAAGGCAAGCACTCTTGCCACTAGGCCATATCCCCAGCAACTAGCCTATAGATCTTAAAGGCTAGACCTTGTGGCCACAGGATGGCTCACTTGTCTTCAAGCCATAGCCACCATAGCAATACAGACAGATTGACTATGGGGCAGGAACTCTTAGTCACTGTGCCACAGGCAGTAGAGACTGTTTCGTAGTCCACCACAGCACTGGCAGTTAAGTGCTAGAATTACTCAGGCGTATCAGGCCCTGTGGCTAGACCATGCTCATGTGTGGTTTAGCAAAACCCAGACAATCAATCCAGCCAGCCTCCCACCAAACAACCCCACTAGAACTTTCCATGACTATTCATTTGTCATGGACTTGATTCAGCCAGCTCACCCAGATTCAATTGATATTCCACCGAGTGAGCCAGAGGCAGTATTCTTTACCACGGGCAGTAGCCTTGTGCTGGAGGTTAAACTCCCCTCCTTGGGAAACAGATACTTCCTAGTATTTATTGATACTTTCTCAGGTTAGGTTAAAGCGTCCCTGATGAGACAGGAAACAGTTGTGACTGTAACTAAGAAATTATTGCATGAAATTATATGCCAATTCATCTTGCCTTTAACCTTAGGCTCTGATAATGGTCCTGCCTTGATAGCAAAAAATTTCCAGCAGTAGGAAAAACCTTAAATATTAATTGGAAACTTCATTATGCTTATCAGCCTCAGAGTTCAGGCAGGTTGAACAGATAAATTGGACTTGTAGGAAACCTTAACTAAATTCATTGTAGATACTTGTGAAAACGGTACCAATCTTTTACCCCTGGTTTTATTAACAACTCGATGTACTCCCTATATGGTGGGGTTTACCCCATTTAAAATGTTTGGAAGACCACCTGCCTTACTCCCTAGGCTCCGTTCTGAAATGTTAGCTGAACTTAGCAATGCATCTTTTCACAAGTTTTTACAGAATTTACAGGTGACTGAGCAGGAAGTGTTGAAAACAAGTTTTGACAGACCCTGCCATTGTTCAGATCTAGTTCATCCCTTCTAACCTGGAGACTCTATCTGGGTTAAAAAGTTTGTTGGAGAGGGTCTGACTCCTGTTTGGAAGGGATCCTACATTACTGTCCTGACCACCGTCACCAAATCTAGGCATGGCTCCATCACATGAGACTGAAGCCTCCTGATTCAGGGTGCAAGACACACACACTACTTAAGATCTACTGAAACTCAAACTTCTACATTGCCCTAATCCTTTTCCCTCTTCTCAAAATCAATTATTTGATTTTTTTTTGTAAATAAAAATTGGTGGTGTGGTACAGAGACTAGGTCTAAGCAAAAGGCCTTATTAATAGAGGTCATTCCTGAGTTTACAAATGTGTTTGGGGTTGGTAAGTTCCAGAAAAGTCCTGCTATCCTTAGATGATTAGTTCCTGATTTTCCTGATTGTGTTCACATCTGATTTGCTTGCTACTTTGCTAAGATTATTTCCAGGCAACTTGTGTGGTTTTTGCCCATATAATACCTGTGTCAGTTGTATTCACGGCAGTGGGACTTTGTGAATGGAGTCTATCTGCCCCCTTCTAGCACTCCAATAAAGACCCCGAATTTGGCCTTTTAAGTGGTAGCTTCTCTCCTCTCCCAACTGGATCTACCATACAGCTGTTTCTTATACTAAAACAGATTATCTTCAATAAAAATGGTTAAAATGTAAAATAGCCCTTAAATATAAGAAATATGGAAAGAAGTAGGCAATATCTTAATGTATCACATCAAAATTAAATAACAACTGTAGACATCTTGTAGACTGAGGAGGAAACACAAGAACTGCAGGAACTTCAATTTGTAAAAGGTATATCTTGTTAGTTTATTAGTAAGCAAATATAATCTAAATTTACTTAAGCAATTTCAAAGAATTAAGAAATCAAAAGAAGCCAGATAGTGGTGGCTGATGCCTGTAATCCTAGAACCTCAGGAGGCTGATAGCAAAGGATTATAGTTTGGAGCCAGTGGAAGCAGACAAATCTACAAGACTTTTTTTTTTTCCAGTCCTGGGGCTTGGACTCAGGGCCTGAGCACTGTCCCTGGCTTCTTTTTGCTCAAGGCTAGCACTCGGCCACTTGAGCCACAGCACCACTTCAGGCTGTTTTCTATATATGTGGTGCTGGGGAATCGAACCCAGGGCTTCATGTATACAAGATAAGCACTCTTGCCACTAGGCCATATTCCCAGCCCTTACAAGACTTTTTAATCTACAATTACCACCCAAATTCTAGAAGTGGAAATGTGGCTCAAGTGATAGAACAGCAGCCTTGAATGAAAGACTAACCAAGAAATGGAGGTCCTGAGTTCAACCCTGAGATTGGCGATCCCACATTACTGTGGTTTCTGAAGGCTCCAGCTTCTTCAGTGACTCCTGGACAACCTTGGCTCTCCAGCTCTCTGATCATAAACAATTTTCAAAGATGCAGAAAGACTGGATTAAGTGCCTACTGCTCATTACATAGAGGAATTTGCCTATGAAGTAAGAGTTTGTGGTCAAAAGTTTTCATTTGAAAAAGCTCAGGGACAGCAGCCAGGTCCTGAATTCTAGCCCCACAACCACCAACAACAACAGAAGATTCTCCTTAAGTAATATAAATGCATAGGGCAATGGGAGAGAAGGCAGAGGGAGAGAGGACATGCTGAGGAAATTGGCTGGGATGTGAATAAGCCAGGGTGATTTAAAGCCAACTGGCTCCACACATTCATATACTTTCTCACTGAACAATTTACTCCTTGCATGATACCTTTTGATGTTTATCTTCAAATAATAGGTGATTACTTTAAATGTAACCAGAAATCATGTTGAGATATTACTCATGACAAAGAAAATATGGAGGTGAATTAGATCATTTCAACAGAGAATGTTCTACCCGTAAGCACACAAAGCTGTGTGGTCTCCAGGATATGTGGACCTGTGGAGCTGTGCCAACACTGCTAGCTGAGGGAGGAGAGAGGCCTGTGACCCTCACCAAACATTTTTCCTAACAATAAAAGACATGCCACATTCTAACCCGGCCACAGCACAAATATTTGACAGAAAACCAATTTCTGTACTTGCTTGCAGGAGTTATATTTAAAACTGTCACTTACCTGAAAAGAACAGCTGCTGACCCAGTAGGAATTTGCTGTCAGGACAAGAGGAGCAGAGGCAGTAGTCACAGTGCATATACTCACCCACAGAAGCCCCAGATGAAGGCTCAGAATGATGTCATCTCCTTTGTGGATGTGATCATCGTGTCACCTGGAAGTGCAGTGACAGTGTGTGCATGGGGAACAGAGTTTCCCTGTGACAAACACTGGTGAATTGTGTATACTCATGAGCACCACTAAACTTTCACAATCATTTCCAACAGATGAGACCACATGGTAAAGAAAGTCCAGGGAATATGGGGAAACTTTTGAAGGCTGTCTTATTAGAAGTGAGGAAGGTAAATTGAATCTATAGTATAAGACTGTGAAACTGAGCAAATGAGAATTTTAGGGAATTTTTTTTTCTTTTGTCTCAAAGATGCCATTTCTTTCCTTAGCAAAGCACTATGTTAAAAAAAAAAAAAAAAGAATGTGGGCACTTGACGCTCGCACATGCAATCCTAGCTACCAGGAGGCTGAGATCTGAGGACTATGGTTCAAAGCCAAGTCTGTGAGACTCATATTTAATAAACCATTCACAAAAGCCCAAAGTGGCACTGTGGCTCAGAGACAGCAGCCAGGGCTGTTCAAGCCTCCTCAGTCCCTCCCAACACCCCCCCAAAAAGGGGGGGAAAAGGCTATCCCAAGTTGAAGTACTATGTGCTTCTTCACGATGTGCAAATAATCAAGGCTCAGAGATGTTTTACAATGATCTTTTTAATGGTTCTCCAGTAGCTTTGTAAGCTTTGCACATACTCACTTATTCCAGCCAATTTGACCTTATTAGCTGCAAAGGATATAGAAATCCTGAATGCAACTCTCATTCTGTACACAGCATGACCATTTTGCTTAATACTAAGGGGACTCTGTATATGAAAATAGAAACCAGGTCGTGCTGAGAGGGAAATTTATACAGACCCTTATGTTCAAAAGGGAAAAACCGAAAATACTACACCTATCTTTGCTCCTTACATGGCAATAAAAGTAATAGCAAGGGGGCTGGGAATGTGCCTAGCATGCATGAAGCCCTGGGTTCAATACTTCAGTATCACATAAACAGAAAAAGCCAGAAGTGGCTCAAATGGTAGAGTGCTAGCCTTGAGCAAAACAAGCTCAGGGGCAGTGCCCAAGCCCAGAGTTCAATCCCCAGGACTGGCAAAGAAAAAGTAATAGCAAGGTAAATACAATATGAAGACAAAGAAGAGTATACATATAAATGCAAGATGAAGAGTGATAGAAAAGAAAATCAATGAAGCCAAACGATGGACATTTGAAAAGACCAAAGAAATGGACAATACTTTTTCTTAGACTGGCAAAGGAAAAACCAGAAGAATCAAATGGCTGAATCAGAAATGGGATTGCAGAGCCCAATAGCTATACCCTTATGAACACAAAAGATGATGCTAAGTGAAATGAACTCCATGTTATGGAAACGACTGTTAGATCACTGTTGTGATCTAACCTTAGCTTCTATTGTTGATGATCCTCTTGTATCCCCTTTCTGTGGTTGTACCTGCACTATATCTGTATCTTATCTGAGTTCATTGGAAACTGTGTATACAGATATTATAACTAGGAAATGGAAAGGGAATACCAAAATCAAGAGACACAGGGTAAAAAAGACAAACGATTACAAAAGTAATACTTGCAAAACTGTTTAGTGTAAATCTACCGAACAACTCATGGGACGAAATGGAAAGGGGGAGGGAGAGGGGGGAATGAGGGAGGAGGTAACAAGTAGTACAAGAAATGTATCCAATGCCTAAGGTATGAAACTGTAACTGCTCTGTATATCAGTCTGACAATAAAAATTTAAAAAAATTTCTCTATAGGACTCTATCTCTATATAGCACAATGGAACCACATGATAGGACATGGACCCCAAGCAAGGTGTTGCCATGGTGCTGTTTCAAAAACAAACAAACAAAAAGAGGTCTGATTGACTTTGGATGTGCCTCAAGGGGTTGAGAGCTAAGCCCAGGCATTTAATTGGATCTCCAGTACTAAAGAAAAAAAATAGTGTCATCATAGACAGATGTTAGACTAGTTCAAAAAAGATAATTAAAATGGCTACCAATGGTAATTTCAATTTCTGGAAATTTGGGAGATAAAAAGTAAGAGCATCGAACTGGGCACTGGTGGCTCACACCTGTAAGGAGGCTAAGATCTGAGGATCACAATTTGAAGCCCCCTCAGGAAGAAAAGACTGTGAGATTGATCTCCAATTAATCACCACAGGCCCAGAGTTAAAGCCCCATGAACAGCCATCACACAACACACACACACACAAACACACACACACACACCCACACATACACACACCATTGTATCTAACTATTGTCTAATAGAAAAATACATATTTTCACTCCACTCTTGAGAGTCTCAATTTCCATGGGTTTAAGAAGAGGTGAATTCTAAGTTAATTATATGTATATAAAGCTATATGTGCCCTTACTCCTTTTTTATATTTCTTGAACTATCAGAATCAGTGGGATAAATCTTAAATTTCTCAAGAAATAAATGAGTGTACCATTAAAAAAAAAAAGAAATGAGATTGCAGAAATCAAGTAGAGTAGTGCAGAAATGAAATAGAGTAGTGTAGAAATGAAAAGAGAGCCAGGAAATGGCCTATAGTCCTAGCTATTCAGGAGGCTGAGCTTAAGAGGATCACAGTTTAAAGCCAGAACAAGCACATAAGTCCACAAGACTCCATCTCCGAAATAACAAACAGGGCACTTGTGGCTCATGTCTGTAACCTTAGCTGTTCAGGAGACTGAGATCTGAGGATCCTTGTTTGAAGCCAGCCCAGGAAGAAAAGCTTGTGAGACTCTTGCATTAACTACCAAAAAGCTGGAAGTGAAGCTGTGGTTCAAATGGTAGAGAGCTTGCCTTGAGCATAAAATCTCATAGACAGCACCCAGGCTCTGCATTCAAACCCGTGGACTTGAAGAACCTGAGCAGTCATTGCACCTCCATATTGTAGCTTGGGCCTGACCGGGCCCTGAAGCTTCCAGAGAATAACTGCAGAACATATCAATGTGAATGTTGTGGCAAGTCACAAGACCACCCCCAAGAAGACCACCGAGATTCAGACACTCCGAAATGCAAAAGCAAGGCAAAGCTTTATTTAACGAGCTGCCAACTCGGGCCTCGTCCTACCCACCGACACAGCGGAGGTTAGGAGGGAGCCCCGAGCTGTGATTACACAGGGCTTATAAAGGCAAAGAACAAGGTTACAACAATCAGCTGTGCAAGCAAGATTAGAACACAGGTACAAATCTGATTGGCTCAGGGTTCGATTCTAAAATGGGGTTCACGTGGTGGGGCCTGACTTCAAAGTCTGGCACCTCATTTCCCCCTTTTTCTTTTTGGTACCTTGGGAGCCAATCATGGCTCCATTCTGTCCATTTCAATGGCTTGCATGTTTAGGGGATGATATAGAGGTAAGGCATGGGCCAGTAAGGCCAAAAGTAGTATCTGAAAATAACTCTGGTCCCTCGGTTTTAAAGGGGGGCTGATGGGTGAAGATCATCCATCTTCTGTTAATTTCTTCAGGCTGACTCAGAGGCGTTGACCTTACCTAGCCAGGAACCTATAACCTTAGTCTACTGTACCAAGGGACTGCAGGATTCACCTCACTTTGGAGTGAGCTGCCAAAATAACATTAACACTAGCCAGGGTAGTAAGGAAAGAAGGCAAAAAGAAAATTATAACAATATTCAGTCTAACTTTCTTTTCTTGAGGCGAAGGCGAAGCTGCTGAGTTGGGTGCTTGGAGACCTCCCATGTTCCATCACGGTAGTTGTCATCCAGGGCAAAGGGGTCAGCTGGCCTGGCGTGGAAGCAATGAACCCAAGTGGCGATGCCGTCTAGGGTTCCTTCCACCGTGGTTCTTAGGATTTCAGTCCCCTGGTCTGAATAAATGGGGGGTAGGGACAGAAGCAGAATCACATAATGCCTTAAGTTGGGGTCACATTCTTGTACACGAGCTGCAAATAATTGAGTTTACACAAAAATTCAGCATTATCCAAATCAGCAAGCAATTCAGTCTGAAGGCTAGGGATAATGGGCGGGGGGTACCCGTACATTATTTCAAAAGGAGTAAAGCCAAGCTGATAGGGAGAATTTCTTACTCTAAGCAGAGCAAAAGGAAGGAGTGACACCCAGTCTGCGCCAGTCTCTAAGGCCAGTTTAGTTAAGGTTTCTTTTGGAGTCCGATTCATTCTCTTTACCTGTCCTGAACTCTGGGGTCTATAAGCACAATGCAATTTCCAATCCGTCCCCAGTGCTGCAGCTATTCCCTGACTTACTTTTGAGAAAAAGCCTGCCTGTTGTCTGACCCAGTGGTGGATGGGAAGCCATACCTGGGTAGGATTTCTTCCAGGATCTTCTTAGCCACTACATTCGCAGTCTCATGCTTTGTTAGATAGGCTTCAACCCATCCTGAAAAGGTGTCTACAAAAACTAGCAAATATTTGTAATTTCTGTGAAATCTACTTCCCAATACACACCTGGCCTATTCCCACAGAGGCGAGCTCCTTTAGTAATCTGTTGATTGGGCGCATTGGCAAGCTGACAGGCCTTTAACAGATCTCAATAAGGACACAATCTCAGGTCTACAAGCTTTCTTTACTAAACAGATGTATGAGCTTAAAATTCTCACTGCCAGTCAGGGCTTTGAGTAAATGCGGGGGTGAGATTTTAATCTATCCTCATTTGACAAACTTACCCTTACTAACCACTATCACAGATGACTGGCAAATTCCTGCCCAGTAGACAGACATGGGCATTGGAAAGGCATGCTTATGAACTATTCTTCTAGGACTTCCCGGCTTTAACTTTTGAAAGGCCAACAGTAGTGACTCTAGGATCTGACACCATCTCTGCCATCCAAGCAGTGGCTTACTGCCTCTGGATGCTCCATCACTTTTGTCCCAGGAGGAGTGACTTTCGACTTGGACTCAGGGCCTGAGTGCTGTCCCTCAGCTCTCCAGCTCAAGACTAGCACCGTACCACTTTTGAACTCCACACCACTCCGTTCCCAGCACTCTGCTGGCTGATTAGAGACAAGTCTCTCACAGGGACCTTTCTTTGCCCGGGCTGGCTTCGAACCGCAGATTCAGATCAATGAGTCTTATAAGGGGCCACTTTACTCCAATTATAAGCAACAAGGTGGTCCACACAGAAGTAGTTTTTAAGCATGCTCTTACCTGGAACTTATTAAGGGTCAGTATTAGATCTTGACAAACTTGTAGGAATCACCTGTGCTTCTCTGTGGGCCTGCTGGAAACTGTTACAAAAAACCTACAAAGAAGCTGGAATGGCAATTAAACATTTGGTAGCCATAATTCTCCTTTTCTCACTTTTGCAATAATTATTTAGGACAATTTTACTTCCAAATTTCTTATCTAGAAATGTATTCTTGATTTCCAAAGCCTTTCTAACACTAACAACACTTTAGCTTTTATCTGCATCAGAAAAACTGAAGCTCACAGGCAATCTGAAACCAGGTGCCGCCCTTTGCTTACGGGCTGCTTGTTTCAAAAGAGCCTCTTTTTTTTTTCTTCAGTCCCAGTTACTGCATGGCATGAAGACCTTTGAATTTAAACTTAGTTTTGCATCATACTGCAGTCTTGAACATGTTCACACTCACACATGCACACACACACATACATTTTCAAAAGATCTTAAAGCGCGCTGAATAAGCATCGGCCATACATTTTAAGACAAAAACTAACAAATGATTTTAGCATTCTCCAGCCTCATTTTCCAGGGCTTGATGGTTTTAGTAAAACATTTTTAGTCTTAGTAAAACATTTTAGCGCACCAAACAATTTTCTGCTTAAGAAGGCTGGGTGGGGGTCCCCCCAGAGTTCTTTCTGTGGACACTCACACTCTGATTGTGAACCATCGCCTGTACATCTTTCCAATGAGCTATACAGGTTTGACACAAAAGAGACTGTTAAGACTTACAAACAACAGAGATGACAGCGCGGCATGGTGAGGTCACTCCCTGCCACCTGTGGGTGGCTTGGGCTGGCCCTACGTCCACCCCTGTCAGCGGCTGGGGGTCAGGACTTGGGGCTGATGCGTCCGTGTCCTGGGCTGTTGGCGAGTTGACTGGGCAGGACCCTCTGGAGCGGAGGGCACAGCTGAAATATTTTCCTCAGAGTCCTCCTCTTGTAGAGTTAACTGGGGTGGGGAGTATGGAGAGGGAAACATTTCCTCCGTGCTTCCTCCCTGGAGGACAGGTGGGTATAATTTCTTCTCTTCCTTCTTGGTTTCTTGTTGGGTCTGCTTTCTCTGCTCCGGCTCAAATGCTTATTTTCTCTCTTATTACCCTCGTATCGTCCTCTCCCCTAACCCTCGGCCTGCAGGTCTGTCAGGGTGAGACGTAGGGGCGACTCCGGCCTGGCGTGCGCGCGACCCGCGTGGCAATGTGACCGCTATCCTACCCTGGGAGCTAGTGTACATAGACCAAGGAGTAAGCTTCTGAGAGCGAACTAACTTTATTGAGAGAGGGACAAGGGGAGATGATCCGGGGGAAGGGGGTTGGCCAGGATTCCGATAGGCCAAAAGGCTGTCACTTGACCTCCAAGGGGCTGGTCACTTGACCTCCAAGGGGCTACGTCACTCTGAGCGCGCCAAACCAGGGCGGGGCTGGTAGGCGCCAGGCTGGCTGCCAGCTAAGTCAGGGGTCTATTTGCCCAACCGGTTTCTCTGGATTCCAATGTAGAGAGGATGGAAGGGCCGCATTCCCCAGCTGGGGGAGGTGCATCAGGCCCCTTCCATCTAGGGGGGAAGATGGACCCCAACATCTGCCTCTTTTATATATATTTTTTTTCGAACAGCAGGAGGCGCCCTACTCGAGAGCGCGCCATGTCTTAGGTTGCCCCCCCGCAAGGGGAGTCTTACCCGTCTTGGGCTAACGCCCTAGCTCTTCAGGCTGACCTTCCTGCCAGGCTGGAGGGCCCGATGAGAGGCCTTGGGGAGAGTAGGATTGGCATTCGAAAGAAAGCCTGATAATTTTTTCCCGTGCCGGCGGACCTTACTGAGCAGCAGGTCCTAGGGTTTGAGTGACGAGCCTCTTGGGGTTCTTATATGGCTAAAAGGCCAAAGGCCACTTGGTACCTAGACAGCTCTGGCCCATCGCTTACAACAAGAGACCCAATGTAAACATAAGGTAAATGGGAGCATAAAGCAGACATGAGCATAAGCAATCGTAATACAAGGCAAATGCAAACATGAGCAACTGTAACACATGAGCAGTTGTAACACATGAGTAATTACAACAAGGCACAAGGCAATGGAGGGTCTCTTATCGGGGTCAGTCCACGGAAAACAGGAATTCTGGTCCAGTCTGGTGTCGCTCAAGGCAGCGCAGATGGCTCTTCCTTCCCTCGATGGTGAGGTAGAGGGGCAGGTTCAGGTCCTGGCGATGTGGCAGCCAGAATGCTGGTAACTTAACAACTGAGGTTAGTAAAACACTTCACAATAAACATTACAGCAAGGTGCCAATACCTTACTTATTATAAACATTTATAATAAAACATTAAAGTGTCCAAGTCCTTTAGCTCCTATTTCCCTCCAATGGGGACCCCTGAGATAAGCAGCAAAGGGGGGAGCGAAAGAGAGGGACAACCGTGCAAAATTTCCCTTTGGTCCTTGTGCAAGGCTGTGGGCCACGCTGCCACAGCAAACGTTACTCCAAAGGGCGTCAGGCAGGGTCCAGGGAAGAAACAGGGCCGACACTGGGTCCAGGTCCATCGCTGGTGCAGGCAGGCTTTCCCGTTTCTCCTTAGAAAATTCCACCTCGGTCTTTGCTTTCCTGAGAGGAAACAAGGGGAGACATCCCTCAAGGGCAGGTGCCCTTGGGTGGTCATTCTGTTGGACAATATTTTACATCTCTAGCTGGTATCCAGATTGGATTCGGTTCCCCAGTAGGGAAGATGCAGGCAAATCCCCTTCCTGCGCTGATAATTGGGTCGGGTCCACGCCACGCCCCTGTCAGAGAATCCTTCCACCGGGCCTCCACTTTTAAGTAGGGTGTTTGGCTTGACCAGTGTCTCTAGAAAGCCGACAGAGGTTGGTCCTTAGAGAAATTTAAAATATTCAATGTAAACATCGCTGTCCTCAGCTGGTCCTGGGGGCTTCCCCCCACTTTTTGTTTTAATAATTGATCCTTCAGGGTCCTATTATGCCTCTCAATTATGGCTTGACCCTTTGGGTTATAAGGTATTCCAGTGGTATGTTTAATATTCCACATTTGGAAAAATGCCTGTAAAGGCTTACTGGTGAAACAAGGTCCTTTATCTGTTTTAACCTGTAAAGGCAGTCCTAGGATAGCAAAACATTGTAAGAAGTGGCTTTCAGCATGCCGTGCTCTTTCACCGGTATGCAGAGAGGCCCAACATGCACCGGAGCATGTGTCAATGGACATAAATATATATTTTAGCCTTCCAAAGGGGGCGTAATGGGTCACATCAGTCTGCCAAATTAAGTTGGGTCTTAAACCTCTTGAATTCACACCTGGAGATTGTAACGGAGGGACTTGCACGAAAGGCATACATGATTTGCAAGTCCTTATAATCTTTTTTAAGTCTTTTATAGGAATTGAAGGGAATCTCTGATGTAACCCTCTCCAATTTAAGTGAGTACGCTCATGAAGCCCTTTGGCCATTTGGAGGTTTTGAGGTTGTACAATGGCCAGATGGTTCCATTAGTGGCCAGCTGGTCAGCCATACGATTACCTTGTGCCAGGTCCCCAGGCAGTCCTTGGTGTCCACGAAGGTGCTGTAAAAAGATAGGCTCACTCCGCTCTTTTAACAGAGACCTGACTTGGATCATCAGAGGAGTGATTGGGTTTCCATCCAACTTGATATGTGAACATACCAGGTTGGGTAGCAAATTAACCACATACAGACTATCAGAGAACAAGTTCATTGGCTGTTTAACATGGGTCAGTGCCAAGGCGACTGCATACAACTCTTTAAATTGTGTAGAGCCAGTGACGGCTTCAAAGTAATGGGTGTTATCTTTCCCACCGGCAGGGGGCAAGGCGGAGCACACCACTACGGCAGAGCCGGCTCGCCCACCATCTGTAAAGACATTGGCAGCCTTGACAAGAGGCTTGGTAGAGAAAAGCACAGGGGGTGTCCATTGTAGCCTGGAAAATGAGGTCACCCATCTTGAAGTGCCATAGTGGCAATCTATCTTACCCATAAAGCCCTCCAGGGCACTAGACACACGTGAATTATTTCTCCTGACCCATTCAAAATCTGACAACCGGTAGGGAATAGTTAGCACGTCAGGATCTCTTCCATAATGTCTCAGGGAAGTGTCCCTGCCCTTAATTACCAAGTCAGCTAGCTGGTCTAACTGGGAATAAACTCTGGGAGCTCCTCCCACTGATGCGTGCACCCACTGAAGGGGCTCGCCTGATTGCGTAATTGCAGCTGAAGAAAGTTCGGATCCGGGGAGGATCCAAAGGCAGAGTGGGCACTTAGGCTTGTAGCGTGCCAGCTGTGCCTTATTTAAGGCCAATTGGATTTTCTGGAAGGCTGTTTGGAGTGATGGAGTTATTGTAATAACATCCGTGGGCGCTTTGCCCTTCAAAGAGTCATGGAGCGGTAACAGCTCCTCTGTAGGCAGTTGAAGCCAGGATCTTAGCCAGTTAATTTCACCTAACAGTCTTTGCATCTCCACCAGAGTATAAGTTGCCTGGAAGGATAACTGGGGCTTGAGTGGGCATACAGAGTCTAGTTTAAGCTCTGCCCCCAAGATCTTGAAGGGGTATACTTTCTGAACCTTGTCACTGGCTATACGCAGCCCTCCTCTTTGAAGGAGTGTTTGGGCCTTGCTATAGGCCAAATCTAGCACATGGGCGTCTGCTGATCCAATAATAATGTTGTCCAATTAAATGCATATGGTCCGATCTGCTCCTGTATCAATTAAGAATCGGAACTTTTTTCCAAATATCATGATTACTGTCTCTGGCAATAGGGACTGCCCAGCAAGGGGCTTTAGGCTGTTTATTGCCTTGGTTGGTGGGGAATCTGAAAGTCAGGCTGTAAAGCAGATGTTTTGTCCAGGACGCGTTCGGCCTGCCTCTCTCAAGAACCATCCTCCTGGACTCATGAAAATCTGTAGTTTCAAGGCCTCTGAATTTAAAAGTGGCCAGGCCAGTTTTTTTGTTTTGTTTTTTTTTTTTTGCTGCGGGGCGCCGCCGCCGCCTCAGAAAAGCGGCTCAGGGTTGCCGAAATCTGCATATGTATAGAGTCAAGCTGAGTCTCACATGGGGGAGGGGTAGCAAGCCTGCGGCTGCTCTGCTCGTCTCCTGCCGGCTGAGGCTTGGATTCCTGGGTACCGAACGAGCTTTCGTCCCAGGGCTTCTCGGAGTAGGGCATCGGGGCCCGCTCCAGATCAAAATTCCCTCTTGCCGTCCTATCCTGAGTCCAGGGGTTCCCCGACCGGGTCCCAAGAGAGGCAAGCCTTGAGAGTCTTAATGGCTCGCAGTGGGAGTTTTCCCCATGGTGCTGTTTGTAATTCCCGCTCTAGTCGGTCCCAAGTTTCCCACGAGAGTGGGTTGGCTCCAGTTAGCCATGGGACCCTGTGGGTCAATTCCTCCCAAATTTGTATAGCGCAGGGCTCTGAGATATTAATCCCCGCGTTTTGGAGGGTGAACTTTAAGATCTTAAGGGGCGAATTGTTTCGCCGACTCTGGACTTGTCCCATCCTCTTACCTCGGGTGGGAGGATCGCGCATCTCAGGATTTCCAACCTGTTTCCGTCAGGGCCGGTCGGGAGCCGGGATTTCTCGCGTGGATTCCTGCAACCCACGCTGGGCGCCACTATGTTGGGTCTGCTTTCTCTGCTCCGGCTCAAATGCTTATTTTCTCTCTTATTACCCTCGTATCGTCCTCTCCCCTAACCCTCGGCCTGCAGGTCTGTCAGGGTGAGACGTAGGGGCGACTCCGGCCTGGCGTGCGCACGACCCGCGTGGCAATGTGACCGCTATCCTACCCTGGGAGCTAGCGTACATAGACCAAGGAGTAAGCTTCTGAGAGCGAACTAACTTTATTGAGAGAGGGACAAGGGGAGATGATCCGGGGGAAGGGGGTTGGCCAGGATTCCGATAGGCCAAAAGGCTGTCACTTGACCTCCAAGGGGCTGGTCACTTGACCTCCAAGGGGCTACGTCACTCTGAGCGCGCCAAACCAGGGCGGGGCTGGTAGGCGCCAGGCTGGCTGCCAGCTAAGTCAGGGGTCTATTTGCCCAACCGGTTTCTCCGGATTCCAATGTAGAGAGGATGGAAGGGCGGCATTCCCCAGCTGGGGGAGGTGCATCAGGCCCCTTCCATCTAGGGGGGAAGATGGACCCCAACAGTTTCTCTCTTGTCTGGATGGCCCGAACGAGGGGTGTAGATTAGGTGTTGCAAAGTCCTGATCTTACCTATGTCAAAGCTCCCTCAATTAGCTCCCTCAAAGGTGGGTCATTCTGACTTGCACAGGGTGATCCACTTTTCCTTCTTAAGGGCCACAACCTTGGTTCTGAGCTATCTCCTTAACCTCCCTCCAGTGAGCTAGGATCAAGTCTAGGGGGCTAGATGGAGGTCCTCAAGATAGAACGATACCCATAGCTCTGATCAGATGTTCAGTCCAAAAGGCTACAAAAAACAAAACAATTAATACAAAAGGAGGAAAACACACAGGCCTGAGAACAAGAAAAGCTACGAGTTGGAGATCTCCCAAGCTGGCCCACAACCTCCTACAAGGGTGCAGAAGGAGTGGACCCGAGTTGGCCCACAACCTCCTGCAAGAAGGAGTGGACCCGAGTTGGCCCACAACCTCCTGCAAGGGTGCAGAAGGAGTGGACCCGAGTTGGCCCACAACCTCCTGCAAGGGTACAGAAGGAGTGGACCTGAGTTACGAGTTGGAGATCTCCCAAGTTGGCCCACAACCTCCTGCCAGGGTGCAGAAGGAGTGGACCCAAGTTGGCCCACAACCTCCTGCCAGATAAGCAGAAGGAGCAGACCCAAGTACAAGGTGGGCGGGTTGAGTCTCGTTTAGGAGGCCCTCCTGATCAGTTCCAGCCAAAAACCAAACTGACTCGCGCCCAACAAGTATAAGCAAAAGCAAAGCAGACAAACAGACAAATTACAGGACAAGACAAATGAACAGCGCTGTTTTCTTACCTTTGGAGTCTGGGATCTCTGGGTCTCTGGGGCTATCCCGGACAAAACCCCAAATGTTGTGCCAAGTCACAGACCACCCCCAAGAAGACCACCGAGATTCAGACACTCCAAAATGCAAAAGCAAGGCAAGGCTTTATTTAACGAGCTGCCAACTCGGGCCTCGTCCTACCCACTGACACAGCGGAGGTTAGGAGGGAGCCTGGAGCTGTGATTACACAGGGCTTATAAAGGCAAAGAACAAGGTTACAACAATCAGCTGTGCAAGCAAGATTAGAACACAGGTACAAATCTGATTGGCTCAGGGTTCGATTCTAAAATGGGGTTCACGTGGTGGGGCCTGACTTTAAAGTCTGGCACCTCAGTGAAGAGCCCGAACAAAATGCAGTCTAAAATAATGAAGGTAGCCAGAGAGACTTCATTTGACCAGAGGTCAGTTAAAGTTAGAATGCTTTAGCCATTGTGACACAAAGGAAATGTACTGAAGTGTGGCCTGTGTGTTTTGTGTTTTGGAAACATGGCTAATGTGTTGTGTCCCTTATAAATGAGAGTAGCCACTTCTGAGAAAGAAGGCCCACTCCCAGCAGGTGTGTGCTTAAGACCTTAAACCTGCCCCTGTGACAAAGTATAGAAGTGCAGAGATTCCAGGAGGAGGGTCAATAACCCCTTTGGGCAGTGAAACTCTCATAATAACCAGTAATCAAGAAATAACAGGAAATACTGAAGTTACAGATTTCCCCTCAAGTTAAGGATGACTCGGGTGACACACTTGCGACACAGATCATTTGTCTAAACCCATCATTTCGAATCCCATAAGCTAGCCAATCACCTTCACCAGGCTCGTTCCTGCCATTGATTAGGCCAATCATTCTTAAGAATTATTTTATAACTTTCCCCCGATACAAATATGATTTGCTGCCAGTTGCTATGCTGTTTCATGATTTTCCCGCGGTGTGACATGATTTGCTGTGTGATGATGTGACACATGGAATGTTCCCCCAAACCCTATAATAATCCTGCTTTCGATTCAGGTCCTCTGTGGCGGTGACGATCATGAGCCCAGGCTTGAGCTCGCAATAAAGACTCTCGTGTGACTACATTGGCTTTAGGCTCCTTGGGGGTCTGGGGACCCCAGAATCTGGGCATAACAGACTGACACAAAAACAACAACACAAAGTCTGAGATCAAGTGGTAGAGAGCCAGTGGAGTAATCCATTTCAGCAAGCAAGAAAGCCTACATTCAAATCCTGGTACCTGAAGACAGAAAGAGAGAGAGAGAGAGAGAGAGAGAGAGAGAGAGAGAGAGAGAGAGAGAGAGAGAGAGAGAGAAAATTATAACAATTACGTGCAAGTTAGGTAAACTAGATGGAAAAAATGTTCAAGTTTCTAGGAACACTACTCCTGTCAAATCTAACTCAAGAAAGCCAAGCAATCGTGGCTCATACCTGTAATCCTACCTACACAGGAGGCTGAGATCTGAGGACTGCTGTTCGAAGCCAGCCATACCAGGAAAGCCTGTGACACTCTTATTTCCAATAACCTACTAGAAAAGGCCAAAAGTGATGCTATGGCTCGAGTGGTAGAGTGCTAGCCTTGAGCTAAAGAAGTTCAGAAACAGCCCTCAGGCCCTGAGTTCAAAGCCCAGGAAAAGGAAAGAAATTAACTAAAAGAATAGCAGTAAGTCTGAATATCTACAAGAATAAGAGAAATTGTATCTTCAGAACTAGGCCACTCAACACAGAAAAACCCACTTTCACACACATAGAAAGTTGTTTACCTACATTTGAATCACCACAATGAATGATGTGTATGGTAATTTAAGAAACCATATGCTATAGTAATTCAATAAAACTAAAAATTGTGAAACTTTTTTCTCAAATATATACTACATTTTAGTTGATCATCAACTAAACCATCTTTAGGTCCATCTGCTTATATTGTGCAAGGGGTCAGGCCTCATACTGAGTCTGTCATACTTTTGTCCCCAAAGTATGACATCTTGCATTACATTTAGGAACTAGCAGTTAAAACAGATTTACGGCTTGACCTGCCACCATGTCTCCTGGTCCATGTCAAACATGGTGGATTTCTTCAGATCTCTGTAATCCCCATTTTCCACATGACAGATCTTTCTAGTCTATTCTTCTTTATCTCAAGATGCTCAGTCTAACTATATTTGAAGTTAAAATGTTTTCAGGTACCTATGTGAAACACCAACAAGTAATAACACTTTGTTTTTGTGCTAAATATTGAACCTTATTTCCAAGTTTAATATTTGTGCTCATTATATTTATAAAATTCATTAGGTAATGAAGAAAAGTTAACTATAATTCCTGTAAAATAGGGTGAAAACATCATCTTCTGGTAGTTCTTTTACTGTTAATTAGACAGCAATGGTACCTTTCCTTATTCATTACTTGTTTACTGAACTAACAGCAAAAGATCATTAGGCCTTCAGAACAACATTAAAATTTTCTATAACTTTATTTCAGGTTCAGGCAACAAACTCATGGTCTTGCAGAGGTATCACTTTTGAGATACTCCCATGCCCCCCCCCCACCTTTTTGTGTCAATTTCATACAGATTCTTACAGAATGCCTTTTATTATATAATAATTTAATAATTTTAAAAATAAACATTCGTGTAGGGTGCTGGTGGCCTATGCCTGTAAACCTAGCTACCCAGGAGGCTGACATCTGAAAATCACAGCTAGAAGCCAGCCCAGCAGGAAAGTCAAGAGACACTTATCAACAAATATCCACCTGAAAACAGAGGTGGAGCTATGACTCAAATAGTGCAGCACTAGTCTTGAGCTAAGGAGCTCAAACAAAACAACAAATGCAAAAAGCCTGGGCTGGAGGCATGGCTCAAGTGGTAGAGTGCCAGGAGAAGAGGCAATTTAAGCAAGCACAAGGCCCTGAATTCAAATCCTGGAACCTGCAGAGAAAGAGAGGGAGACAGACACACAGACAGACACTGGATTCTATGTGCCAATTCCATAAACTAGAGTATTATCCTTGAACAAATGAGCTCAGGGAGAGTACCCAGTCTGAGTTCAAACCCCACGACTCACTGATAATAGTAATATTAATAATAATAATAATAATATCTAAAAGCTTTTATCCATGAAGGATGCATGGCTCAGCCCATGAGGTTTAATCGGGTTTCACACTTGCAAGGTTCAATCAGGAGGATTCAGGTTTAAGGCCAGCCCAGGTAAACAGTTCATAAGACCCCATCTCAAGTATTAGCTGGGTGGGGTAGAGTATGCCATCACCTCATCCATGTGGGACGCTGAGATTTGGATGGTTACAGTGAGAGGTGAGTCTTGACACAAACAATATCCTAAGACGCTACCTTAACAACAACAACAACAACAAAACCCCTCAGCATCTTGGATCACATCTGTCATCCCGGATACTTCAGGAAATATATAATAGGAATATCAGGGTGCAGGCTGACCGAGGTAAAAAGCAAGGCTGTATCTCAACAATAACCAATATGAAAAAAAACTAGGGCATGTCTCTAGTCTTACACCCCTGCCCTAGAGGGTGCAATGTGAAAACCAAGTGAAAGATGTAGGGGAGTCCCCACCTTTTTTTTAGTCCCCTAGAAACAGCAGGCTTAGCCAAGGCCTGGGGAAGGGCAAAGCTAAGTTGAATAACAGGAGCCAAAAACAGCTTGAACTAGAGCTGCTGACCTTCATAAAAGAAAGGAATGAGGAAGGCCACTCACTTTACATGTTTTAGTTTAGGAGAAGTTAATTAAGAAGTTAAATGGGAACTTCCTCTTTTCTGGCTAGAAACCATGGAGGGTGCCCAAGAAAAGAAAAAGAAGGCTCCTGCTGTGCCAAAAACCCTTCAGAAAAAGCGAAGTAATGTCCCTGAGCTGAACATCAAGTGCCTGAGAAAGAAATGTGCTGAAAAGATGCCTCGAAAGGCCAGGAGAAAGCTCATCTATGAGAAGGGCAAGCACTATCACAGGGAATACGGGCAAATGTACAGAACTGAGACCAGAATGGCTAGAATGGCCAGAAAAGCAGGCAACTTCTACGTACCTGCAGAACCTAAGTTGGCATTTGTCATCAGAATCAGAGGTTTCAATGGTGTGAGCCCCAAAGTCCATAAGGTGTTGCAGCTTCTTCGGCTTCGCCAGATCTTCAATGGTACCTTTGTCAAGCTCAACAAGGCTTCAATTCATATGCTGAGGATTGTGGAACCACATATTGCATGGAGGTAGCCCAAACCTGAAGTCAGTGAATGAGCTCATCTACAAGCATGGTTATGGCAAAATCGATAAGAAGTGAATTGCCTTAACAGATAGTAATTTGATTGTTCTCTCTCTTGGTAAATGTGACATCCTCTGTTTAGAGGATCTAATTCATGAGACCTGTACTGTTGGAAAACGCTTCAAGGAAGCCAAGTACTTATTGTTGCCCTTCAAGTTATCTTCTCCATGAGGTGGCATGAAGAAGACTACCCACTTTGTAGAAGGTGGAGATATTGCCAAGAGGGAGGATCAGATCAACAGGCTTATTAGAAGAAAGAACTGAGGTATCCTCCATGCTATTTTTTAATTGGGTCTGTTAATAAACAGTGATGCTGGCAAATTAAAAAAAAAGTTAAACAGGTAAATGCCAATCACACCCAGAACCAAGAGTTGTAGTGCTTTGATTGCTTTGTTTACTGGAATTGTAATCCATCACTGACTGCC
This sequence comes from Perognathus longimembris pacificus, assembly GCF_023159225.1. NCBI lineage: Eukaryota > Metazoa > Chordata > Mammalia > Rodentia > Heteromyidae > Perognathus > Perognathus longimembris. The sequence goes on from NC_063180.1 coordinate 26,658,936, forward strand.
AATTCTGCTTCTGTATGTCTGCTTGTTTGCTTTGCTTAACTCATCTGACTACCTGTGTGTGGCACATGTGCTTTTTGCCTTTAAGAACCCAGCCCTGCTGGAACTTGGGGTGGCACTTTGCTCCCCAAATGACAAAGTGTGGCTCCGTGCAGTAATACAGACTCCTAGCCCTACTTAGCTGAGTCAGTGGTCCTAAATGGAATCCAACATGCAGAACATAGAGTCTAAATCCCAGTGCTACAAAAAAACAAAACAAAAGAAAATTATGACCGAACTGTAAGATTTGTAATAAGATATTGGTTTAACCAAATTACAAAAATGATGGTTTAGTGTAGAAGTAAAAACCTTGAGTGACACGGGTGTCTCTGCTGATGAGCACAAAGGGGCTCAGTACAGAGAAACACGCACCCAGGAACACAGAAGTGTCCATCAGCCACTGACATGGCTTCCTAAGTAGACCACTCCAAACGGTGCAAATGGCAGAGAGGCAGTAGAAGGAGACGAACATGCTCACCAGGGTCAGGATGGTGCGTGTGGCCCTGGCCTCATGGTCAGGTCTTCGGGAGGGAATGTGGCTATGGATGTGTCGGACCCTCTCCTTGTGTCTGTGCAGGACAAGGACCATGGAGCCACTGGCCCAGATCATGAAAACCAAGCATATAAAATCCATGGAAGAGAATAAGACTAGATGTAATAAAGTTGCAAAAGATTGTGGTGTGCCTGAGGAGCAGTATCTATAATGCATGTACATGGTGACATTTTGCTTGTATCTTGGGCCAATCACTCTCACAGGCACATAAGCATTTAGCAGGAGCTGCAGGATCCAGAAGAGGGAAGCATAGAAACCAAAGCACTTGTGGAATCTAGTGCTGATCTTCCACCAAGAATTTCTAGTGCAAAGCTTTGTGAACTGGAAGCCACTCAGAAGGCAGGTGGTGTTAAGAGAAACCCCTCTGGCTACTCTGTGGAAGTACAATACAACTTTACATCCAGAATCATCCAGGAAGTTCTTCCATCCGAAAGCTGCCATTGTGTTAGGGATCCCTCTGGATAAAACAACCAAGTTGTTGGCAAAGACCAGATGGTGGAGGATGGGGTCTGTGAGCCTCACCTTCTGTCCAGTGAGCAGGGTGTAGCTGTAAAGGCAAAGGAGAGTGGAGTTCCCCAGGAGCCCTGCTGCAGTCCAAGTGAGGAAGACAACCCCCATTTCCATGTCAGCTTGAGTCTTCACTTCTATATCTAGGAAATCACTGATTTTATTGTGAGACAAGAATAGTGTGAAGACAAACAAATAATAATGACCATGCTAGGTCACTGGGGACTCAGGCTTGTAGTCCTATCGAATCAGGAGGCTAGGATCTGAGTGAAGCAAAGATCCTAAATTTAGGTAACACCTTGGCATCTTGCTGAAAGTTAAGAGAAGTTGGGGATTTTCTGAGAAACCGTGGAGATTATAGGGGACATTCTTTGTATTGCACATATGTCATCAGTTGTTGGGCTCCAGGAAGCTCATGCTTCCCCTAGGTAATTGGGGTCCTGATTGCCCCTTCTTGCTCCCCTGGATAGTTTAATCTGCCTATGCATGCCACTTGGGTTAGATTAAACTGTCCTCTTCCAGTTTGCTCTGCGTATGTATACAACTTTTGTTAAGGCTTGCTCTCTACCCCAACATGTGGTTTTTGTCTTTTATAACCTATGTGCTAGCTGTGTCCTGGGTTACAGGTCTTTGTCACAAGAGTTTGCCTCTGGACACCAGCTTTCTAATAAAGACTCCCAATTCAACCTCTCTAAATGTGGCTTCTTTTTATCTCACTGATTGAGTTGCCTTACAACTGAGGATTGTGGTTTGAAGCCAGCACAGGCAGAAAAGTCCCGTGAGACTTTTGAGCTTGAGCTCTAGGCTTGGGCACTGTCCTTGAGTTTTCAACTCAAGGCTAGTGTTCTGCCGCTTGAGCCACAGCACCTCTTCTGGTTTGGGGAGGTTAATTGGAGATAAGAGTCTCATGGACTTTCCTGCCCAGGCTGGCTTTGAACTGCAATCCTCATATCTCAGCTTCCTGTGAGTAGCTAGGATTACAACCATGAGCCACTGGCGCCCCCATGAGACTCCTATATGCAATAAACCACTCAAAAACTGGAAGTAAGGCTGTATCTCAAAATGGCAGTGTACTACCCTTGAGCAAAAGAGCTCAGGACAACATCCAGGATATAGTTCAAGCCCTACGGCTATTAAAAAACAAAGTTAGCAAATCCAAGGGCCAGTAATCTTAGCAACTCAGGATGCTGATATCTAGGATCACAGTTCAAAGCCCGCCAGGGCAAGAATCCTGTGAGACTATGATCCCCATTAGAAATAAGGATACTAGTTCTAACAATTCCCATTTTGGCCTCTGCCACCATCTTGTCTTCACGATTGGGGAAGGTGAAGCTTTGCCTCAGATGATAGACATGCCTGAATTTCTAGAGGCAAAGGCAGGGGCTTAGACAATTGTCAGTTCTGTGCCTTGAACTCCTGAGACTCTGGACCTACCTGTGACCATGACCCCTGACTCTGACCCTTTTAAGGACTACACCAGCTCAGGTGTATTTACTCCATGTCTCCTAGCTCTCCTCTCGTCACCATGCTGTCCCACTTCAGCTCTCCATTGCAGTTGATCTGGTTTGTTGGTATTGTTTTTCTGCTCTTTCTTTCCTCTCCTGTTCTCATGTCTCAGTTACCTAACAGTGTGAAGTGTGTTCCAGGGACTGCAGGTCTTTGGGTCAGGAGTTCTCCTGCCATCGCCAGCTCTTGAATATGTACTTCCCAACTCACCCCTCAAAATGTGGCTTCTCTATTTCTTGTGACTGAGTTCCCATACAATATATTAAACTACCAATAAATCGAGAAGTACAGTCATGGCTCAAGTCGTAGAGCCCTCGCCTTGGGCAGACAGAAATGCATGCATAGCACCCAGTACTTGAGTTAAAGACCCAGGACCACCAAAAAACAACAACAAAAGAAATATGTGAAACATTATGTAAATTAACAGCATGATTAGTTATACACACAACACTTGATAGAATGCTGAGACATCAACCAACATCTTGCCTATAAGGAATATTATTTATTTTTATTTTTATTGTTAGTAATGGGGCCTGGGTGCTGTCCCTGACCTCTTTTTGCTCAAGGCTAGCACTCTGCCACTTTGAGCCACAACTCCACTTCTGGTTTTATGGTGGTGAATTGGAGATAAGAATCTCATGGACTTTGCTGCTTGGGGTGGTTTTGAACTAGGATCTTCAGATCTCAGCCTCCTGAGTAGCTATGATTACAGATGTAAGCCCAACAAGAGAAATTATTTTTGATAATAAAGGAAATTCCAGGCTGAGAATGTGGCCTAGTAATAGACTGCTTGTCCAACATGCATGAAGGCTTGGGTTCAATTCCTGAGCACCACATAAACCGAAAAAGCCAGAAGTAGAACTGTGGCTTAAGAGGTAGAGTGCTAGCCTTGAGCCAAAAGAAGCCAGGGACAGTGCTCAGGCCCTGAGTTCAAGCCCCAGGACTAGCAAAAACAAACAAACAAACAAATGAAATTTCCCTAGATAAAAAATAAATAAATCAAGGAAATTCCACTAGATAAAAATGGTTTAAATTTTGTAAAACAACACTTCATTATGAGAAATCTGGAAAGAAAATGACAATGCCTTAATGTATCCAAATCAGAATTAAGTAACAGTAGAGACAATGTTAACTGAGAAAGAAACACAATATTGCACAAACTTCAGTTCATAAAAGAAACATCTTGTTAGACATTAGCAAATAAGTGCAGTCTGAATTTAGTCTAGAAACTTCAAAAAAGCCTGGTGCTGCTGGCTGATGCCTGTAATCCTAGTACAGTTTGAAGCCAGCCTGAACAGATAAATCTATAAGAGTTTGTATCTACAATTAACCACCCCAAATCCAGAAGGGGAACTGTGATAGGAGGGCAGCCTTGAGTGAAAAATTAAGCAAGAGAGTCAGGCCCTGAGTTCAAGCTCATAAACTGGAAACTCCACATTGCTATGGGTTCTGAATGTTCCAGCTATTCAGTGACTCATGAACAACGAGGCTCTCTGTCTCTCTCATCATCAACAAGTCTCAAAGATGCAGAAAAACATACGTGAAGTGCCTCCTGCTCATGAACATCAATAAATTTGCCCATGAAACAGAGTTTCAGGTTAAAAGTTTTCATTTGATGGAGAATCTCCTAAGTAAGGCACCAGTGACTCACCCCTGTAATCCTAGTAACTCAGAAGACTGAGATAGGACAATCAAAGTTTGAAGCCAGCCAGGGCAGCCAAGTCCAGAAAATAATATCTTCCAATAACATCAGGAAAACTGGAAGTGGTCCTGTGGCTCCAATGGTAGAGCACCAACCCAGGCCCTGAGTCATGCCCCATGACCAATGACAAAAAAACAAAACAAAACACAAAAAAACTCCTTAAGTAAGGTAAGTGTAAGGGCAATGAGAGAGAGGATAGAAGGAGAGGGGACAAACCAAGGATATTGGCTGGCATGTGAATGACAAGCCAAGGCATTTGAAATTAAAGTCAACTAGCTTCTTACATTCATATCACGCCATTGCACAATTTCTTCCAATGCTTATCTTCAAACAATATTTGATTACTTTAAATGTAACACAATAAAAAATGTTGAGATATTACTCATGAGGAAAATTACAGAGGTATATTAACTAGATCATTTCAGTGGAGAATGATCTACCCCCAAGCACACAAAGCTGTGTGGTCTCCAGGATGTAAAGACAAGTGGAGCTGCAACAAGACTGCTACCCGAGGGAGGAGAGAGGCCTGGGACTCTCAACACACCTTTTTCCTAACAATAAAAGACATGCGCCACTTTCTAACCCCCCACAGCACAAATATGTGGCAGAAAAGTTATTTCTGTGTTTTCTTGCATGAGTTACATTTAGTACTGTCACTTACCTGAAAAGAACAGCTGCTGACCAGTAGGAATTTTTCTGTCAGGACAAGAGGAGCAGAAGCAGTAGTCACAGTGTTTATACTCAGCCACTGAAGCCCCAGATGAAGACTCAGAATTGCATGATCTCATCTCCTTTGTGGATGTGATCATCGTGTCACCTGGAAGTGTAGTGACAGTGTGTGCATGGGGAACAGAGTTTCCTTGTGACAAACACTGGTGAATTGTGTATACTCATGAGCACCACTAAACTTTCACAACAACTTCCAGCAGATGAGACCACCTGGTTTAGGAAGTGCAGGGAATATGGGGAAACTTTTGGAGATGATCTCATTAGACGTGAGTAGAGAAAAAATCTGTTGTATCAGAGTGTGAAAATGAGCAAATGGCTTTGGTGGCTTTTTAGAGTGTTTTCTCTTGTTTCCAAAATGCAGGGATTTTTTTCCTTAGCAAAGCAATATGTTAAAAACAACAACATTAAAGCCAGAAGTCAGTGGCTCATACCTATAATCCTAGTTACTCAGGTGACTGAGATCTGAGGACTATGGTTCTAATCCAGCCTGGGCAGAAATGTTCATGAGAGTCTTCTATCCAATGAACTACTCACCAAAAGCCAGAAATGAGACTGTGGCTCAAGTGGTAGAGTGGACAAAGGTGATCAGAGACAGTGAACAGGACTTGAGATCAAGTCTTAGAAGTTGTTAAAAAAAAAAAAAAAAGACAAAACCCCAAGTTGAAGTGCTATGAGCTGGTTAGCCATATTTAAATAATCAAGTCTCAGTGTCATGTTTTACAACAGTCTTTTTAATGTTTCCTGAGGATCTTCCTAAGCTTTTCACATGCTCTCTTCTTCTAGCCATTTTGACTTTCTCAGATACAGGGAACATAGAAATCCTAAATGCATGCGTCCCTTTGAACATGGCATGACCAGCTTCACCCAATTTGAATGGGCCTCGCTATGCAAAAATAGAAACCAAGTCTATGCTGACAAGGAAATTTATAACTTAGATCCTTATATGTTCAAAAAGGGAAGACTAAAAATTCTATACCTATCATCACCCCTGACAGAGCAAGAAAAATACTAGCAAGGTAAACACAATATGAAGACAAAGAAAATAAAAATGCAAGATGAAGAAAGAGCAATTGAAAACAAAAAAAAAAAATGTTGGATATTCGAAAAGACCAGAAAGGGGACATTTTTTACTGAGCTTGCCGAGGGAAAACCCAAATGATTCAAATGAATGAATCAAAAATGAGAGTACAAATGTGATCCCTGACCTGTACAAATGCAAAATAGAGCTAGGCAAAGGTGGCTTAGGCCTACATTCCTAGCTACTTGGGGGGCTTAGATGAAAAGGATCACAGTTCAAAACAAGAAGCACAAAAAATCCATGAGATTTCATCTCCAAAACATCCAACAAGCCAGCGCTGGCGGCTCATGTTTGTCATCTTAGCTACTCAGGAGGTAATGGTCTGAGGATCATTATTTCAAGACAGCCCAGGCAGAAAGTATCTATCAAAAAAGCTGCAAGTGAGCCATGGCTCAAATGGTAGAGGGCTAACTTTGAGCACAAGAGCTCAAGGACAGAACTCAGGCTCTATGTTCCAACTCAGGGACTGGCACAAACACAAAAACAAAACAACAACCACAACAAAACCGAGAATAAGAACAAAATCCTATGCTGGAGGCATGGATCAAGTGGTACAGTTCCAGCAGACTAAGCAAATTTAGTAAGCACAGGCCCTGATTTCAAATCCTGGTACTTACAAAAAGAGAGTGAGAAAGATAGAGAGAGAGAGAAACAGAGAGAGAACAAGAATGGATTCTACCAAATCGGTAGAAATTACACAAACTAGATGAAAAATGTTTCAGTTTCCAAGAAGACTACTCCTGTCATAATTAGCTCCAGAAAGTAGGCCCCTGGCAGCCCACTCTGGTGATCCTAGCTACTCAAGAGGTTGAGAACTGAGAATCATAGTTGGAGGCCAGCACTGGCAAGAAAGTTTCAGACACTTATCTCCAATGAAGTACTCACAAAAGGCCAGAAGTGGTGCTATGGCTTAAGAGGTAGAGTGCTAGACTTGAGCTAAAGAAGCTCAGGGACAGCAACCAGGCCCTGAGTTCAAGGCCCAGGACCAGAAAAAATATCAGTATATCTGAATATCTAAAAGAAGAGAGAATGAATCTAGAGTATAAAGCCACTCAAACAGAAACACCTCCAAACACTCATACACACAAGGACACACACACATGCAACACACACATACACGCAACACACACACACACACACACACACACACACACACACACACACACACACAGCACCATGGAGTTGTTTATCAAACTTTCAGTACCAGAATGAAATAAGGTATACTTTAAAAACAGTTTTTAGCAATTTAATAAAATTAAAATGTGAAAATTTTTGTCAAATGCATACTGGTTTTGTTGAACATTAACAAAATCATCTTTAGGCAGACCTGCTGATATAATGCATGGGGTTAGGCCTCATTCTGAGTCTGTCATATTTTAGGACAAAGACAGAATTCTGGGCTGGTTCCACGTTATATTTGTGAACCAGCAGGTACACAGGTTACAGCTTGATCTGCTGCCATGTCACATGGTCCATGTCAAACACAGTGGATTTCTTCAGATCTCTGAAATGCCCAAGTACAACATCCAAGATCTTTCTAAACTGCTCTTCTTTACCTGAAGGTGCTGGATCTAAATATGCTTGAAATGAAAGGTTTCCTCCAGCCAATATAGACCGCAAACATAGATTAGGCATGAACAGCCCCATTTTGTACCTCAACAATCTACAGAGCTGCAGCTGGAAAGAGCCAGAAACAAAATAGGATGCCTGTGGAGGGAGATACCAAATTGTTTATGGCTTGGAAAGATCGTAAAAGGGTCTTTAGGTCAGTTCCTGGCGCCGTTTATGGCTTGAGTACTGGAGAGATCGTAAAGGGGTCTTTAGGTCAGTTCCTGACCCCTTCCTGAACCCTGTTCCTTGCCTTATTCGGGCTGTCCAATCAGAATCCCGTAACTATGCCTTTAGCTTCTGTAAGCCCGCTTCTGCAACCCCATAAAAACCCCTAGAAACCGAGCCCCGGCGCGCGCCATCCCTGCGAGGACTTGGACGCCCGGGTACCCGTCCCATAATAAACCTCTTGCTTTTGCATCCATCGTGTGTCTCGCTGTTCCTTGGAGGGGTCTCTTCGGTTGATCGACCTCCCCAACTCGGGGGTCTTTCAGGTGGGGGCTGATGGGCGAAGATCATTCATCTTCTGTAACTTCTTCAGGCTGACTCAGGGACATTGACCTTACCTCGCCAGGAATCTATAATTTTATTCCACTTTACCAAGGGGCTGCAGGATCAGATGTCCATTAGGAGCTTTACTCCAAACTGGATATTATCTTTACCATTTAACTTTTAACAACTACACAGACTTCTTTTTGAGCTACCGCAGTGTAGCCTTCTAACATCTTAGTTTGCAAAAGCATTTTCCCGACTGGCTGGGGAACTGATCTCTGATGACCTAACAGTGCCTAAAGTACCTTTGCAGGCCATTAACAGATCTCAATAAGGACACGACCTCAGGTCTACAAGCTTTCTTTCCTGAACAGATGTATCAGCTTAAAATTCTTACTGCCAGTCAGGGCTTTGAGTAGATGCAGGGGGTTGGGATTTTCAAACTATCCCCTATTTAACAAACTTGGCTTTACTACCCACTACCGCAGATGACTGGCAAGTTCCTGTCCAGTTACAAAATAGATAGACATGTGCAATAAAAGGCATGCTTACGAACTAGTCTTCTAGGACCTCCCGGCTCTGATTAACTTTTGAAAGGCCAAACAGGAGTGACTCTAGGATCTGACACCATCTCTGCCATCCAAGCAGTGGCTTACTGCCTCTGGATGCTCCATCACTTTTGTCCCAGGAGGAGTGACTTTTCACTGGACTTGGACTAAGGGCCTGAGTGCTGTCCCTCAGCTCTCCAGCTCAAGACTAGCACCCTACCACTTTGAGCCTCAAAGCGACTCACGACTCTGTTCCCAGCACTCTGCTAGCTGATTAGAGATGAAGACTCTCACAGGGACCTTTCTTTACCCGGGCTGGCTTTGAACTGCAGATTTCAGATCAATGAGTCTTACAAGAGGCCACTTTACTCCAATTAAAAGCAACAAGGTGGTCCACAAATAAGTAGTTTTTAAGCATGCTCTTACCTGGAACTTATTAAGGGCCAATGTTAGATCTTGACAAACTTGTAGAACTCATTTGTCCTTCTCTGTGGGGCCTGCTGGAAACTGTTACAAAAAAACCTACAAAGAAACTGGAATGGCAATTAAACATTTTGGTAGCCATAATTCTCCTTTTCTCACTTTGCAATAATCATTTAGGACAATTTTACTTCCAAATTTCTTATCTAGAAATGCATTCTTGATTTGCAAGGTCTTTTACTAACCTCTGTTTAACACTAACACTTTAGCTCTTTAGCTCTTATCTGTGTTGGAAAAACTCTGAAGCTTAGAGCCATTCTGAAACCGGTACTGCCCTTTGCCTTTGGGCTGCCCGTTTTAAAAGAGCCTTTTTTCTTTTTCTTTAGTCCCAGTTACCACATGGCATGAAGACCTTTGGACTCAAATGACAATTTTTCCTTAATGCAAGAATTACAATTACAAAATTAGAAATACTTATCCATTCAGCTTTCCAATAAAGTAGTGAGATAGCCCATTTTGCCATTTCCTCCTACATACAGAGAGTTAATGAGAGTTTACTTTTATACTTGCCTCATTATGTGTAACTTAAGATAGTTACGAGTCTTACTATTACATCACATAAAATTCAGTACCTGAATCATTAAACTGATATCCAAAACAATTGTAACAAAAGTTAAAACAGTCACCAAAATTACAAACACATGAAATCCAGTCTCAGCATCTTTGCTTTTTCAATACATCCGAATTACAAAATAGCACAGGAATCAAATTACATCAGATAAATATACTTTTTAACCATTTAAAAAACTTTTTTTTAATTCTTAGTACCTCAAGGGGCAGTTTTTTAAAAATTCCAGCCAAACCATTCATTTTTACCACCAGGTTTCCAAAGTTCACCTGAAAACAAAAGAGTCAAAAGAGAGGCCTCCATGGCCTGTCCTGCCAAACAGCCTATTTTCATCCTTTCATCCTACTCCTCAGAGCTTGATGAACTGTCTTGGTGCCGGCCCCACTTCTCTTCCACCATGCAAGGACACCCCCTTTTTGGCTGTCCCACCACGTGGATTCCCTCCAGGGCCTGTGCCACCACGTGGGCTGGCTAAGCTGTACTGTTGCCAGACCACCCCTCACTCCTGTGGATAGGCATACAGGCCCATTTTTTTCTTTTTAGAAACCCAAGCAATTTTCTCTTTTTTTTTTAACAGTGATAAACCTTTACATCAAAATTTCTGACACTTAACCTTAATAATTTTTTTTTAATTAATGAAACATTTTCTTTAACTACAGTTCCTCTTTAAAACAATGCAATAATCCTTTAAAGCATTTGGTAACACCCAAACTTAATGACCATTTGAATTTAAACTTAAACTCACTCAATTTTACATCATGCTAACAGTCTTGTACATGTTCACACTCACACATGCACACACACACACACACACACATTTAAAAGATCTTAAAGCGCGCAAAATAAACATCGGCCGTACATTTTCCAGTGGCAGGAGGTATTTTTGCCAATCTTACTCCTGCAACACCAAATTTTAAGACAAAGCTTTTAACAAATGATTTTAGCATTCCCCAGCCTCATTTTCCTGGGCTTGATAATTTTAGCACAACATTTTAGCATACCAAATAATTTTCTGCTGAAGAAGGCTGGGTGGGGGGTCACCCAGAGTTCTTTTTGCAGACACTCACACTCTGATTGTGAGCTGTCGCCTGCATATCTTTCAAATGAGCTAAACATAAATCCAAGGGGGTAGAGGGAATCTGTCCCATTACGTCCGTCACAGTCAGGAGATACAAAAACAGGGAAGAACAGTCCAGACCAGACAATTTTTTCTACAACATAATCTTTTCTAGTATGTAATTGGATTTACTATTACTTTCTTTTCTAATTTACCACCAGACCTAGTCTCCTCTATACTCACTCTCGTCCTAGGCCCTTCTGCTTTCAATTTCACTTTCTCTTTTACATCAAAGTCCAATTAACCACATCATTTAGACTTCTCAGAGCATTTTACATAAACCAGACAAACATACAAAAGTGGCGAGAGTAAAAGCAGTTTGACAAATCTGGAGAAGCAACGCTGCTAAGGAAAGGTAGGGAGGAAAATTCTGCTGGGGACATAAAGAGAAAGAGAAGGAGTCATCCCTGGAAGTCTTCTGTTTGCCACATTCTCAGCTTAATCCCCATGCCTAGGAGGAATTCAACAAACACAGGACAAGGTAACAAAACAGGTTATGCAGGTTTGACACAAAAGAGATATACAGAGTCCTAGGACAGACAAAACGAACAGCAGGGAGACGAGACCAAGACAGACTTTCGCGGCGCGGCTTCGGTACCGAAAACAAAACTTCAGATGGAGACCTAGTGAGAGCCCGGCTACTCTCGTCTCCCAGAAGAACCACGTACCCGTCGGACAGCTGAGATGCCCCAAACAGTCCTATTTGGGTAGGATTCACAGAATGCTGGTGGGCCAAATACTTGGCCCCAGACAACAGATGGGCCACCTTGGCCCCAGACAACAGATGGGCCACCTTGGCCCCAGACACCACTGGGACGTCTCCCAGGGCTGCGGTCGGGAGTCCTGAGCTCGTCAGCTCCTCCACGGGTCCGCCAGATGCAGATCTAGTTAGCCAACTAGTGCAGATGCAGACGCAGGCGCAGTACAGAAACCTCACAAAAACAACACAGAAGCAACACAGAGTGCTGGCCAGCTTACCTCCCATCGGTGGGTCGGTGGTCCCTGGGTGGGGGTCTCTATCCCGGACGAGCCCCCACCTGAAAGACCCCCGAGTTGGGGAGGTCGATCAACCGAAGAGACCCCTCCAAGGAACAGCGAGACACACGATGGATGCAAAAGCAAGAGGTTTATTATGGGACGGGTACCCGGGCGTCCAAGTCCTCGCAGGGATGGCGCGCGCCGGGGCTCGGTTTCTAGGGGTTTTTATGGGGTTGCAGAAGCGGGCTTACAGAAGCTAAAGGCATAGTTACGGGATTCTGATTGGACAGCCCGAATAAGGCAAGGAACAGGGTTCAGGAAGGGGTCAGGAACTGACCTAAAGACCCCTTTACGATCTCTCCAGTACTCAAGCCATAAACGGCGCCAGGAACTGACCTAAAGACCCTTTTACGATCTTTCCAAGCCATAAACAATTTGGTATCTCCCTCCACAGGCATCCTATTTTGTTTCTGGCTCTTTCCAGCTGCAGCTCTGTAGATTGTTGAGGTACAAAATGGGGCTGTTCATGCCTAATCTATGTTTGCGGTCTATATTGGCTGGAGGAAACCTTTCAGAAGTTAATATGATTTCAGGTACCCATTTGAAAAGCCTATAAGTAATAACACTTTGTTTTTGTGCTAAATATTCAACTTTATTTATAAGTTTAATATTTCCACTCATTACATTTACTCAGCATGTTTTAAGGTGTCTCAGTGATGAGAAACAAAGAAGCCACATTTTCAAAGTCAAATCAGAAGTCTTTATTGGAAAAATGGTGACTGCAAATGGACTCCTGTCACAAAGACCTGCAACCCCCCAAATACACTTAACACTTAAAATGTAGCTGAGAGAGCAGGAGAGGAAAGAAAGAGCAGAAAAACAACACTAACAAACCAGATCAACCCCAATACACACCTGAAGAGGCATGTCATGGTGACCACCTGAGAGACAGGAGACAGGAGACATAGCACAAGCGATATGGCTTAATGGTGCCAGAACTGACCTGGGCCTAAATAGGGGCAGGATGACAAGACACTTGAGAGTCAACCAATTGCAAGATTCATGTCTCATAGATCTAGGAATCTATGCCTCTAGGAATCTAGGCACACCTATCACCTAGGAGGTGAGACTTTGCCTTCCAACACCATAAGGATAAAATGGTGACAGCAAGGGCTGGGAATATGGCCTAGTGGTAAAGTGCTTGCCTCATATATATGAATCCCTGAGTTCAATTCCTCAGCACCACATATATAGAAAAAAACAGAAGTGGGACTGTGGCTCAAGTGGTAGAGTGCTAGCCTTGAGCAAAAAGAAGCCAGCGACAGTGCTCAGGCCCTGAGTTCAAGCTTCAGGACTGGCAACAAAACAAAAAATGGTGCCAGCAACATTGAAGTCCTATCCACCAAGTGTGCATCCCTACTTCATTCCTCACTGGGTTTATGTACATGAAAGCAAATCATTGATTTCTCAGTGAGAGAGCTGCATTAGCCCCTTAGGACAATCCCTGACCAAGTTACCATCCCCAAAGTAGTAGTCCTGAAGTGCCAGACTTTGAAGTCAGGCCCCACTTTACCATGCGAACCCCACTTTACCACGTTAACCTGAAATAAGCAGGCCCTGTGAGCAGACCCAGGATAAGCCCATTAGGGCCCAGTTGGTCTAGAACTCTAACCGCTGGGAATGCTTAACTCTGACTGCCCCTAGAGTGCTTTGAGCCCTGAGCCAATCAGATTTGTACCCGTGTCCTAATCTTGCTTGCTTGAACACCTGATTGTTGTAACTTTGTTTTTTGCCTTTATAAGCCCTGTGTAATCAGAGCTGGGGGCTCCCTCCTAACCTCCGCTGTGTCGGTGGGTAGGACAAGGCCTGAGTTGCAGCTCGCTTGAATAAAGTCTTGCCTTGCTTTTGCATTTCGGAACATCTGAGTCTCGGTGGCCTTCTTGGTGGTTGTCTCTCGACTTGGCACAACAGTCCTGCTCCATTAGCAGTAAACATCATTGTAAGGTCCGTCCCTGGAAGGCTCCATGTAGATGCCCTCCACCTCTTTAAGTCTCCACCCAGTTAACTGGGTAACCAGCAGACCTGGAGTTACTTTATCTCGCCCTTTCAAAATTAATCACAGTGGGGAACCAAGAGATAGTAGCTTGTCCATCTAATGTCCATACCTGAGTATAAGAACTAGCCAAGTCATCCAATTTTTAATTTCGCCCCTAAACCCTTCCTTTTGCCTTAATATTTTTTTTTGTCTGACCCCTGCCTCATGAGACTTCTTCCAGGCTTCATTCAACGACTGGCATCTACCACCAAGAGACCCTGCTGCTTTCCTTCTCCCAGAGGGGCCACATTTCTGCCTTTTATCCCTAATGACGCCCCTTGCCAGCAGGAAGCAGCCAGAGAGAGTCTTAGTCCTTTTTCATAACTATTAAAAGGCTGGAATGTAAGGCCCTGGAAGGCTCCTTGCAGATACACCCCACCTCATTAAGTCTCCACCCAGTTACCTGGGTAACCAACAGACCTGGAGGCAGTTACCTCCCCTTTCCCTGAGGTCACATCCTAATCCACCTGGCCACCCTCGCCCTTCCACCACCCAGATAAGGCAGGGCTGGGTGGGGGTTGTCCCTTCTTTCCCTTCTCTCCGGCCATGCATCATCTTGGCCAGAGGCCACCAGTTCAGTAATAAACTTTCTCTCTTGCCTGAATGCTTTACCGGCTACTTAAAAAAACCTAACAATCATAAGCAGTAATCTTTCGCAGGTCTGACTGGCTAAGATTTACAAATCTATGTGCCACAGAAAGAATGTCAGACAAAAGTTTTTTTTTTTTTTTTTTTTGGCCAGTCCTGGGCCTTGGACTCAGGGCCTGAGCACTGTCCCTGGCTTCTTCCCGCTCAAGGCTAGCACTCTGCCACTTGAGCCACAGCACCGCTTCTGGCCGTTTTCGGTATATGTGGTGCTGGGGAATCGAACCTAGGGCCTCGTGTAACCGAGGCAGGCACTCTTGCCACTAGGCTATATCCCCAGCCCCAGACAAAAGTTTTAAGTACAGCAAATCCAGAAGGGGTCTCCACCAGGAATCAACCATGTGTGATGGAGCCAGGCAGAGGTCCCATCTGCTTGCACCGTGGTGGGGGTAGTCAGGATGAAGATGTAGAGTTTATTCCACATAGTCGCCAGCCATCTGTGATGAACTTCTTAACCCAAAAGGAATCTCCAGGTTGGAATGGATGGACCTGATCCACACAGGGCAGCAGCAGCCCCTCTCAGACCCATTACACTCCTGGGCTTTTCCTAAGCTCTGGAACCTGATTTAAGAATGCATTTCTAGGGGCTGGGGATATGGCCTAGTGGCAAGAGTGCCTCCCTCATATATATGAGGCCCTGGGTTCGATTCCCCAGCACCACACATACAGAAAATGGCCAGAAGTGGCACTGTGGCTCAAGTGGCAGAGTGCTAGCCTTGAGCAAAAAGAAGCCAGGGACAGTGCTCAGGCCCTGAGTCCAAGCCCCAGGACTGGCAAAAAAAAAAAAGAAAAAAAAATGCATTTCTACCTTAAGGTAAGGCAGGAGCCTGACTTTAGTGAAATCTCCCTGTATTCTCCTGGTTGAGTTCTTTGAGTACATAGGCATGGCAGGCTGGGGTCCCAATGGTTTTCAAGGCAGTTTTCAGACTGTGACCAGAGCAATGCACCAGAGAACAACTTTGATTAAGCAATGATCTTCCAATAAGGTCAGGAATTCCTGGGCAGATATGGAAGGCTTGGGCCTGTATCACTGTTCCACATGCCTCCTTTAACCTATTCTGCCTCATTTACCCCAAAATGACTTTGACCCCTTGATCTTATGGGGAGGGGATAGACTAAAGTCTACCCTGGTCCCATTAAACAAGCTTAGGTACCCACTGTAACAGATGACTCCCAAGCAAGGGTGTAAATTCCTGCCCTGTTGCTAAGTAGACAAACATGGGCGTTATACAGGCATGCTCATAAACTGTTTTCTTATGACTTCCAGGCTCTGATTAATTTCCAAGGTCCAAACACAAGTGACTCCAGGGTCCGACACCATCTCCTCTTAGCTGAGCAGGGTCTTCCAATTGCCTCTGAGTGCTCCATTGTCACAAGGCACACTTCTGTTCCAGGAGGGTCTTTCCATGCTGGGATAATGCCACAGTTGGCATCTGCCTCTGGCTGACAGTTAGCTTGAATTCAGGGCTGGTTGCAATCTCTGAGCTCTCCAGCTCAAGGTTAGTGCTACAGAACAGTGAGCAATAGCTCCATTCTTCCATCAGTCTCTTGGCCAATTAGAGATGAGAATCTCACAGGGACCTTTCTCTGGCAAGGCTGGCTTTAAAGTAAGCACAGTCTTCAGATTGAATGGTTCGTTGTCATAAGCCCTTTAACTCCAATCAAAAAAACAAGGTGATCAATAGTAGTAATTTATTCTTTAAGCACGGCTTACCTGGAACTTACTAAGAGCCAAAGTTACATCTGAAAAATTGTAAGAGGCTTCTGTATTCATCTGTGGGCTTGACTGTAATTGTAACAGAAGAGCTGTAGAGGTAAAACTTAAACAGAAATTAAATATTTCGATAGTGCTGATTGCCACTTATCTCATGTTGAAATCAATATCTAGGGCAATTTTAGTTGCCACATATATTTTTATTCAGGAACCCATTTCTGATTTTCTTTCCTAGGGTCTTCTTTTTGTCAGTTTCTCACAGATGCTTACCTTTCATTATATAATCACCTAATAATTTTAAGAATAAAAATTTATGGCTGGTGCTGGTGGCTTTGTCTGCAATCCTAGCTACTGAAAGGACTGAGATCTGAGGATCTTGGTACAAAGCCAGCCAAGGGCAGGAAAGTCAGAGAGATTCTTATCTTCAACTACCCAGGAAAAACCAAAGCCATGGCTCAAAATGGTAGAGGGCTAACCTTGAGCCAAGGTTATCATGGATAGCACCCCATCCCTGAATTCAAACCCCATGGCTCACAAATAACAGTAATAATAGCAATAATGATAATTATAATTTAACTAAAAGATTGATTCAAGATAAATAGAATGGTTCACATGGTTAAGGTTGAATCAGGGGGATGCAGGTTCAAGACAAGCCCAGGTAAACAATTCATTAGACCCATCTCAAGCACTAGCTAGGTGGGGTGTATATTCCAGTCATCCAATTCATGTGGGTGGCTGAGATTGGGATGGTTGCAGTTATACACCAGCGTAGGCAAGAACATTTCCTGAGACTCTATCTCAACAACAATAAAAATCTCAGCATTGTTATTCACATCTGTTATTCCAGATATATCAGGAATCATATAATAGGAGTATTACGGTACAGGCCGAACTGGTAAAAAGCATGGATACATATATTAAAAAAAATAATGAGAGTAAAAAGGAATGAGATCATATCTCTAGCAGTAGATCCCTTGCCCTAGGGAGTACACAGCATAGAATCTAAATTCCAATGATGCAAAAAAATAAAAGTTCTGACTCAACTGTAAAGTCTGATGTTATGTACTGGTTTAACAATATTACAAAAACATTTTTGGGGGGCAGATATAAAAAACCTGCGTGACACGGGTGTCTCTGCTGATGAGCACAAAGGGGCTCAGTACTGAGAAACCAGCATCCAGGAACACAAACATGTCTATCAGCCATAAGCGAGGCAGTTTATTTAGAATAATACAAACAGTGAAAATGGTAGAGAGGCAGTAGAAGGAGACGAACATGCTCACCAGGGTCAGGATGGTACATGTGGCCCTCGCCTCGTGATCAGATTTTTGGAAGGAAATGTGATTGTGAATGTGTCGGACCCTCTTCTTGTGTCTGTGCAGGACAAGAACTATGGAGACACTGGCCCAGATCATGAAAACCAAGCACAGAACATCAATGGAAAAGAATAAGACTACGTGTAATACAGTTCCCAATGGTTGTGGTGGGACTGAGGAGCAGTATCTATAACGCATGTGCACAGTGACATTTTGTTTATGTCTTGGGCCAATCACTCTCACAGGCACATAACCATTTACCAGGAGCTGCAGGATCCAGAAAAGGGAACCATAGAAACCTAAGCATTTGAGAAATCTAGTGCTGATCCTCCTCCAAGAACTTCGAGTGCAAAGTTTTGTGAACTGGAAGCCACTCAGAAGGCAGGTGGTGTTAAGAGAAACCCCTCTGGCTACTCTGTAGAAATACAATACAACTTTACATCCAGAATCATCCAGGAAGTTCTTCCATCCAAAGCCTGCCATAGTCTGGGGGATCCCTCTGGATAAAACAACCAAGTTGTTGGCAAAGACTAGATGGTGGTGAATTGGGTCTGTGGGCCTCACCTTCTGTCCAGTGAGCAGGGTGTAGCTGTAAAGGCAAAGGAGAGTGGAGTTCCCCAGGAGCCCTGCTATAGTCCAAGTGAGGAAGACAACTCCCATTACCATGTCACTTGAGTCATCTCTTCTATATCTACAAAATAATATATTTTATTGTGAGATAAAAACTAACATGAAAACAAACAATTATGAACAGGCTAGCTATTTGGTGCTCAGAGTCTCATCTGCAATCGTAGCTACTCAGGAGTCTGAGATGGAAGGAATATGATTCGAGATCTGAGGGTTGTGGTTCAAAGCAATCCAAGGCAGAAAAGTCCCTTGAGACTCTTATCTCCAACTAAAAAGTGAAAAACCAAAACTGGTGCTATGGCTCAATGTGGTAGACTCCTGTCCTTGAGCAAAAGAGCTCACTGAGAAATCAACAGGTCTTAGTTCAAGCGCAATGACTGACCAAACATGAAAATGCTAGCCAAGTCAGGTGCCAGTGTCGGAGCTTCACAGAACTCTGACATCTGAGGATCACAATTCAAAGTCAGCTTGGGCAGGAGGTCTGTGATTCTCAATGCCCATGTGAAATTATGATATTGGGTCTACACATTGCCATCTTGGCTACTAGTGCCATCTTGTCTGCATGGTTGGGAAAGGTACAGGCTCAAACACAGGTGACTGGCATGCCTGAATTCCTAGAGGCAGAGGAGGGACTTGGGAATAGGGTCTAGGATCTGTCAATTCTATGTGATGAACAAGTGAGACTCTGGAGCTCCATGTGACCCTGGCCCCTGACACTAACCTCTTCAGACCCAGACCAAATAAGGCCCCATTAAGCCATGCCTCCTGTCCTCTGGCTCCCCTCTGAAAAACATGACATCCCACCTCTGCTCTCCATTCCATTGCAGTATATCTGGTTTGTTTGTATTGTTTTTCTGTCCTATTTTTCATCCCCTGCATTCACAGCTCAGTTTTCTGCAGTGTTAAGTGTATTTGTGGGACTGCAGGTCTTTGTGGTAGAAGTCCACCTGCAGTGGCTGACTCTCCTATGAAAACTCCCAATTCAACCTCTCAACATGTGCCTTCTCTGTTTTTTGGGAGTGCGTTCCCCCATAACACATTAAATTGCAAAAAAACAAAAACAAAAACAAAAAAAACCCCAAAATCTCAAAAACGGCAGAAACGGAGCTATTGTTCAAATGATAGAGCACTAACCTTGAGCAAAATAAGCTTATGCACAGTGCCCAATCTGTGAGATCAAGGGACCATTAACAATGTCACAAACAGTTACCTGAAATGTTGTTTGAATGACTAGCATGATTAGTGATACACACAGATGTTTCATACAGTGATGACACTTCAACTAACATCTTGCCGATAAGGAACATTTTTTTTCTTTTCTTTTCTTTCTTTTTTTTTTTTTTTTTTTTTTTTTTTTGTCACTGCAGGGACCTGGTAGCTGTTCCTGAGAACTTTTATTCTCAAGGCTAGCTGTGCTCTCCCAGTTTGAGCCACAGCTCCATTTCTGGTTTTCTGGTAGCTAATTTCAGAAAAGTGTCTCATGGACTTTCCTACCTAGGCTTTCTATGAACCAAGATCCTCAGCTCTCAACTTCCAGAGTACCTAGGATTACAGGTGTGAGCCTAACAAGGAACATTCTTTCTCATAATAAATAAAGGAGATTATCTTGGATAAAAACAGCTAATTTTTTTTTTTTTTTTTTTGCCAATCCTGGGCCTTGAATTTAAGGCCTGAGTACTGTCTCTGTCTTCTTTTGCTCAAGACTAGCAGTCTACCACTTGAGCCACAGCTCCATTTCTGGCATTTCTCATTTGTGTGGCACTGAGGAATCCAACCCAGCGCTTCATGCACACTAGCTAAGCAGTATACAGCTAAGCCACATTCCCAGCCTAAACATAGGTACATTTTTGCAACAATTATGAGAAATGTGGAAAGAAAAGTACTGTGTCCTAATGTATCCATACTAGAATTAAATAACAACAGAGACATACTGTAAAGTGAGAAGGAAACACAAGTATGGCATAAACTTGATTTTATTAAAGATACATCTTATTAGTTTATTATCTGTTTACTCTAGCAATTTCAAATAATTAAGAAATGAAAATAAGCCAGGTGCTGCTGGCTGACGCCTGTATTCCTCACTCCTCTGGAGGCTGAGAGCTGAGGATTACAGTTTGAAGCAAACCTGTGCAGACAGATTTACAAGATTTTATGCCTACATATACAAACCCAAAAGCCAGAAGTGGACCTGTGGCTCAAGTGATAATATACCAGCCTTGAGTGAAAAGCTAAGTGAGACGCTGAGCCCTTAAGCTGGAGATCCTCCACTGCTGTGGTTTCTGAATGCCCCAGCCTCATCGGTGACTCAGGCACAAGGAGGGCTCTCACACGCTCTGATCATCAGCAGTTCTCAAAGGTGCAGAAAAGATTGGAATGAGTGCCTCCAGAACACTGACATAGATAAATGTGACCATGAAATAGATTTGTGGACAAAAGTTTTCATTTGAAAAAGAAGCTACTAAGGTAGGTGATAGTTGCCCAGGCATAGAAGTATAGCACCTCATGGAAGAGGCTGAGATGTGAGGATCGAGATCTGAAGCTAGGACCTGCAGAGAAGTCTATGAGGCTCTTATCTCCAAGTATAAACCACGAAAACTGGAAGTGGTGCTGTGGCTCAAAGGGAGAATAAGAAAGCTCAGGGACAGCCCCCAGGGTCTGAGTTCAAGCCTCACAATTGACAACAAAATAAAATTTAAAAATCTTCTTACTTAGGATATGTGCACGGACAATGGGAGCAAAAGCAGAGAAAATTGGCTGGTATGTGAATGAGAAACCAAGGCAGCTTCAATTAAACTCAACTGGCTTCTTCCATTAAGGTCATAACTTCTCAGGTCACAAATTATTCCTTTGAGCAATCTCTTTCAATGTTTGACTTCAAATAATATGTGATTAGTTTAACTCTAACCTGAAGTCATATTGAGACATTACTTAGGGGCTGGGAATATGGCCTAGTGGCAAGAGAGCTTGCCTCGTATACATGAGGCCCTGGGTTCGATTCCCCAGCACCACATATACAGAAAACGGCCAGAAGTGGTGCTGTGGCTCAAGTGGCAGAGTGCTAGCCTTCAGCAAAAGGAAGCCAGGGACAGTGCTCAGGCCCTGAGTCCAAGGCCCAGGACTGGCCAAAAAAAAAAAAAAAAAAAAAAAAAGAGACATTACTCAGGACAAAAAGAAAAAATAAAAATACTGGGTTGTATTAGATCCCCCCACCCAGCACACAAAGCTGTGTGGTCTCCAGAATATGAAGAGATGTGGAGCTACCCAAACACTGCTAGCCCAGGGAGGAGAGAGGCCTGCAACCTTCTCTAAACATTTTTCTTAAAATAAAAGACATGCCACATTCTAACCACACCCGGCACAAATATTTGATAGAAAAGTGTTTTCTGCACGTTTTTGCACAAGTATGTTTAATACTTTCACTTACCTGAAAAGAACAGCTGCTGACCCAGTCAGTAGAAATCTGCTATCAGGACAAGAGGAGAAGTGGCAGTAGTCATAGCATACTCAGCCACTGAAGCCCAGATAAAAGCTCAGGATTGCATGATCTCATCTCCTTTGTGGATGTGATCATCGTGTCACCTGGAAGTGCAGTGACAGTGTCTGCATGGGGAAAAGAGTTTCCTTGTGACAAACACTGGTGAATTGTATATACTCATGAGCACCATTAAACTTTCACAATGACTTCCAACAGATGAGACCACAAGGTAAAGAAAGTCCAGGGAATATGGAGAAACTTTTGAAGATGATCTCAGTAGGAATGAGTAGATGATAAGGAAGTTTGTCGCATGAAACTGTGAAAATAAGCAAATGGCTCTGATGTATTATTACTGTGTTTTTACTTCTGTATTTATGATGAAATGTTTTTTTCATTAGCTAAGCAATATGTTAAAAGACAAAAAGTGGGTTCCTGTGGCTCATGCCTGTAATCCAAACTACTGAGGTGGCTGAGATCTGAGGATTTTCTTTGAAGACTGTCTGGGGAACAAAAGTTCATGAGACTTGGATCTCCCATAAACTACTAGAAAAGCTGGAAGTGCCACAGTTTCAAGTGGTAGAGTGCTACTCTGGAGCAAAAACAACCACAGGGAAGGTACAAAGGGCCTGATTACAAGCCTCAGAACAGGCAAAATGTATGGTGTTTGTATACATTCATAGGTATGTATGGGCAGGTATGTATGTAGGTATATATGTACGTGTGTATATGTAGATATATATGCATAATATCCCAAGTTAAGTCTAATGTGCTGGTTAGTGATGTGTAAATAAGAAGACTGAGAGACATATTTTACGACAGTCTTTTTAATGTTTACCGAGTTTCTTCACAAGCTTTCCACATTCTCACTTGTTCTATCCATTTTAACCTTCTATGATACAGAGATTCTAGAAATCCTACATGCTCCTCTCCCTCTCAAAGCAGCATGACCATTTCGCTTAATGCTAAGGGGCATCTGTAAATGAAAGTTGAAACCAGGTCTGTGCTGAGAGGGAACTTTAAAACTTAGATCCTTAGGGTAAAAATAGAAAGACAGAAAGTACTATACCATTCATTACTCCTAACAGAGCAAGAAAAATACTCACAGAGTAAACACAATTTCAAGCCTCAAAACAGGCAAAATGTGTGTGTATACATAAATGACATACATATGTATTGTGTATGTATATATGGACAGGTATGTATGTATGTATGTGCAAAAGAAGAGTATGACTATAAATGCAAGATTTATAAATATAAATGCACATTTCTGGGTCTCCCATCCATACTCCATAGCCCAGACATCTATCCTCCACTGACAGGAAATGATCAAAGACTCTCACCTGGCCCTTAACAACTCCCATCCAGCCCCAGGTGCTGACTGGTTATTTTTTCCCAGTTCAATATGCTCTCCCCTGCCCAGTCAATAGAAACATTGGACATTTCCTTCCTGCCCCTAGTCCAATTACACGGAAATCCCTCCTTTCTCATAATAGGCAACACCTGGGTTTGTTCCCTGAATGGAACTTATCTGGTTTGTGGCCAGGGTGTGTTTCTTATTTTGTCCATGTTGGTCAGTTCTGCCACCTTGTCAGCCTCCCAAGTGCAGGAGCATCTCAGTGAATGGTGGGAAACCCTCCAATGGACATCCTGGTGGGAATCTCTCCCATGGTGACCCCCTGGCTGGCCCTTCTAGTGGGACCTTTCATTGTTATCTTCTAATTCTCCTTCTTGGACCTTGTCTTCTCAAACTTTTTCACATGCTTCTCTTTAACAGGATAAGAATCCTGACCCATGATACCAGCTGGGAGCAAGTCAAGCCCATCCTATGTTTTCAGGCAACTGGAGGCTTTGTTTCAATTGACCTGCCCAGCCCAGCTCAGTCCTGGACCCTAAAAACCTCGGCCTCAGTAACTCTTCAACATCCTCATATAAGTAGGAAGTAGCCAGAAAAGTCCCCCACATCCCTTAACTTTTTAGACCCCTAGAGGATTTCAAATGATGGGATTCTGCTTTGTTCTCACACCTCCATGCTGCTCCCATGGCCCCCTGACCACACTCCACTGAGTACTCCTCTGTCTCTCAGGTAACATTCACCCCTGACCTTACCTGCAAGCTCAGCGTGGGCCTTATCTGAAAGGGCAGGGGCTCTGGTGTCAGGATGATACCCCTACCAGAAAACCTCAAATGGATCAATTGGCACCATAAATCACAAACAAGAAGTTGGGACAATAAATCCCCAACAGAGCAAGACAAAGTATTTCTAGGGAAGAGTCTAATTTCTTTCCTGGATTCCTCCTCCAGCCCAATCTTGTTATCTATCCAAACATCCAATATGAAGGAATTACATCTTCCCTCTTTCCAAATCTTTTTATTTATCCAAAGACAAAGTATGAAAGATTGACCCCCCACTCTATTTTCCCAGATGCATACTGATGTCAGGCAAAACCCCAGGTATGTGTAAGCGTGCTTGATGCAGGCAAGACAATCCAATCTAAGCCTGGCAGTAAACATATCATTGTTGCCTATCCTGTAGAGAACTCAGAGGCCAAAATATGAGACTAGGAATGGGGTTCAGAGATTGGACAAAATCCTTAGAACTTGACCCTGAGAAGGTCACACCATCAAGCCAAGACAGATGTAGAGCTGTTTGAACATTGGAAAGCTTGAGACCTTGCAGAAGGGAGTCAATTACCACTATACTAACCCTATGCTCTGCCCACATCTGCAGTCAACTCCCCTCTGCTGAACTCAAGTAACCTCTTTCTTTTTGCTCAGACCCCATAAAAACTCAACTCCAATCCCACTTCCTTGCACAACCTCCAGTCCCATGGGAAATGTCTGCCCCTCCTATTGCCTCAGTGAACAGTCCTAGACTGTTGATAAGTGAGTCCCACCTTTTCTGTGTCTTGTCTCCTCTGTTTTCCTGACAGAGAGAGAGAGAGAGAGAGAGAGAGAGAGAGAGAGAGAGAGAGAGAGAATGCTAACATGACATACAAAGTGGTAATCTGGGTAGAAATACATTCAACTTTCTAGGAACACTACTATCAGAATTGACTCAAGTGGCTCATACTCAAGAGGATGACATCATGTAATCGCAGTTCTAAGTCAGCCCTGGCAGGAAAGTCAATGAGAGTTTTACATCCAATAAATTATTAAAAAATAGACAGGAGTGGTATTGTGGCTCAAGTGATTCAATGCTACCCTTGAGCTAAAGAAGCTCAGAGACACCACCCAAGCCCTGAGTTGAAGGCTCATGACCAGAAAAATTATTGACTGAAGAAATATCAGTAAATAGGGCTGGGGATATGGCCTAGTGGCAAGAGCGCTTGCCTCGTATACTTGAAGCCCTGGGTTCGATTCCCCAGCACCACATATACAGAAAATGGCCAGAAGTGGCGCTGTGGCTCAAGTGGCAGAGTGCTAGCCTTGAGCAAAAGGAAGCCAGGGACAGTGCTCAGGCCCTGAGTTCAAGGCCCAGGACTGGCCAAAAAAAAAAAAAAAGAAAAAAAAGAAATATCAGTAAATATGATTATATAAAAGAGAAAGACAGAAGGAATCTATAGTACAAAGCCACTCAACACAGAAATGCACACACACATACTCATGCACATAAGCACACACATACACATATACACAGAGAATTGTTTGCCAACCTTTCAGTCACCACAATGAAATGCTGTGCATTGTAGAAACTGTTATTACTAATGTAATTGCAAATATAACATGTGAAATTGTTTGTCAAATGCATACTATGCTTTTGTTGAATGAAATTTTTGTCAATGAAATCTTTAGGCAGACCTGCTGATATAGTGCATGGTGTTAGGCCTCATTCTGAGTCTGCCATATTTTAGGACTAAGGTAGAATTCTGGCCTGGTCCCATGTTACATTTCTGAACCAGCAGGTACACAGGTTACTGCTTGATCTGCCACCATGTCACCTGGTCCATGTCAAACAGTGGATTTCTTCAGATCTCTGAAATGCCCAAGTACAACTTCCAAGATCTTTCTAGACTACTCTTCTTTACCTCAAGGGGCTAGATCTAAATATACTTGAAGTTAATATGATTTCAAGTACCCATCTGAAAAGCCCACAAGTAATAACACTTTGCTTTTGGCTAAATATTCAACTTTATTTATAAGTTTAATATTTCCACTCATTACATTTACTCAGCATGTTTTAAGGTGTCTCAGTGATGAGAAACAAAGAAGCCACATTTTCAAAGTCAAAACAGAAGTCTTTATTGGAAAAATGGTGACTGCAAATGGACTCCTGTCACAAAGACCTGCAACCCCCCAAATACACTTAACACTTAAAATGTAGCTGAGAGAGCAGGAGAGGAAAGAAAGAGCAGAAAAACAACACTAACAAACCAGATCAACACCAATATACACCTGAAGAGGCATGTCATGGTGACCACCTGAGAGACAGGAGAAAGGAGACACAGCACAAGCGATACGGCTTAATGGTGCCAGAACTGACCTGGGCCTACATAGGGTCAGGGGCTGGGGGCAGGGTGACAAGAAACTTGAGAGTGGACTAAGTTCAAGGCACCTGTCTAGGAACCTATCACAGGTCTAGGAACCTATCCACCAAGTCACTGTTGCTGACTCTAGGAATCTAGCTACACCCATCACCTAGGATGCAGGACTTCATCTTCCAACACCATCAGAACAAAATGGTGACAGCACACTCAATTCCCTATCCACCATGTGATCAAGATGGCGCCAGTTAAACCCAGCATCCTGACTTCATTCCCCACTGGATTTATGTACATGGAAAAAAATCATTGATTTCTCAGTGAGAAAGCTGCAGTTGGCCCTTATGCCTAACCGAGTCATTCTCACTGAAGATTACAAGAGGCTCCTCTGTACTAGACCTACTCCATTACCATGAATCAAGATAATCTGTAATCCTTTTCCAGGTGTGACTGGGTAAGATTTACAAATCTGTACCACAGAAAGAATATCATACAAATTTTTAATCACAGGAAATCCAAAACAGGCTTCCACCAGGATTCAACCACGTGTGATGGAGCCAGGCAGGGGTCCCATTTGCTTGCACCATGGTGGGGGTAGTCAGGGTGAGGATGTAGAGTTTATTCCACATGGCGGTCGGCGATCTTTGATGAAGTTCTTAACCCAAAAGGAATGTCCCAGTTGGATTGCATAGACCAGCAGCAGCACAGCAGCACAGCAGCACAGAACAGCAGCAGTGGCTCCCAGCCTCTCTCAGAGCCATTACACCATTGTGTCATTTCTAAGTTCTGGAACCCGATTTAACTTAAGGATGTATTTTATTTTGGCCAGTCCTGGGGCATGGACTCAGGGCCTGAGCACTGTCCCTGGCTTCTTTGTGCTCAAAGCTAGCACTCTACCACTTGAGCCACAGTGCCACTTCCGGCCATTTTCTGTATATGTGGTGCTGAGGAATCGAACCCAGGGCCTCATGTATATGAGGCAAGCACTCTTGCCACTAGGCCATATCCCCAGCCCCAAGGATGTATTTTTTTAACTTAACCTAAGGCAGGACTCAATATATGCCTGGTTGCTTTTTCTGAGTACATAAGATTTGCAGCTGGGGTCCCAACCAGTTCTCAAGGGAGTGTTAAGACAGGGGCCCAAGAAAATGCACCAGGTGACAACTTTGGTTAAGCAAATTTCCACCTATAAGTTAAGGATGTCCTGGGCAGGCATAGAAGGCTTGGGCCTGATTTAATCTATCCTGCCTCATTTTCCCAAATACGAATTTGGGCCCTTGATCTTATAGGCAATGAAGAGCCATCTCCTGTAACTTCCTCAAGCTGACTCAGGGGCTCTGACCATGCCTAACCACAGCCGTAAAGGCTAAGCCCATTTAGGAAAGGTTATCAGGATCAAACATCATTGGAAGCAATTATTTTACTCCAAACTGGGAAGCACATACAACATTTAACTTTAAACAACTGCACAGACTTTATCTTTGACTACAGTAGTGCAGCCTGTTTAGCACTCTGATTGACAAAACCACTTTCCTCTCTGCCTGGGAAGTCTGACCTTTGGTGAGCCTTACTATGCATAACAGCAACTCATGAAGGTACCCAGACAGCACAACTGGCACACACGCTCAGGTCCATGCCTGTTGGGGGTACCACCATCTTTTCTGGAAGAAAAGTATTTATATGGCTAGAACCAGACCAAAAGTAAGTGCCAAGTAGGGTATTGAACAGATACAGGGGGCTTGGGTTTAAATATCTGCCCATTAGACAATCCTAGCTACCCAGTATAACAGATGCAAGGGTGAAAGCTCCTGCCCATTAGGGAAGTAGAGCAACATTGGTGTTAGATAGGTATGCTCATAAACTGTTTTCTTGTGCCCTCCCGTCTCTGGTTAATTTTCAAGGGCCAAGCACAAGTGACTCCAGGAGCTGACTCTATCTTCTCTTCTCTGAGCAGTTTCTTCCAATTGCCTCTGAAGGCTCCATTGTCATCAGGACAAACTTCTGTCCATGGAGTATCTTATGCGAGCTGGGATAATGCCCCCATTGGCATTTGCCTCTGGCAGTCAGTGGACTTGAACTCAGGGAATAGGCCCTGTCCCTGATCTCTTCCGCTCAGGGTTAGTACTCCAGTACACTGAGCCAAAGATCCACTCTTTCATCAGTCTGTTTGCCAACTAGAGATGAGAATCTCACAGGGAACTTACTCTTCCGAGGCTGGCTTTAAACCACAGTCCTCAGATCTAAGGAGGATTTGTCAAAAGCCCTTTAACTCCATTGGAAGCAATAAGGAAATCAATAGCAGTAGTTTTCATAAGCATGGCTTACCTGGAACTTACTAATTGACAAAGTTACATCTGAAAAATTGAAAGAGGTTTCTGTATTTATCTGTGGGCCTGTAATTTTAACAGAAGACCTGTAAAGGTGAAACTTAACAATTAAACAAACATTTCGATAGAGCTAATTTCTGCTTCTTCCACATTGAAATCAATATTTAGGACAATTTTAGTTCTCACATATATTTTTATCCAGAAGCCCATTTTTTATTTTCTTGTCCAGGGCCTTCTTTTTGTTATTTTCTCAGAGGTTCTTCCAGAATACCTTTTGTTATGTAATCATGTAATAATTTTAAGTATAAAAATGTATGGCCAGTGCTGATGATTTGTTCCTGTAATTCTAGATACTCAAGAAGTTGAGATCTCAGGATCTTTGTTCAAAGCCAGCCCAGGGTAGGAAAGTCAGAGCTATTCTTGTCTCCAACTAACAAGCAAAAACCAGAAGTAGAGCTGTGCCTCACAATGGTAGAGTGCTAACTTTGGAAAAAGGATAGCTCCCAATCCCTGAAGTCAATCTATCCCCATGACTCTCAAATAACAACAGCAGTGATAATAGTAATCGTAATAATTTAAATAGAGATTAATTAAGATTGTTACAGTAGTCCATATACTTAAGGTTGAATGAGGAGGATGCAGGTTCAATCCAGGCCCAAGTAAACAGTTCATAAGAAGCCACCTTAAGCGCTTGCTGGGGTATTGTACACCAGTCATCACATTTAAGGGAAACATTGAGATTCAGATGGTTGCAATTATATGGAAGATTGGGCTAAAACATTTCCCAAGACTCCATCTAAAAAAAAAAAAAATCTCATCATTATGGTTCACATGTTATCCCAGATACCTCAGAAAAGAGATAATAGGAGTACAAGGGTCCAGGTTGACCTAGGGGAAAAGCATGGCTATATATAACAAATAACAAGAGTGAGAATGATTGAGAGCATGTGTCTAGTTAAAGCCTAAATCCCACTGTGGCAAAAAATAAAACCATGATTCAACTGTAAAATATGATGTAGTGGAGGTTCACCAAATTATGAAAACATGTCTTTCGTACAGATATAGAAACCTGAGTGAGACGGGTGTCTCTGCTGATGAGCACAAAGGGGCTCAGTACTGAGAAACCTACACCTAGGAACAGAGAAGTGTCCACCAGCCACAGGCGTGGCAATTTACTTAGACTAAAACAAGCCATGGAAATGGCAGAGAGGCAGTAGAAGGAGACAAACATGCTAACCAGGGTCAGGAGGGTGGGCATGTCCCTGGCCTCGTGGTCAGGTCTTCGAGAGGGAATGCGGCTATGGATGTGTCGGACCCTCTCCTTGTGTCTGTGCTGGACAAGGACTATGAGACACTGGCCCAGATTATGAAAACCAAACATACAACATCACTGAGAAATAATAAGACTGCATGTAATAAAATTCCCAATGGTTGTGGTGGGACTGTGGAGCAGTATCTATAACGCAGGTGCACAGTGACATTTTGTTTATGTCTTGGGCCAGTCACTCTCACAGGCACATAAGCATTTAGCAGGAGCTGCAGGATACAGAAAAGGGAAGCACAGAAGCCAAAGCATCTGGGGAATCTAGTGCTGATCTCCCACCAAGAATTTCTAGTGCAAAGCTTTATGACCTGGAAGCCACTCAGAAAGCAGGTGGTGTTAAGAAAAACCCTCTGGCTACTCTGAAGAAATATAAAACAACTTCACATCCAGAATCCTCCAGGAAGTTCTTCCATCCAAAGGCTGCCATTGTCTGAGGGATCCATCAGACAACCAAGTTATTAACAAAGACCAGATGGTTGAGGATGGGGTCTGTGGCCCTCACCTTCTGTCCAGTGAGCAGGGTGTTGCTGTAAAGGCAAAGGAGAGTGGAGTTCCCCAGGAGCCCTGCTGCAGTTGGAAAGAGGAAGGCAATCCCCATTACCGTGTCAGCTTGGGTCATCACTTCTATATCTACAAAATAATATATTATAATGTAAGATTAAAAACTAACACAAAAACAAGTATGAACAGGCTAGCTATTTGGTGCTCAGAGTCTCCTCTGCAATCATAGCCAGTCAGGAGCCTGAGATGGAAGGAATATGATTCGAGATCTGAGGGTTGTGGTACAAGAAATCCAAGGCAGGAAAGTCCCAGGAGACTCTGATCTCCAATTAAAAAGTGAAAAACCAAAACTGGTGCTATGGCTCAACATGGGAGACTCCTGTATTTGAGTAAAAGAGCTTACCAAGAAGTCAACAGGTCTTAGTTCAAGCCCTATGAGTGAAAAGACATGAAAATGCTTGCCAAGTCAGGTGCCAGTGCCGGAGCTTCACAGAACTCTGATATCTGAGAATCACAATTCAAAGCCAGCTTGGGCAGGAGGTCTGTGAGTCTCGATGCCCATGTGAAATTATGATGTTGGGTCTACACATTGCCATCTTGGCTATTAGTGCCTTTTTTTCTACATGGTTGGGGAAGGTACAGGCCCAAACACAGGTGATTGGCATGCCTGAATTCCTAGAGTCAGAGGAGGGTCTTGGAGAATAGGGTTCAGGATGTGTCAATCCTATGTGATGAACAGGTGAGACTCTGGAGCTTTCTGTTTCCCTGGCCCCTGACACTGAACGTTTTCAGACCCAGACCAAATCAGACCCCATTAAGCCATGCCTCCTGTCCTCTGGCTCCCCTCTGAAAACCATGACATCCCACCTCTGCTCTCCATTGCAGTACATCTGGTTTGTTCATATCATTTTTCTTCAATTTCTTTCCTCTCCTGCACACATGGCTCAGTTTTCTGCAGTGTTAAATGTATTTGTGGGACTGCAGGTTTTTGTGGTAGGAGTCTACCTGCAGGAGCTAACTCTCCAATGAAAACTCCCAATTCAACCTTTCACAATGTAGCTTCTTTATTTCTGGGGACTGAGTTCGCCAACAATACATTAAACTACCAAAAAGGCAGAAATGGAGCTATTGTTCACGTAATAGACCATCAACCTTGAGCAAGATAAGGCAGGAACAGTGCCCAGTCAGTGAGATCAAGGGACCGGAAACAAAACAAAAAACAACTATATGAAATGCAATTTCATTTAATATCATGATTACTGATACATAAGATACTTCATAGAATGATGAAACATCAACTAACAACTTGCTCAACGGGAACATTACTCCCCCCCTCTTTTTTTGGTCAGGACTAGGGCCTGGGTACTGCTCCGGAGAACTTTTTTTCTCAAGATTACCTGGTGCTCTCCCAGTCTGAACTACCACTCCATTGCTGGTTTTCTGGTGGTGATTCTCAGGAAGGTGTCTCATGTCTTTCCTACCTGAGCTTTTTATGAACCAAGATCCTCAGCTCTCAACCTCCAGAGTACCTAGGTGCAAGTCTGACACAGATCATTGTTTCCTATAATAAAGGAGATTACCTTTGATAAAAACAGGTGAGGTTTTTTTTTTTCTTTTTTTGCCAGTCCTGGGGCTTGAACTCAGGGCCTGAGCACTATTCCTGGTTTCTTTTTGCTCAAGGCTACCACCCTAACACTTGAGTCACACTGAAACTTCTGGCTTTTTCCATTTTTGTGGTGCTGAGGAGCTCAGGAATTGAACCCAGGACTTCATGCATGCTAGGCAAGTACTCTAACACTAAGCCACATTCCCAGCCCCAAAACAGGTAAATTTATGTAACACTTAATTTTGAGATGTGGAAAGAAAAGTACAATGTCGTAATGCATCCATAGTAGAATTAAATAACAATTGAGGCGTACTATAAACTGAAAAGGAAACACAAGAATTGCATACTCTTCATTTGGCAAAATATACATCTTATTATCTTACAGGCAAACAAGTATAATCTGAATTTACTCTAGCAATTTCAAAGAATTAAGAAATGGGGCTAGGGATATGGCCTAGTGGCAAAAGAATTAAGAAATGAAAATAAGCCAGGTGCTGTTGGCTGATGCCTGTATTCCTCACTCCTCAGGAGGCTGAGAGGTGAGGATTACAGTTTGAAGCAAATCTGTGCAGACACATTTACAAGACGTTACGCCTACATATAAAAACCCAAAAGTCAGAAGTGGACCTGTGGCTCAAGTGATAATATACCAGCCTTGAGTGAAAAGCTAAGTGAGGCTCTGAGCCCTTAAACTGGAGATCCTCCACTGCTATGGTTTCTGAATGCCCCAGCCTCATCGGTGACTCAGGCACAAGGAGGGCTCTCACACGCTCTGATCATCATCAGTTCTCAAAGGTGCAGAAAAGATTGGAATGAGTGCCTCCAGAACACTGACAGACTTAAATTTTCCCAATTCAACCTCTAAAACTGTGGCTTCTCTGTTCCTCTGTTTTGTGGTCAAAAGATTTCAGTTTATGGGCTGGGAATAGGGCCTAGTGGTAGTGTGCTCCCCTTCTATACATGAAGCCCTGGGTTTGATTGCTCAGCACCACATATATAGAAAAAGCCGGAAGTGCTGCTGTGGCTCAAGTGATAGAGTGCTAGCCTTGAGCAAAGAAAAAGAAGCCAGGGGCAGTACTCAGGCCCTGAGTTCAAGGCCCAGGAGTGGCAATAAAACAAAACAAAAACAAAATTTTTTAGTCGAAAGGATGCACTCAGCTAGGTGTTTGTTGCTCAGGCATAGAAGTATAGCACCTCATGGAAGAGGCTGAAATGTGAGAATCAAGGTCTGAAGCTAGGACTTGAGGAGAAGTCTATGAGACTCTTATCTCCAAATACCCACCAAGAAAAACTAGAAGTGATGGGGTGAGAATACTAGCCTTGAGGACAAAAGCTCAGGGACATCACCCAGGGCCTGAGTTCAAGCTCCACAACTGAAAACAAAATTTTA
Organism: Perognathus longimembris pacificus; assembly: GCF_023159225.1. NCBI lineage: Eukaryota > Metazoa > Chordata > Mammalia > Rodentia > Heteromyidae > Perognathus > Perognathus longimembris. The sequence continues at coordinate 26,692,336 of NC_063180.1, forward strand.
AAAAATCCTTACCTAGAATATGTGCAAGGGCAATGGGAGCAAAAGCAGACAGAGAAAACTGGCTGGTACAAGAATGACAAGCCATAGAACTTTCAATTAAAGTCAAATAGCTTCTTACATTATTGTCAAAACATGTCAGGTCACAAATTATTCCTTTGAGCAATCTCTTCCAATGTTTGTCTTCAAAAAAGATGTGATTGCTTTAAATGTAACCAGAAATCATATAGAGACATTACTCATGACAACAAAAAAATACGGAGTTGTATTAGATTATTTCAGCAGAGAATACTCTACCCCTCGAGCACACAAAGCTGTGTGGTCACAATGATATGAAGAGGCATAGAGCGTATCCAACACTGCTAGAGCCCAGTGACCCTCACAAAACATTTTTCTAAAGATAAAAGACATGCCACATTCCAACCCAACCAGAGCAACAATATTTGAGAGGAAAATGATTTCTACATGTTCTTGCAGGAATTACACTTAATACTTTCACTTACCCAAAAAGAACAGCTGCTGACAGAGTAGGAGTTTACTGTGTTGACCAGAAGGGCAGAGGCAGCAGTCACAGCATGTATGCTCAGCCACTGAACCCCAGATAAAGACTCAAGACTGCATGATCTCATCTCCTTTGTGGACGTGATCATCGTGTCACCTGAAAGTGCAGTGACAGTGTGTGCATGGGGAACAGAGTTTCCTTGTGACAAACACTGATGAATTGTGTATACTCATGAGCACCACTAAACTTTCACAAAGATTTCCAACAGATGAGACTGCATGGTTAAGGAGGCCCAGGGAACATGGGGAAACTTTTGATCTCATTAGAAGTGAGCAGAGGAAAATGAAATGTATTGGATAAGATGATGAAACTGAGCCATATGGTAGGGGTGGGGTTTTAAAAAATTTCTTTTGTCTCCAAGATGAAAATTCTTTCCTTAGCAAAGCATTATGTTCAAAAGTGGGGGTGAGGGGACCCCTGTGGCTCTTGCTTGTAATCTTAGCTTCTCAGCAGGCTGATATCTGAGAATCACAGTTCCAAGTCAGCCCTGATAGAAAGTCTATGAGACTGTTATCTGTAAGAGATTACTCAGAAAAGGCCAGAAGTGGAGTGCTGTGGCACAATTCTAGAGCACTAGCTTTGAACCAAAGTAGCTCAGGGACAGCACTCAGACCCTGAGTTCAAGTCAAAGGCTAGCAAAATAATAATAATAAATTGACTCAAGAAAAAGCAGGAAATCTTAATATCTACAAGAAGAGAGATTGCATCTCTAGTCAAAAGGCAAATCCCATACACATTCACAAACACAGAGGTGCTTACTTAGATTTGAATCACCACAATGAAATGATATATATTTCAGTAACAGATTACAGTAATTTAATAAAACTATAACTTGTGAAAACATTGTCAAATGCATATGATGTTTCAGTTTACCATCAACTAAATCTTATTTTGGTAGACCTGTTGGTATTGTGCATGATGTCAGAACTCATACTGAGTCTCTCACACTTTTAGGACAAAGATGGATTTCTAGACTGGTCCCCATTACATTTATGAGCTAGCAGTTACACACACTTTCCGCTTGACCTGCCATTATGTCTCCTGGTCCATGTCAGTCAAGCATGGTAGATTTCTTCAGATCTCTGAAATCCACATTGCAGATTTTTCTAGACTATTCTTCTTTACCTTGAGATACTGGGAATAAATATGTTTAAGATAATATATTTTCAGCTACCTATCTGAAAAACCAAGTGATATACTTTTGTGTGGTAAATATTGAAGTTTATTTCTAAGTTTAATATTTCCACTCATTACATTTGCTCAACACAATTCATTAGGTAATGAAGAAAAGTTAAGGGTAAGTTCTATAAAATATGGTGAAAAGATTCATTTTCTGGTACCTCTATTAATGATATGTAGACAGCAATTGTACCTTTCCTCATTCCTTGTTTAGACAACTAACAGTGAAAAACAATTAGGCTGCAATAATTACATTGAAACTTTCTATAACTTTATTTTTTTTTAACTTCAGGGTCTTGCCTAAGCAAGCACATCAATTCTGAGGCACTCCCATGGCCCTTTTTGTCAGTTTCATATGCATTCTTCCAGAATACCTCTTATTACATAATCATTTCATAATTTAAAAATGTATGCCAGGAACTGGATTCTGACACCTGTAATTCTAGCTACACAGAAGGCAGACATGTGAGAATTTCAGTTCCAAGCCAGCCTGACAGGAAAGTCCCTGACAGTCTTATCTCCAAAAAACTACTCAGAAAAGGCCAGAAGTGGCCCTGTGGCTCAAAATGGTACATTGCTAGCGGTGAGTAAAATATCTCAGGTACAATGTCGGGGCCCTGAGTTCAAGTCCCACAATTGACCAATAATAATAATAATTTAGACCAAAGACTGATGTAAGATAAATCCAGGGGCTCACACTTGTAGGGTGGAATCAACAGGATGCAGGTTCAAGGCCAGCCCAGGTAAACAGTTCATGAAACCCCATTTCAAGTACTAGCAAGGTGAGGTGGTGCACATCTGTCATCCCATCCATGTGTGAGGCTGAGACTGAGATAATTCATATAAGTGAGCCTGAGCAAACACATTTGCTAAGATTCTACCTCAACATTTTATTTCCCATCTGTTGTCAGAGATACTTCAGGAAACACATAAAAGGAGTATGAGGGTGCTGGCTGACCTGGGAAAAATACAAAGCTGTATCTCAAAAAGAACCAGAGTGAAAAAGAACTAGGGCCTGTGTCTAGTAGTAGAGCACCTGCCCTAGTGAGTTCAGAGCATAGAGTCTAAATCCTAATGCTGCAACAACAAAACTAGGATCCAACTGTAAAAGCTGATATAAAGTATTGCTTTAACCAAATTATGAAAATGTTTTTTGACTGCAGGAATAAAAAACCTGAGTGACACGGGAATCACGGCTGATGAGCACAAAGGGGCTCAGTACAGAGAATCCTGTACCCAGGAACACATCAAAGTCCACCAGCCACAGATCAGGCTTCCTACCTAAACCAACAAAAAGACTGCAAATGGCAGACAGGCAGTAGAAGGAGACGAACATGCTCACCAGGGTCAGGATGGTGCGCGTGGCCCTGGCCTCGTGGTCAGGTCTTCGGGAGGGAATGCGGCTATGGATGTGTCGGACCCTCTCCTTGTGTCTGTGCAGGACAAGGACCATGGAGACACTGGCCCAGATCATGAAAACCAAGCATATAACATCAGTGGAAAACAAAAAGACTCCAATTAAGAAAGGTCCAAAGGATCGTGGTTGGCCTGCGGAGCAGAATCTATAACGCATAGGCAGAGTTCCGTTTGGGTTATGTCTTGGTCCAGTCATTCTCACAGGCACAGAAACATTTACTACGAACTGCAGGATCCAGAACAGATAAGCATAGAAGCCAAAGTGTTTGTGGAATCTAGTGCTGATATTCAACCAAGAATTTCTAGTGCAAAGTTTTATGACCTGGAAGCCACTCAGAAGACAAGTGATGTTAAGAGAAACCCCCCTGGCTACTTTGTATAAATATGGAACAATTTTACATCCGGTATCATCCAGGAAGTGCTTCCATCCCAAACCAGCCATCGTGTGATGGATCCCCATGGATAAAACAACCAAGTTGTTGGCCAAGACCAGATGGTTGAGGATGGGGTCTGTGGGCCTCACTTTCTGTCCAGTGAGCAGAGTGTAGCTGTAAAAACAAAGGAGACAGGAGTTCCCCAGGACGCCTGCTGCAGTCTGAGTGAGGAAGACAATCCCCATTGCCATATCAGCCTGTGTCATCACTTTCATATCTAGGAAATAATTGGTTTTATTGTGAGACCAAATAAAAAGCATGAAAACAAAATGAGAACAATTGTCACAGGCCAGCCCCAGCATGAACAAGGATTCTGAAGGGCAAAGGGATTGATGATGAAGGAGATGAAGAGAAGGCTACTGGCACAACTCTGTTTATTCTGGAAAAATTGTTAGCTATATGCACTTTCTATATTTGTTACAAGTTTGCATAATGTTGCCCTAGGACCCGCTGTGAAAGCAGGGGTGTGCAGACAGCAGGCATCCTTCCTCATTCTATTTCAATCAATCCTTCTCTACCGTGCTCACCCAGATAAGCCCCCTGGCCCAGAGGCTGGTTGCTTCAAATAAGATATAGAAGATAATTAGTAAAAAGCACTTCCCCAAAACAAAAGGGCTAATATTTGCAGCCCTGAGGATGGGAGTCAATGGCTGCGAAGCTTTTGCTCACACCTTGCCAACTCCTGGAACCCCAGGGTCTGCAACATCTCCCCTGTTTTGTTTTTAAAATTGAGCAAGTGCATATCAGCCTGGACCTGGACTAAGGAACAGTTCATATATCTCAGGAGGAATGGTAGAGAAATAGAGACCAAAACAGTGAACAGGAAAATGCCTAAAGAATACCAAAAAGAGTGGTGTAACACATTTCCTGGGTAAAATCCCTGTAGGTAATGGAGAACTGAGGCAGCTGAGTCTGTGGGGTCTGCCACCTGTAGGGTAGAGTGGTCGATATCATATATCTGTCCCTGAAGCTGCATAATGTCATAGCTCAAATTATCGTGGGAACTCATCTCTAAAATATGTCGCTGGATATTGGCCCAAGTCACATTTTCATTATATTTAAGAAGGGTAACACACATGTATTGATAATTAGCATGGCAAGTCATTATTACCTGATTATTAACATACAGCATAGCTATTTCCAAAGCATTCAGACATTCTGTTCTCTTTTTATCTACTCTCACATGTGTCCCAAGGGCACCAGAAACATTTTTAGCCAAAGTATTAACATGCTGTGCTGTATGTATGGTTTGGGTAAGGGCCACAGTGGAAGCAGTGGCAGTAGCCATGAGAATTATGGTAACAATAATGCTGGCAATCAATGTTCCCAAATATCTGTGGGAGCATCTAAGAGCTTTCTGAACCTCAACAGCAAATTGGAGCCCAAAGTTACTATAGCATGGTTCCATCAACTTCACAGGCAACATAATAGAAGGGGCTTGCATAGTTACAAACACTGTAAGTGCTCCAGGATGTTTGAGATTACTTATGCAGTTAGGGAGAACACAATTATTCTTGCAAGAGGCATGAAACACATCCCCATATTTTACAACCACACCTGACACAACCACCAGCATGTCAGGATGCATAACACAAGCTTGCACAGTAAATGACACAAATTCAGGGGATGGGATAGGTCCCTGGGATGAAGGGACAGGAAGATAAGAGGCATTAGTCCAAGTATGCCTCAGGGCAGCTGCCATTCCCCAGATGTCAGGGTGAGCTTGTCCACGTGGGCTGACCAAGATGGTGGCCAGCAATATCCCGTTGATCATGTCACTCCTCTGGGGACCAGTTCTGCAATGCAGAGTGGGGGAATCCCACCACTGGAAGAGTGGACAAGATGTCAAACCCACAGCCCCTCCATGGTGGCTGGTTATCAGCAGCTGCAGAAAACTCTGGGCATAGTGGAATCCAGTTGGGGTGAACAGCATCTCCTGCCAAAGCAACCCTAGAAGTGTTATGCATAAGCTTTATATTTTTCCATCTGAATATCTTTTCTCCCCTAAAGAAAACAATGCCATAGTCTATCCCTGAATACCTTACCATACATCTACGTTCTACCACACTAACACATCCATGCATGCTGTCCATGGACATGCAAATAGGCAGGCTAGCAGACAGCCCAGTCCATTCTATTGGTTTAGAACATGGCTGCAGAAATCCAGCACTCTCTCCCCCAAGGAGCCCTGTGGCATTGGTGAACACTCTCATGGACAGCTTCTCCCAAGACACTGGACAGGCAAGAGGGAGTTCAGGCAAGTAGGCCCAGTGGACTTCAGCTGACACCTTGGCAAAAGTTATGAAGACCAGCATAGCCACAAACACGGTTTCAGGCATGTGGGTCTTTCCTGCCTCTTCCACTGTCTCCTGACTCTTTGAGGTTAGGGCCTCTATTTGACCCCATGTTGGCAATGGAGCTCTCTGTCTGCAGGTTTGAGGCACATGCTCCTTCAAGCTCATTTTCTGGAATGAATGACAGAGTCTCAGCATGGCCGATGAGCCGGCCTGTAATCAACCTCGGTGCTTCCACATCCTGTGGGAAAACACAAGCATATCCTCGGCCCCATGGGAAGAGGAGATTGGGACCATTCCAGACTCCTGTCACAGGATCTTTCCATCGCATCATTGTCATGGGTATGGCAGCTCCCTCCCAGCGGCGCTGCCTAGCAATGAAGCCATCCTGGGAGACATTTAAGAAATTTAAAGAAAAAATAGGGATACAAGGATATGTGGTGAAGCCTACCGGGAAGCGAATTCCCCCTTTTTTATTTTTTGAATTTGATTTTTTAATGTAGCATGGGCTCAGTGCACAATGCCTTGTCCTTGAGGATTGTAGAGGATACCCGTGGTTAGGTAGTTGTGAGCACAATGGTTTTTTTTTTTTTTTTTTTTTTTTTTTGCCAGTCCTGAGCCTTGGACTCAGGGCCTGAGCACTGTCCCTGGCTTCTTCCCGCTCAAGGCTAGCACTCTGCCACTTGAGCCACAGTGCCGCTTCTGGCCATTTTCTGTATATGTGGTGCTGGGGAATCGAACCTAGGGCCTCATGTATCCGAGGCAGGCACTCTTGCCACTAGGCTATATCCCCAGCCCGTGAGCACAATGTTTTAATGGCCTGAGAAGTATAGATGGGACTATTATCATATTTAATTTGTTGGGGCAAATCCATAAAGGCAATAACTGCAAACAAATGTGCATCAACATCTCTATAAGCCTCTCCAGTGTGACAGGATGCAAAAGGCAATCCAGAGTAAGTGTCTACAGAAACAGGAACATAGTACAAGTGGCCAAAGGAGGGGACATGGGTCACATCCATTTGCCACAACTGCCCAGGCAGGAAACCCCATGGGTCAACTCCAACGGTGGGAACAGCATGAGCAAGTGGACAATGGGCACATTGGCGAACTATACCATGTGCTTTCTCATGTGTTAATCTAAACTGTCTATATAGTGTGGCCGCATTTTGATCAAATTGTTTTGTTTTGTTTTGCCAGTCCTGGGGCTTGAACTTAGGGTCTGAGCAGTGTCCCTGGCTTCTTTTTGCTCAAGGCTAGCACTCTACCACTTGAGCCACAGCAACACTTCTGGCTTTTTCTATATATGTGGTACTGAGGAATTGAACCCAGGGCTTCATGTATAGGAGGCGAGCACTTTACCACTAGGCCATATTCCCAGCCCTTGATCAAATTTTTGATGGGTATCATGTGTGGCATCAACAGGAAATTGTATAAGTATGGCAAGCTGAGTTAACTCATCAGCAAGGGCATTGCCATATGTTAAAGATCCAAGCAAAAGAGAATGAACATGTATATGACAATAAATACAGGAGCTGTGCGCTGTAACAGTTGTTGTTGGAGGGAAGTAAAAAGGTACAGCAGCTCCTCATCTGAAGTAAGAATAATGGCATCCTGGATGCATTGTAAAACAGAAAATCATACTGACTATCTGAGTACAAATTTATAGCAAAGGAATACTGCTGTCAAAATGGCGGCAAACAACTCCAACCTTTGTGCAGAAGTGCTATTATACTGAACCTGTGTCGTGGAAATATTATGAGAGCATTGCAACATGAGCCCCACTTTTCCATTGTTAGACCCTTCAATAAGCACATTGGGAGCATTAGCAATAGGCTTGAGGGAAATAAAGGAGCAGGCAGTAATACAGTGATCATCAGCAAACTGTAGTAATTGTGATATGGGCAGTGAAAAAGTAACTTCCCAGGAGAATTGACATTCCAAGGAAGTTTGTAACAGGCTATCAAACTCGGCCCTAGTCATGTGCAGGCCTAATGCATCAGGCTCATGCCCAATCAACCAAATACAACACCTGCGTCCCTTAGAAATAAGTGAGGAAATTAAAGCAATCAAAGGGTTAATTATACTCATGGAATGCAAAGCCAAAAATATCCATTCATTGGGAGCATCTTGCCAAAGAACAGCAATAGAAAATTTACTAAAATTTAAAATATATAAAAAAAATGTTGGGAATAATCTACATGAACAAGGTGGGGCTCACTATTTGCACATTTAATAACGTGTAAGTCCTCAACTGGTTTAGGTGTAAGTTTTGTTGGAGAGGCTGCATTAGAGTTGCCCTATAAAATCTGGAAAAGGGGTTGTAACTGGAAGTAATTCTTTTTTGTTTTGTTTTGTTTTGTTTTTGCCAGTCCTGGGCCTTGGATTAAGGGCCTGAGGACTGTTCCTGGCTTCTTTTTGCTCAAGGCTAGCACTCTGCCACTTGAGCAACAGCGCCACTTCTGGCTGTTTTCTATATATGTGGTGCTGGGAATCGAACCCAGAGCTTCATGTATAGGAGGTAAGCACTCTTGCCACTATGCCATATTCCCAGCCCTGGAAGTAATTCTTAATGAGGGGCAAATCCAATTAATATCCCCCAGTAACTTTTGGAAATTATTAATAGTTTGTAACTGTTCAGTCCTTATTTTTAGCTTTTGGGGAATGAACCTCCTCCTGGAGATGTGATAACCTAAATATGAAAGGGGATGTTGTCTCTGAACTTTTTGAGGGGCCACATCAGGTTATATAGCCATAAGGACTGTTGCATATCCTGGAAAATAAGATTAACTTGTTTCTAGTGGACGCTCCAATTAGGATATCGTCCATGTAATGAATTACATAGGCAGAGGGAAATTTTTTACATATGGGCCGTATGGCCTTGTTCACATATACCTGGCATAGCGTGGGGCTGTTGTTCATTCCTTGGGGTAGCATTGTCCATTCATATCTGTCACAGGGATGAATCATATTAATGCCAGGAACAGAAATGGCAATTTTTCTCCATCTCCTGGATACATCGGTATGGTTTTTTTAAAAAAGCAATATTTTAAATCCAATACCAATAGAGCAAAAGATAAGGGGAATAACTGTTGGTGAGGGCAAGCCAGGTTGTAAGGCGCCCATAGGAAACATAGCCTTGTTAACCTCCCTCAAGTCCTGGAGAAGTCTCTATTTTCCTGATTTCTTTTTAATAACAAATATAGGGATGTTCCAGGAACTAGTGGAAGGCTTAATATGGAATTGTGACAATTACTCATGAACTAGAGCCTTGGCAGCTTCAAGTTTTTCCTTAGATAAGTGCCACTGATCCACTGATCTTGAGGTTTTCCAACGTATAGGTTCTGCATGTAAAGCTGCCATTATCAGTGGCCCTGATGAAAACCCAAGCCTTGTCTGTTTGGGTTTGCAACAGGCTGGTAAGGTTCCAAACTTCCTTTCCCTTGCAGTCCCAGACCTGACATCACATCATACCCTTGATTAAGCATTTGTTGAATAACAACTGGAGTAGGACTGTGGATGTAAGTACCCATCTGAGACAGCATCTCATGGCCCCTAGATTTACTGGGAGATCAGGTGAAACAAATGGTTGAAAAATGCCTGAATGACCCTCCTTGGTTAGCCACTGTAGTGTGGCAGAACTTTTTGGAGTAACTTTGGACATGCCTATACCCTGCAGCAGGGTGAGGTTATCCTCTATTGGCCAGGAGGGGGGATGGGCACTGTAGACCAGATATAACAGAAACATCAGCTCAGGTGTCAACAATGCCTGTAAAAAGCTTCTCTCCTCTGTAATTCTCTGAAGCCAACAGGCCTTATCTGTGGAGCCAAGGCCTCTATTTCCCTGGATAGGTTGAAAAAACTCATTAAAAAGAGGAAGTAAAATTAATTGGGCAATGGAAGTATGTGCAGAAAGAAGCAAGGTTCCTCTTTCCAGTCCAGCCATGATTTTAATTTTTCCTGTATAATAATTATCAATAACACTTGGAGAGACAATCCTTTCATAGTACAGATGGATCTGCTCAATACTAATGCTACTGTCCCAGAAGGCAAAGTCTTAAAAACCGTCATTTAGCCCCTGTCTGATCTTACACAACTGCTCTGTCCCGGCCCCAGAAGTAGGAAACATCATCCAGACTTTGGTTGCACATTTATTAATTTGCCATAAGCAACTTTGGGGTAATTGATCTGTTGCTGAACGTCAGAATATTCACCTGCACCCACCAGCATGTCATAGGATACAGGGATGTTGGTGCAGTTATTGTATTTTGCCACCTGATCAGACCTTTCCAGCCATTCTGCATTCCATAACAAATAATCTCCCCCACTAAGGCAGGCTTGAGAAATTGTCCCAATCCCCTGGGCATAATGCCTGTCAGGCAAAACTATCAATCAGGGATAACGTAAAAGGAGCAGTTGCTCCATATTGAGCAGTAGAAGTCCTAATTTCTTTCACTTCCTTAAAATTTAAAATATACTGCCGGTTGCATTTGTCTTGTAAAACAGGAAAATGTTGGAAATCCCCAGTATCTACACACACACACACACACACGCTCCTTTGCAGTCAGTATAGCCTTTTGAACTGCACACGTAGATGGAGGAGTTTGAATTAGGAGCGGGCAGTAGTTACCTTCCCCCTTCATCACTGGGAAGGTGGCTCTCACAGGGGCAGGCATGGGGAAGGGCTCGCGCCCTGGAGGGTCTTTGTATTTTTTATATAGAGCATCAAAAGACTGACTCAGACTTTCTATACTTCTAGCATTCTCACTCTATGATGGACAGCCCCTCTCCCTTCTCCTCTGATACAAAGAGGAGGGTTTCTATAGAAACAACTTTAATCTAGTGATCGGGATCCAGACTCACTCTAATCATGTTCCAAACAGAAAATGTCTGAGGGGGAATAGCTTGTTTTCCTCTCGTTTTTATCTGATTCTTTAATTCTGGGGCCACCTTTTGCCATATGGCCAAGTCCATTGGTCCCTCTCAGGGAACCAGCGGCAGAGATTCGCTATAACCTCAAAAAATTCCTCTAGCCCATTTGAACTAATCTTATACCCCTTTTGCCAGAGGGTCATCAGAATCAGTTGCCTTCTTTGCTCTGTTTCATCCCCTTATAATATCTGTGTCTCTTTTTCTGTTTCTATTTCCTTTCCTCTACTGCACTCCGCAGTCCCCTTACCTGCCTACTTCTGTGCATGAGAAATCCTTCCAATGACTTCCTCAGGTCCCTGTTCAGGCGCCAGGTGCCACGGGCCAGCCGCAGCGTGAACAAGGATTCCGAGGGGTAAGGGGATGGATGATAAAGGAGATGGAGAGAAGGCTGATGGGATATCTCTATTTATTTTAGCAAAACCCTTAGCTATATACACCTGTAGTTGTCTCAAGTTTGCGTAATATTGTCCTAGGATACATGGGGGGAGGGGTGGGCAGACAGCAGGCATCCTTCCTCATTCTATTCCAATCAATCCCTGTCTACCATGCTCCCTCAGATAAGCCCCCAGGCTCAGAAGCTGGTTTCTTCAAATAAGACATAGAACACAATTAATAAGAAGCACTTCCCCAAAACAAAAGGCCAAATATTTGCAGCCCTATGGGTTGGAGTTAATGGCTGTGGAGCCTTTGCTCACACGATGCCAGCTCCTGGCACCCATACAACCATGCTAGTGAAGCCAGGAGTCTGAGGATCTCAGTTTACAGCCAGCTAGGGCAGACATGTCCCTGTCAGACTCTCATCTCCAATTAATCACTCAAAAACAGAATGTGACACTGTGGCTCAAGTGGCAGAGGGCTAGGCTTGAATACAAGCACCCTCCGGCATAGCACCCAGGCCTGAGTTCTAGCCGAACAACCAACAACAAGAAAAGAATTACATGAAATGTTATGTGAATTAATAGCATGATTAGTGATCCACATAAACACTTGACATCAACCAACATCTTACCTATAAGAAACTCTTCTTTTTCTTTTTTTGTCAGTAGTTGGGCCTTCACGCTTTCGCTGAGTTCTTCAGCTAAAGCCTAGGGCTCTCCTACATTGAGCCACAGCTCCATTTCTGGTTTTTGTGGTAGTGAACTGGAGATAAGAGTCTCATGGACTTTCCTGCCAGGCTAATTCAAACCAGGATCCTCAGAACTCAGTGTCCTGAGTAGCTATAATTACAGGCTACCATGAGCTCAACAAGGAACATTATTTCTTATAATAAAGGAGATTATCTTAGATTAAAAACAACCAAAATTTTGTAAAGAAATATTAGTTATGAATAACATGTAAAGAAATGTACAGTGGAAGGGGTAACAAGTTTGACAAGAAATTTACTCACTACCTTTGATGAGTAACTGGAAGCCATATATATCACCTTCACAATAAAATTAAATTTAATTTAAAAATGGAAGACTATAACGTCTTAATATATTCACATCAGAATTAAATAACAATGGAAAAATGCTATAGACTGAGAAGGAAACACAAGGATTACAAGAACCTCAATTCATAAGAGATATACTTACTAGTGTATTAGCAAGCAAGTATAATCTGAATTTATTCTAGTAATGTCAAATAATTAAGAAATTCAAAGAAGCCAGGTGTTGGTGGCCGGTGTTGTTATCCTACCTACTCAGGAGGCTGAGAGCTGAGAATTGCAGATAGATGACAGCTCAGCCAGAAAAAGTCTGTGAGATTCTTGCCTCCAATAAACTACTAAGAAAAGGCTGAAAGTGGAACTGTGGTTCCAGTGGCAGAGTGCTAACCTTGAGCACAAAGAGGCTCAGGAACAGTGCCCAGGCCCTGAGGTCAAGTCCCAGGAGTGGCAAAGTAAAAAATAAAAAAAATGGAAAGTATATAGAGAGGTATATGAGGTCATTCAGCAGAGAATGCTCTACTGTGAACACACAAAGCTGTGTGGTATCCAGCATATTAGGACATGTGGAGCTGCAACAAGACTGCTAGCCAAAGTGGGGAGAGAGGCCTGGGACTCTCAACACACATTTTTCCTAACAATAAAAGACATGGGCCACATTCTAATCCCCCACAGCACAAACATTTTACAGAAAAAGATACTTCTACATTTTCTGACATGAGTTACATTTAGTACTGTCACTTACCTGAAAAGAATAGCTGCTGACCCAGTAGGAATTTGCTGTCAGGACAAGAGGAGCAGAGGCAGTAGTCACAGTGTATATACTCACCCACGGAAGCCCCAGATGAAGGCTCAGGATTGCATGATCTCATCTCCTTTGTGGACGTGATCATCATGTCACCTGAAAGTGCAGTGACAGTGTCTGCATGGGGAACAGAGTTTCCCTGTGACAAACACTGGTGAATTGTGTATACTCATGAGCACCGCTAAACTTTCACAAAAACTTCCAAGAGATGAGCCCATATGGGAAAGCAAGTCCAGGGAATATGCAGAAACTTTTAAAGATGATCTCATTTATAATGAGTAGAGGAAAAGGAAATTTATTGTATAAGAGTGTGAAACTAAGCATATGGATTTGGTAGATTTTTAGGGTGATTTGTTTCTTTTGTCTCCAAGATGCAATTTCTTTCAGTAGTAAAGCATTAAGTTAAAAATAAAAGGAAAACAAAAAAAAAAGAGTGTCTGTGGCTCAAGAATGTGATCTTAACTAGTAAGGAGTCTTGAGATGTGGGGATGTGGCTAAAAGCCAGCCTAGACACAAAGTCTGAAAGACTGTTATCTGCACACACTCAAACACACACAGTCTCTCATACGCATAATCACCTACATTTGAATCACCACATTCAAATGATGTGTATTGTAGGAACAGTTTCTAGTCATTTAATAAAATTAAAACTTGTGAAATATATACTACTTTTTGGTTCAACATCAACGAAGTCATCTTCCAGTAGTACTGTTCATGTTGTGAATAAGGTCAGGCCTCCCATTGAGTCTGTCATACTTTTAGGAAAAAGATGGAATACTGAGCTGTCCCTGCATTATATTTAGGCATCAGCAGTTACAGAGGTTACTACTCAACCTCCCACTATGTTTCCTGTTCCATGTCAAACTTGGTGGATTTCTTCAGATCTCTGAAATCCCCATCTTCCAAGTGAGAGATCATTCTGGATTACTCTCATTTATCTCATGATGCCAGAGCTAAATGTGTTTGAAGTTAGAATGTTTTCAGGTGCCTATTTAAAAACACTAGTAATAACATTTTGTTTTTGCAGTAAATATTGAAGTTTATTTCCAAGTTTATTATTTCAATTCATTACATTATTAACTCAGCATGTTGTAAAGTATCTCAGTGAGGAAACACAGAAACCACACAGTGAGAGAACCAGGAATCTTTTTGAAGAGCCAGAGAGTACAGGGGACTCCTGTCACAAAGACCTGCAACCCCTGGAATACACTGAACACTGTCAGAAAATTGAGCCATGATTGATTGTTTTGTTTAGTTTTGTTTCTCTTGTATTCCCTTCCAGTGGTTGTATTCCTGCTACCACTATATCTCATCCAAATACCCTGGATACTGTTTATACGGGTACTAGAACTGGGGAAGGTAAAGGGAATACCAAAATGGAAAGACAAAGGACAAAAAGACAAACCATTCCAAAAGCAATACTTACCAAACCATTTGGTGTAAATCAACTGCACAACTTGGGGGGAGAGGATAAGGGGGAAGCGGGGTAGAAATGAGGGAGGAGGTAACAAATTGAACAAGAAATGTACTCACTGCCTTACATATGAATCTGTAACCCCTCTTTACCACACTTTGATAATAAAGAAAAAGTTTAATTAAAAAAGAGAAAAAGAAAATTGAGGCATGAGAGGAGAGGAAAGACAGAGCAGCAAAACAATTCCAACAATCCACATCAACACCCATAGACAGCTGAAAAGGAACACCATAGTGACTGCAGGACAGACAGGAGAAATAATGGAAAGAAAATGCAGAAATAACTTCTCTGTGAAGTATTTGAGCTGTGGGGAGTTAGGATGTGCCATGTCTTTTATGTTAAGGAAAAATGTGTGGTGAGGGTCCCAGGCCCCTCCAGCAGTGTTGGTGCAGCTCCACATCTCTTCATATCCTGGAGACCACACAGCTTTCTGTGTTCGAGGGTAGAGAATTCTCTGCTGAAATGGCCTAATACTATATTTTTTGTCATTAGTAACGTCTCATTGTGATTTCTGGCTGCATTTAAATAATCACATATTATTTGAAGATAAACATTGGAAGAGATTGTTCAAAGGAATAATTAGCGACATGACAAATTATGACATTAATGTAAGAATCTAGCTGACTCTAATTGAAACCGCCTTGCCTTGTCGTTCACATCCCAGACAATTTCCTTAGATTGTTCCCTCTCTCTCTGTCTTCTCTCTCATTGCAGTTGCACTTATCTTACTTAAGGAGATTCTTTTATTTATTTATTTTCAGTCGTGGGTCTGGAACTCAGGGCCTAGAGGCTATCACTGCACATTTTTGTTCAAGGCTAGTGCTCTACCATTTGAGCCACTGGACCACTTGCAGTCTTCTGGGTGGTTATGTTATGCCAAGTCACAAAAAGACCACCAAGAAGGCCACCGAGATTCAGACATTCCAAAATGCAAAAGCAAGGCAAGACTTTATTCAAGCGAGCTGCAACTCAGGCCTCGTCCCACCCACCCACACAGCGGAGGTTAGGAGGAAGCCTTGAGCTGCTATTGCACAGGACTTAGAAAGGCAAAAACCAAAGTTACAGCCATCTGGTGTTCAAGGAAGAGGAAAAAACAAAGTTACAGCAGTCAGGTGTTCAAGCAAGCAAGATTAGGACATGGGTACAAATCTGATTGGCTCAGGGCTTGAGGCATTCTGGGGGCAGTTAGAGTTAAGCATTCCCAGTGGTTAGAGTTCTTGACTGGCTGGGTCTAATAAGCTTGTCCTGGGTTTGCTCACAGGGCCTGCTTATCTCAGGTTCGCGTGGTAAAGTGGGGCCTGACTTCAAAGTCTGGCTCTTCAGTTAGTGGGAGATAATTGTCTCCTGGACTTTCCTGCCTAGGCTGGCTTCAAACCTCCATTCTCAGAACTCAGTATTGTGAGTTGTTAAGATTATAGGCACAAGTCCATGGTATCTGTTTTAGGAGCTTTCTTTTCAAATGAAAATTTTTAGCCAGAAACTCTAACTCATTGGCCAATATATCTATGGACACAGCAGAGACACTTAATGGATGCTTTTCTGCATCTTTGGGAGTTGTTTATGATCAGAGATTGAGAGCCCTAGTTGTCCATGATTCATTCAAGAGGCTGGAGCATTTGGAAACCAGGGCAAAGTGTGATTTCCAGTTTATGGGCTTAAACTCAGGACTTCTATCTCTGGCTTAATTTTTCACTCAAGGCTGGGGTTCTGTCACTTGAGCCACACTTCTACTTCTGCATTTGGGTTGGTTAATTGTAGATGCAAAGTCTTATAGATTTGTCTGCTCAGGCTGGCTTCAAACTGTAATCCTTGGCTGTCAGCCTCCTGAGTGGCTAGGATGACAGGTATCAGCCAGGAGCACCTGGCTTCTTCATAGTTCTGTTTTGAAAGTGCTATTGTAAATTCAGACTGTATTTTCTTGCTAGTATATTTTTGCTACTATACTTTTTTTTTTAAGATTACAGAGATAGTGTATATACAATCACAGGAAGGTGATACAAGAACATCATCAATAATGGAAGCTACAGATACAGATAGGACATTGAAAGTAGTTACAACTGTGATATAACAATCGTTTCCATAACATGGAGAGCATTTCACTTAGCATTCTCTTCAGATCGTATAAGTCTTTCGCCTTTTACTAACAAGATGTATCTTTTTTCAGTTGAAGTCTGTGCAATACTTCTGTATTCGTCTCACTGTAAACTATGTCTCAGTTGTCATTTAATGATGGTCTGCATACATTAAGACATTGTCCTTTTCTTTCCATAATTCTGGTAACTAAGTGTTGTTTTACAAATTTTTACCTGCTTTATCTAAGATAGTGTCTTTTATCAAAAGAAATGATTTACTTGGTGAACTCACACCTGTAATCCTAGCTACTCAGGAGGTTGAGATCTGAGGACTGTAGTTCAAAGCCAGCCAGGGCAGGAAAGTCCATGAGATTCTTATCTCTGATTCACCACCATAAAACCAAAAGTACAGCTGTGACTCAGAGCAGGAGAGCACTAGCCATGAGCAAAGAGATTTTAGGGACAACACCCGGGCCCCACCAAAAAATACAAGTAAAAGTAAAAAGAAATAATATTCCTTATAGGCCTGTTATATCAAGTATTTGTGTATATCAGTAATCCTGCTATGAATCAAAATAATATTTAATATAATTCTTTTTCTTTGGGGGGGGCTTGAACATAGGGAATGGGTGTTGTTCCTGTTTCTCTTTGTACTCAAGGTTACTGCAATACCACTTGAGCCACAGCACCACTTCTGGATTTTGCAGCAGTTTAATGTGTTGTGTGGGAACTCAGTTGTGAGAGATAGAGAAGCCACATTCTGAGAAAGTAAAGTGGGACTTTTTATCGTAGACTTGTCAAAGGCAGGTGGATGCCTGTCCCAATGATTTGCAGTGCCTCAAATACGATCACTGTTAGAAAACTGAGCCATGAGACCAAGCAAGGAAACACAGACCTAAAACACAATACCAACAAACCAGATCAATTCAAATGGAGAGCTGATATGGGATTCCATGGTGACCAGAGGAGAGCCAGGAGCCAGGAGGCATATAGCATACTGGCGCCTGAGCAGGTCAGGGTCAGGGGACAAGGTCACAGGGAGCTCCAGACTATCACAAGCTCCAGACACAGGACTGACAGGTCTAGTAACTTACTGTCCAATCAATGTCCCTGCCTGTAGGAATTCAGGTAGTCCACCACCTAGGGGTAGACTTCACCTTTCTCCACCACTTGGCCAATATGGCACCGGACAGACACTGCATCATTATTTCAAATGAAGATCATAGTTTCACAGACCTCTTGCCTAGGCTGACTTTAAACCAGGATCATTAAATATCAGCCTCCTGGGTTACTAGGATTACTGGTGACTGGCTTGGATCCTTTTTTTTTTTCTTTCTTTGATGGTGATAGGACTTGAACAAAAGCTGGGGTGCTGTGTGAGTTCTTTTGCTCAAGGCTAGCACTCAACCACTTTGAAGCACACAACAACTTCTGGTTTTTGAGTGGTTAATTCCAGCTAAGTGTTTCATTGAAGAGCAAGACTTTGAAGTCAGGCCCCACTTTACCATGTAAACCCTACTTTATCCCGTGAACCTGAGATAAGCAGGCCCTGTGAGCAAACTCAGGAGAAGCTTATTAGGGCTCAGCCGGTCAAGAACTCTAACCACTGGGAATGCTTAACTCTAACTGCCCCAGAATGCCTCAAGCCCTGTGCCTTGAGCCCTGAGCCAATCAGATTTGTACCTGTGTCCTAATCGTGCTTGCTTGAACACCTGATTGCTGTAACTTTGTTTTTGTTTTGCTTGAACACCTGATGGCTGTAACTTTGTTTTTTGCCTTTCTAAGCCCTGTGCAATCGCAGCTCAGGGCTTCCTCCTAACCTCCACTGTGTTGGTGGGTAGGATGAGGCCCGAGTTGTAGCCCGCCTGAATAAAGGCTTGCCTTTGCATTTCAGAACGTCTGAGTCTCGGTGGCCTTCTTGGTGGTTGTTTCGCGACTTGGCATACATTTGGGGACTCATCTGGGATAGCCCCAGAGACCCCCGAGACCCCAGACTCCGAAGGTAATAAAACAACCCTGTTCATTTGTCTTGTCCTTTAATGTGTCTGTTGGTTTTGCTTTTTCTTATTTCTTGAAGGGGTTGTCGAAGTGGACGTGCTTACTCGGCAACCCTGGGGAGACTGGGGGACGCCCCAGACTCTCCACCCTTGAAGGAGGACCCCTGGGACCCCGCCTTAAACTTGGGTCCACTCCTTCTTCACCCTTGCAGGAGGTTGTGGGCAAACTTGGGAGATCCCCAACTTTTCTTCTTCTCTGGCCTGTGTTTTCCGCCTTTTGTATTAATTGTTTTGTTTTTTGTAGCCTTTTGGACTGAACATCTGATCAGAGCTATGGGTAACATTCTATCTTGGGGACCTCCATCTAGCCCCCTAGATTTGACTCTAGCTCACTGGAGGGAGGTCAAGGAGATAGCTCAGAACCAAGATGTGGCCCTTAATGAGGAAAAATGGATCACCCTGTGTAAGTCAGAATGGCCCACCCTTGAGAGAACTAATTGGCCACCTGAGGGGAGCTTTGACATAATTAAGATCAGGACTTTACAAAGCCTAATCGACGCCCCTTGTTCAGGCTATTTAGACCAGATTCCTTATATAGACACCTGGTGGGAACTAATTCGCTTGTTTGAAACTATACTTTTCACTCACCAGCCCACTTGGGATGGTTGTAGACAGCTTTTACATGTCCTTTTCACCACTGAGGAGAGAAATCGTATCCAAGAAGCGGCCCGGAGACTTATCCCCAGCCCCAGTGGAACACCCATCATGAATCCTGCCTTGATTGACACCTATTTTCCCAAGACCCCACCAGCATGGGACTACAATACGGATAAAGGTAGGGAGCAACTCCTTGTCTACCGCCAGGCTCTGCTGGCAGGTCTCAAGGCAGCGGCTTGCCAACCTACCAATATGGCCAAAGTTTATAATATTAGATGGGGAGAAAATTAAAGTCCGGCAGCCTACCTTGAGAGGCTTGTGGAAGCCTTTAGTCAATACACCCCGTATGATCTTGAGACCCAAGAATCTGCTCAGATGATTATGTTTGCCTATGTAAATCAAGCCACACTGGACATAAAGTGAAAGTTGCAGGCTCTAGTCAGGCTTGATGAAAAATCTGTTAGGGATCTAGTAGCAGTGGCGGAAAAGGTTTATAATAAGAGAGAAACAGGAGAACAAAGACAGAAAAGGAAGGACAAAGAACGTGGAATTGAGCAAGAAAAGAGGACCAGAGTTAAGGAAAGGAGTTTGGCTAGAATTTTGGAGCAACAACAGGCACAATACAAGGACCTCAGGGAAATCCTGACCTCTGTGCAGGCAGGAAACTTTAGACAATCCTCCTCTCCAAGTAAGGAGCAGGAGCCCAAACCCCAATCAAGAGTGGGAAAGAATCAATATGCCTATTGCAAGGAGGAGGGGCATTGGATCAAAAACTGCCCAGATGTAGGCCACATGGATAATGTATATGTTCTTGATACATTGTGTATTGTATATATGTCTACCTGACCTAGGGAAGGGAAAGAAAAACAGGGTGTAAGATATCACAAGAAATGCACACACTGCCCTACTATGTAACTGTACTCTTTTTGCACAACACCTTGTCAAAAAATTTGTGTTCAATTAATAAATGATTTTTTTAAAAAAACTGCCCAGAGCTAGCCAAAAAAAGGAGGAAAAACAGAAAGTAGGATCAAGAGTGTTGCCAGGCTTAGAGATGGCTGAGGACAGTGACTGAGGGAGTTGGGGCTCAGACCCCCTCCCGGAGCCCAGGATAACATTGAAAGTGGAGGGGAATCCAGTCATGTTCATAGTAGATATGGGAGCAGAAAATTCAGTATTACTAGCCCTGAGAGGGCCGATGTCCACTAAAACAACATGGGTCCAAAGCGTGACAGGCACTAAACCCTATAAATGGACTACTCGAAGAACAGTGGACTTGGGAGTGGGCTAGGTAACCCACTCGTTTTTAGTCATCCCTGACTGTCCCTATCCATTGCTTGGACGTGACCTCTTAACAAAAATGAAAGCTCAGATACAGTTCACAGGCAGTGGGGCTTCTGTGAGGAACTCAAGAGAAAAGCCTGTTAGTATACTAATAACTAGCAAATTAGAAGAGAAGTATTGGCTATACCAGCATCCCAAGCCTGTCCAGAAAAAATGAGTGGTTACAGGCATTTCCCCAAGCATGGGCAGAAACTAGGGGAATGGGACTAGCAAAACATTGTCCTCCAATCTTTGTGGAACTCAAAGCCGGAGCCGACCCAGTAAGAGTTTGCCAGTACCCTATGTCACTAGAAGCAAAGAAGGGGATCACTCCTCACATCAGAAAATTGTTAGAATTAGGAGTTCTGAAGCCCATCCAATCAGCCTGGAATACTCCACTGTTGCCTGTAAAAAAGCCTAATTCTAATGATTACAGACCAGTGCAAGACTTGAGAGAAGTTAACAAGAGAGTAATGGACATTCATCCAACAGTCCCAAACCCGTATACCCTGCTGAGCCCCCTGTCACCAAGCCATGTGTGGTATACTGTGTTGGATCTAAAGGATGCTTTCTTTAGCCTGCCCTTAGGCCCACAGAGCCAAAGCTACTTTGCATTTACTTGGCACGATCCTGAAATCGGGATAAGCAGTCAATTGACCTGGACCAGGCTGCCACAAGAATTCAGGAATTTGCCTACCATCTTTGATGAGGCGTTACATGAAGAACTGAGTGAGTACCACTCCAAAAATACTGGAATAAGTCTATTGCAATATGTAGATGAATTGTTAATAGCCGCTCCAGACAAAAATAGCTGTCTAAAGGGAACAGCTAGACTCTTAAAGACTCTTGGCACTTTGGGCTACAGGGCCTCAACTAAAAAGGCACAAATTTGTAAACCTGAAGTCACCTATCTGGGCTTCATATTAAAAGAGGGCAAGCATTGGCTGTCAGATGCACATAAAGAGACTGTGCTGAAAATCCCTGTGCCTACTAAGTCAGCCAGAAAAGTCAGAGAGTTCCTGGAACAGTGGGCTTTTGCCGCCTGTGGATACCTGGGTTTGCTGAGATGGCCAAGCCTCTATATGAAGCCACCAAAAACCTCCCAGAATTTCATTGGACTGAGCAGATGCAAAAAGCCTTTGAGGCAATCAAGAAAAGCCTTCTGGAATCCCCAGACTTAGGCCTACCTGACATGAATAAACCATTCACATTGTTTGTGGCTGAAAATAAAGGAAAAGCAAAAGGGGTGTTCACCCAGCCAATTGGGCCCTGGAGACAACCAGTCGCCTACTTGTCAAAGAAATTGGACCCTGTCGCTGCTGGGTGGCCGCCATGCTTAAGAATAATAGCAGCAGTAGCCCTCTTGGTAAAGATGCAGATAAGTTGACTCAGGGACAGAACCTGACTGTGGCCATTCCACACGCTCTAGCGTGGGTGCTAAAACAATGGCCCGGCAGATGAATGAGCAATTCCCGCATGGTCCACTATGGAAAAAGGTATGCAGGTGTGGCGGTTACTACAGACACTGAGATAGTGTGGGCGAAAGCACTCCCACAGGGAATTTCTGCACACAAAGCAGAACTAGTGGCACTAACAAAAGCCTTACAAATGGGAAAAGGAAAGAGACTAAATATCTATACGGACAGTTGGTACACTTTTGCCACCGTACACATCCATGCAGCCATCTACCAAGAGAGGGGGCTACTGACAGCTGAAGGAAAGGCCATTAGAAACAAGCAGGAGATTTTAAGCCTCATCCGGGCCCTATGGGAATCAGCAAAGATTGCCATTATGCACTGTCCAAGTCATCAAAAGGGAGTTGATTTGGTGACTAGAGGGAATAATCTGGCCAACTGGCAGCTAAGGAAGCAGCCCTCCAGCCCAGAGCAGAAGTATTGACTCTAGTAGACCCAGGACCATGAGCTTTGCCTCCTGTGCCCCAGTATTCCCAAGAAGACTTGGAGTGGATAAAGAAAATTCCCATGGCCCACAAAACCCCGAACAGAGAAGGAAACAATGACTGGTGGAAAACTTGTGAAGGGAAACTTATCTTGCCACAAGGGCTGGGTAAAGGGATCCTTAAGAGAATCCACCAAGCTTCTCACATGGGAACCTGAAGAATGCAGGACTTGCTCCAACACTCCGAAGTGAAAATAAGACAAGGAGATCAACTTATTGAAGATATTGTTAAAAATTGCAAGGCCTGTCAGCTTACCAATGTCCCCAATCAACAAATTACTAAAGGAGCTCACCTCCGTGGGGATAGGCCAGGCGTGTATTGGGAAGTAGATTTCACAGAAATTAAACCTGGAAAATTTGGATACAAACAGTTGCTAGTTTTTGTAGACACCTTTTCAGGATGGGTTGAAGCTTATCCAACAAAGCATGAGACCGCGACTGTAGTGGCTAAGAAGATCCTGGAAGAAATCCTACCCAGGTATGGCTTCCCATCCACCACTGGGTTGGACAACATACCAGCCTTCGTCTCAAAAGTAAGTCAGAGAATAGCCGCTGCACTGGGGACGGATTGGAAATTGCATTGTTCTTATAGACCCCAGAGTTCAGGACAGGTAGAGAGAATGAATCAGACTCTAAAAGAGACTTTAACTAAATTGGCTTTAGAGACTGGTGCAGACTGGGTGTCACTCCTTCCTTTTGCTCTGCTTAGAGTAAGGAATTCTCCCTATCAGCTTGGCTTTACTCCTTTTGAAATAATGTACGGGTACCCCCTGCCCATTATACCTAGCCTTCAGACTGAATTGCTTGCTGATTTGGATGATACTGAATTTTTGTGTAAACTTGATTATTTGCAGCTCACACACAAGAATATGTGGCCCCACCTTAAGGTATTATATGATTCCACTTCTGTCCCTACCCCCCATTTATTCAGACCAGGGGATTGGGTGTTCGTCCGGAGGCATAACCCCAAATCCTTAGAACCACGGTGGAAGGGACCCTATGTGGTGCTACTGCTACTCCCACCGCCCTCAAGGTAGACGGCATCACCACTTGGGTCCATTGCTCCCACTCCAGGCCAGCTGACCCCTTTGCCCTGGACAATGACTACCGTGGGGTAACATGGGAGGTCTCTAAGCATCCGACTCAGCCGCTTCGCCGTCCACTCAAGAAAAGAAAGTTAGACTGAATAGTTATAATTTTCTTTTTGCCTTCTTTCCTTGCTACCCTGGCTAATGTTGATGTTATTTTGGCAGCTCACTCCAAAGTGGGGTGACCCCCTTATTTTAGCAACTAGCAGGAGTCCTGTAAAGTCCCATGCAAGCAAGAAGGGATTGGAAGTTTTGGGCTTGCTCAGGAATACAGGTATAGCCACCTGACCCTTAGAGCACAGCTGAGAAGTTTATGTCTTTTGTTGCTTACATTTGGATCTTAAACACTATACAGCTAATGGTAAGTCTGTATAGCTGAAAGATAATTTCCAGTTTGAAGTAATCCGTCAATCCCTTGGTAAAGTAGACTAAGGTTATAGGTTCCTGGCTAGGCAAGGTCAAGGTCCCGCAGTCAGCCTGAAGATGCTACAGAAGATGGATGACCTTCACCCATCAGTCCCCCTTTAAAACCAAGGGATCAGAGTTGTTTTTGGTTGCTACTTTGGGCCCTATTGGCCCATGCCTTATCTCTATATCATCCCCTAGACATGCAAGCCATTGAAATGGACAGAATGGAGCCATGATTGGCTCCCAAGGTACCAAAGAGAAAAGGGGGAAATGAAGAGCCAGACTTTGAAGTCAGGCCCCACTTTACCACGCAAACCCCACTTTACCATGTGAATCTGAGATAAGCAGGCCCTGTGAGTAAACTCAGGACAAGCTTATTAGGGCTCAGCTGGTCGAGAAGTCTAACCACTGGGAATGCTTAACTCTAACTGCCCCAGAATGCCTCGAGCCCTGTGCCTTGAGCCATGAGCCAATCAGATTTGTACCTGTGTCCTAATCGTGCTTGCCTGAACACCTGATTGCTGTAACTTTGTTTTTGTTTTGCTTGAACACCTGATGGCTGTAACTTTGTTTTTTGCCTTTCTAAGCCCTGTGCAATCACAGCTCAGGGCTTCCTCCTAACCTCCGTTGTGTTGGTGGGTAGGATGAGGCCCTAGTTGCAGCTCGCTTAAAGAAAGCCTTGCCTTGCTTTTGCATTTCGGAACGTCTGAGTTTCAGTGGCCTTCTTGGTGGTTGTTTCGCTACTTGGCATAACATCATGACCCTTTTTTTCTGGGCTGGTTGGAACGCTGATCATCAGATATTGAACCATGATTCCTAGACCTCAGCCTCCAGAAGAGCTAGGATAACAAACATGAGTCACCAGCCCCCAAATACCTATAATGTTCATAATTATTTGTTTCTATGCACGTTAATTTTGTCTCAGTAAAATCCATTATTTCCTAGACATGGAAGTGATGACACAAGGCAACTTGGAAATGGGGGTTGTCTTCCTCGTTCCAACTGCAGCAGGGGTCCTGGGGAACTCCTTTCTCCTTTGTATTTACAGCTACAACCTGCTCACTAGACAGAAGGTGAGGCCCACAGACCTCATCCTCAACCATCTGGTCTTTGCCAACAACTTGGTTGTTTTATCCAGAGGGATCTCTAACACAATGGCAGGTTTTGGATAGAAGTACTTCCTGGATGATTCTGGATGTAAAATTGTTTTGTATTTATTCAGAGTATCCAGAGGGGTTTCTCTTAATATCACCAGCCTGCTGAGTGGCTTCCAGGTCACAACATTTTGCACTAGAAGTCCTAGGGGGAAGAACAGTACTAGATTCCACAAATGCTTTGGTTTCCATGGCTGTCTTTTTTGGATCCTGCAGCTCCTGGTAAATGTTTATGTGCCTCTGAAAGTGATTGGCACAAGACACAAACAAAATGTTTCTCTGCACATGCATTATAAATACTGCTCCACAGGCCCACCAGAACCGTTTGCATCTTCATTACATCTAGTCTTATTTGTTTCCAATGATGTTTTGTGCTTGGGGTTTAGGATCTGGGCCAGTGTCTCCATGGTCCTTTTCCTGCAAAGACCCATGGACAGGGTTCGACACATTCACAATCCTTTTTCTTCCCAAAGACCTGACCATGAGACCAGGACCACATGCACCATCCTGACCCTGCTGAGCATATTTGTCTTCTTCTACTACTGTTGTGCCAGGTCGTGAGATGACCACCAAGAAGGCCACTGAGACTCAGACATTCCAAAATGCAAAAGCAAGGCAAGGCTTTACAAATTACAGGACAAGACAAATAAACAAATGAACAGCGCTGTTTCCTTCCTTTGGAGTCTGGGGTCTCGGGGGTCTCTGAGGCAATCCCAGACTAAGCCCCAAATGTTGTGCCAGGTCGCGAGATGACCACCAAGAAGGCCACTGAGACTCAGACGTTCCAAAATGCAAAAGCAAGGCAAGGCTTTATTTAAGTGAGCTGCAACTTGGGCCTCGTCCTACCCACCAACACAGCAGAGGTTAGGAGGGAGCCCCGAGCTGCAATTACACAGGGCTTTTAAAGGCAGAAAACAAAGATACGACAATCAGGTGTTCAAGCAAGCAAGATTAGGACACGGGTACAAATCTGATTGGCTCAGGGCTCGAGGCACTCTGGGGGCAGTCAGAGTGAAGCATTCCCAGCGGTTAGAGTTCTAGACCGACTGGGCCCTAATAGGCTTGTCCTGGGTTTGCTCACAGGGCCTGCTTATCTCAGGTTCACGTGGTAAAGTGGGGTTCACATGGTAAAGTGGGGCCTGACTTCAAAGTCTGGCACTTCATTTCCCCTTTTTTCGCTTTGGTACCTTGGGAGCCAATTATGACTCCATTCTGTCCATTTCAATGGCTTGCATGTCTAGGGGATGATATAGAGATAAGGCATGGGCCAATAGGGTCCAAAGTAGTAACCAAAGGGCCTGTCACCATTTCTCACAAGTATAGTCTCTGTACCTCTGTTTTGCACGCCTCTAGTTTATCCTGCCGCATATTCCCAAAAACAACTCTGGTCCCTTGGTTTTAAAGGGGGACTGATGGGTGAAGATCATCTATCTTCTGTAACTTCTTCAGGCTGACTCAGGGGCGTTGACTTTACCTAGCCAGGAACCTATAACCTTAGTCTACTTTACCAAGGGACTGCACACATCAAACTGGACAGGACTCCTGCTCATCACATTCAGGAAGTCACTTATTCAGGTTCGGGTCCAAGTGATCTGGCACATCCCAGTTGCCTGTGGCCAGATTACATAAGTCTACTACTAAGTCTGGCCACCAGGTTCCTAAGGGGGCTTCCTTAGTTGATAAAATAAGGGGTCACCCCACTTTGGAGTGAGCTGCCAAAATAATTGGAAAGGCTGGTGAGGGTTAACATCAACATTAGCCAGGGTAGCAAGGAAAGAAGGCAAAAAGAAAATTATAACAATATTCAGGGCTGGGAATGTGGCCTAGTGGCAAGAGTGCTTGCCTCCTACACATGAAGCTCTCGGTTGGATTCCCCAGCACCACATACATGGAAAATGGCCAGAAGGGGCTTTGTGGCTCAGGTGGCAGAGTGCTACCCTTGAGCAAAAAGAAGCCAGGGACAGTGCTCAGGCCCTGAGTCCAAGGCCCAGGACGGGTAAAAAAAAACAAAGCAAAATAAAACAAAAACAATATTCAGTCTAACTTTCATTTCTTGAGGCGAAGGCAAAGCAGCTGAGTCGGGTGCTTGGAGACCTCCCATGTTCCATCACGGTAGTCGTCGTCCAAGGCAAAGGTTTCAGCTGGCCTGGCGTGGGAGCAATGGACCCGTGGCAATGCCGTCTACCTTAGTCAGTAGCACTGCGTAGGGTCCCTTCCACCGTGGTTCTAAGGATTTGGGGTTATGCCTCCAAACGAACATCCAGTCCCCTGGTCTGAATAAATGGGGGGTAGTGACAGAAGCAGAATCATATAATGCCTTAAGTTGGGGCCACATATTCTTGTGCATGGGCTGCAAATAATCAAGTTTACACAAAAATTCAGTATCATCCAAATCAGCAAGCAATTCAGTATGAAGGCTAGGTATAATGGGCGGGGGGTACCCGTACATTATTTCAAAAGGAGTAAAGCCAAGCTGATAGGGAGAATATCTTACTCTAAGTAGAGCAAAAGGAAGGAGTGACACCCAGCCTGTGCCACTCTCTAAGGAAAATTTAGTTAAGGTCTCTTTTAGAGTCTGATTCATTCTCTCTACCTGTCCTGAACTCTGGGGTCTATAAGCACACAATGCGATTTCCAATCCATCCCCAGTGCAGCGGCTCTTCCGTGACTTACTTTTGAGACGTAGGCCAGTCCGTTGTTCGACTCAATGGTGGATGGGAAGCCATACCTGGGTAGGATTTCTTCCAGGATCTTCTTAGCCACTACATTTGCGGTCTCAGGTTTTGTTGGATAAGCTTCAACCCATCCTGAAAATGTGTCTACAAAAACTAGCAAATATTTGTATCCAAATTTTCCAGGTTTAAATCTACTTCCCAATACACACCTGGCCTATCCCCACGGAGGCGAGCTCCTTTAGTAATTTTTTTTTTTTTTTGGCAAGTCCTGGGGCTTGGACTCAGGGCCTAAGCACTGTCCCTGGCTTCTTTTTGCTCAAGGCTAGCACTCTGCCACTTGAGCCACAGGGCCACTTCTGGCCATTTTCTGTATATGTGGTGCTGGTGAATTGAACCCAGAGCCTCATGTACACGAGGCAAGCACTCTTGCCACTAGGCCATATCCCCAGTCCTTTAGTAATTTGTTGATTAGGGGCATTGGTAAGCTGACAGGCCTTGCAATTTTTAACAATATCTTTAATAAGTTGATCTCCTTGTCTAATTTTCACTTTGGATTGTCGGAGCAAGTCCTGCACGCTTCGGGTTCCCATGTGAGAAGCTCAGTGGATTCTCTTAAGGATCCCTTTACCCAGCCCTTGTGGCAAGATAAGTTTCCCTTCACCAGTTTTCCACCAGTCATTGTTTCCTTCTCTGTTCCGGGTTTTGTGGGCCATGGGATTTTTCTTTATCCACTCCAAGTCTTCTTGGGAATACTGGGGCAAAGGAGGCAAAGCTCGTGGCCCTGGGTCTACTAAAGTCAATACTTTTGCTCTGGGCTGAAGGGCTGCTTCCTTGGCTGCCTGGTCAGCTAGATTATTTGGTGGCTTCATATAGAAACTTGGCCATCTCAACAAACCCAGGTATCCACAGCCGGTAAAAAGCCTGCTGTTGCTGTTCCCAGGAACTCTGACTTGTCTGGCTGATGTAGGCACAAGGATTTTTGGCACAGTCTCTTTACATGCATCCAACAGACAATGCTTGCCCTCTTTTAATATGAAGCCCAGATAGGTGACTTCAGGTTTACAAATTTGTGCCTTTTAACATTCTAGTTTGTAAAAGATTTTTCCTGACTGGATGGGGAACTGATCTCTAATGACCTAAAAAATTACCTTTGCAGGCCTTTAACAGATCTCAATAAGGACACAATATCAGGACTACAAGCTTTCTTTCCTAAACAGATGTATCAGCTTAAAATTCTCACTGCCAGTCAGAGCTTTGAGTAGATGCAGGGGGTTGAGATTTTAAACTATCCTCTCATTTGACAAACTTACCCTTACTAACCACTATCACAGATGACTGGCAAGTTCCTGCCCAGTAGACAGACATGGGCATTGAAATGGCAAGCTTATGAACTATTCTTCTAGGACTTCCCGGCTTTGATTAACTTTTGAAAGGCCAAACAGGAGTGACTCCAGGATCTGACACCATCTCCGCCATCCAAGCAGTGGCTTACTGCCTCTGGATGCTCCATCACTTTTGTCCCAGGAGGAGTGACTTTCCACTGGACTTGGACACAGGGCCTGAGAGCTGTCCCTCAGCTCTCCAGCTCAAGACTAGCACCCTACCACTTTGAGCTCCACACAAGTTCGTTTCCAGCACTCTGTTGGCTGATTAGACACAAATCTCTCACAGGGACCTTTCTCTTCCCAGGCTGGCTTCGAACCGCAGATTTCAGATCAGTGAGTCTTACAAGAGGCCACTTTACTGCAATTATAAGCAACAAGGTGGTCCACACAGAAGTAGTTTTAAGCATGCTCTTACCTGGAACTTAAGGGCCAGTATTAGATCTTGACAAACTTGTAGGAATTACCTGTGCTTCTCTGTGGGCCTGCTGGAAACTGTTACAAAAAAAACCTACAAAGAAGCTGGAATGGCAATTAAACATTTTGGTAGCTGTCGGGAGCCGAGCAAGCAGCTAACCTCATCCTGACCTCTGGCTGTGCTGTTATCACAAGGAATGTGGTAAGATTTGGCTTAATTGACAGCCAGCACTTACCAAGATGTTTTACTATGTCCATAGGCACCTGGTTTATGTTTACCATTCAGCCTTGTCTTGTTTTATTGCCTCCTGTTATTTGCTGACCTAAAAGTTTTCTTATTTTCTTCAACTTTGGTAACCCTATGCCATTCCCTGGTTCCCAAACTGCATAAAAGCTGGATGTTGAGAACGAAGGAAGACGGTGGAGGAACAGCAGAGCCCTAGCTGAGCTCCCTCCGACATCGCAGTTTTCTCACCCCATAGAAACTTTTACTCCTAGAAGACAGCCAGAGTAAGTTCTAACAGTACAGGGATTCTGGCCAGGAAGGAAAAATCGACTTACCTCATCTGAAAACACAGATTTGAGCTCTGGGCGGTGACCCGCCACCGCACCAGTGCCGGCACCCGCACAGCGCCCGGCACAGCAACCCGCACTCCGCGCAGCTAAAGCACACAGCATAGACCAGGGAGAAATCCTCCAGACGGCGGCTGAGCATGGACGACCTGAAATCGCAGAGAAAGCGTGAGTACCCCAAGAAAGATATTCTCACTCCTGCCCACAGAGCAGCTTCTGGAAGGCAGCCCTTCCCCCACTGCCAGAGCAAAGCGACATCTTTGCCACTGGCATAGGGTAAGACCAGATTGGAACTAAAGCAGGCCTGGGGAAAGCGAGGTCAAAGGAGCCATCTTTGAAAAGGGCAAGAGGGACTGACCAGTGAGAGCCAGCTTTGCCCAGGAGAATGCCCCCTGCCCTGGCGGGAGGCGTGTCCTGGGCCTCGGCTTAGCCAGAGGAGCCCCGCCCTGCCCACCAGAATTTCTAAATTTAAAGCAAAAGCAGTGAGCAGCTCCCAGTGGCACAGAAACACCAGACGGGGGAACAAACAGTTCGCGAGACAGTTAAATGGTCCCGTCACAGAGGAAGCCCAATTCCCAGCCCGAAATGGAGCTGCATTCCATAGCCACCTCTGCCAAGGAGGCCGCCCCACCCAGGCAAGCAACTCTCAGCCGGGTAAAACAGGCCAGAGGCGCCCCGCCCTGCTGAGTCCACAGCCTATTCAAAGCCAGGCATCAAAGGCAGTGGCCCCAGAGCAGACAGAGGAGCCACAGTTCCCGAGACTGCTCATGTCCCCATCTACAGAGGACGCCTAAGGCCTACCTGCAAGCTGGAGGAACCACAGAGACCCAGGATTGCACCAACAGGGGAAAAGGGTCAGCACAGAACCACCCCTTGCAAACTGAAATCAAGTCTAACCAGCCAATCAGGAAAATAGACTGCAGACCATTGCAAGGAAACCAGAGACTGGGGAAAAACCTCCCAAACAAGGAGGATTCCATTTTTTTTCTTTTTTCTTTTTCTTTTCAAATATTTTTTAAACTTAAAAAAAAAATTCTTTTTAATTTTTTCACTTCTGAAACATCGTTGTTTTTTTTGTTTGTTTGTTTGTTTTCCATATTTTTGTTTGTTTGTTTGGGTTGTTCCTTTTCTGCTTTTTTTTCCTTTTTATTTTTTTTTCTTTTTAAAATTTTTCTCTGTTTTGTGCATCTGTCTTCCAGTATTTTTACTTTATTTCTCTCTTTGCGTTCTCTTTCTTTAAAAATTACTTTCCTACGAATAACACCTCCACTCTTTTCTGCTAACTCTCCATTGTCTATCATTTTAACCTTGTTCTTTCTACTGATTCTACTCTTCTCCACATTTCCATGTCACTGAAACTAAACCAAAATCACCACCCCCCCAATACATTTTAGTCTATTCTCTTTACTACCTCCAACTTACCCTCCTGACTTACTGCCTGGACCTCCAGGTTCCATTGACTCCTGGTTATTGGCTAGAGGGTATCCCAGCTTAATCCGAGTGAATCAAAGGGGTTCATAGAGAAAGCCAGTCCTAAAAGAACTTAATACAAAAACAAGAATTGCGTATAGGGTTGTAACAGTAAATAAGTAACTACTGAATACAGGGCCCAGGATCGGTTGTTATATTGAAATTGTATTCTTTAGGAACAACAAATCTAATTTTATAGACAGGTATACAAGGTATCTGTATATAATTGTGAACTTGTAAGATTTATACAACAGTGCTTAGTAAGGGCTGCTTTGGGTCTTAAACGGTGCTCACAGGTGCTGGTAGACTGGTATTCCCAATTCAAATGGGCAAAAGGAACAAAAGAAAGATGGCAAACAATGAAGTCTTATCCTCCACTCAAAACAAGCAGGAAGCAGAGCAGTCAATCAAAGACATAGAAGAGAACCCCCAAAATGCTCTACAAAGTCTACTGATAAACATAATAAATGAAAAGTTTGAATCTCTTCAATTATTCTAAAGCGTGAGGAGGCAAAGCAAAAATTAATGGAGAATTTCATGGCATCCACAAATAGAAAGATAAATGAACTTCAAGAGTCCAATGAAAAGATAGCTACCCAGCTTAAAGATTTGAGAGACAACAATCAAAACCAAAGTAATGAAGTTAATGAAGTAAAGAAGTCCATACAAGACCTAAGAAATGACATGGAAATCATCAGGAAAGACCAGTCAGAAGGAAAAGAGATTCGAAATCAAGTAGCTAGCCTACAGTTCCAACTAACTGAAGCAGAGGATAGAATCTCAGGAGCTGAAGATTCCTTAGATTCTATGGAGAAAGATCAAAAATCAATACAAATCCAGTCCAATCAACAAAACAGATCGCTACAGGAGATTCTAGACACGATCAGGAAGCCCAATTTAAGGATAATAGGTATTGAGGAAAACTTGGAGAAAGAATTTAATGGGATAGTCAATCTATTTAACAGAATATTAGCTGAGAACTTCCCAAATATCCAGAAGGAAAGGCCTATACAGATACAAGAAGCATTTAGAACCCCAAACTGACCAGACCAGAACAGGACATCCCGCTGACACATTGTGATCAAAACAGGATCAGTAGAGGGCTGGGGATATAGCCTAGTGGCAAGAGTGCCTGCCTCAGATACACGAGGCCCTAGGTTCGATTCCCCAGCACCACATATACAGAAAACGGCCAGAAGCGGCGCTGTGGCTCAAGTGGCAGAGTGCTAGCGTTGAGTGGGAAGAAGCCAGGGACAGTGCTCAGGCCCTGAGTCCAAGGCCCAGGACTGGCCAAAAAAAAACAACAAAAAAAACAAACAAACAAAACAAAAAAAAAAAAAAACAGGATCAGTAGAATACAAGGAAAGAGTCCTTAAAGCTGTTAGGGAGAAGAAAACAATCACATATAAAGGAAAATCAATCAGAATTACCCCAGACTTCTTAGCAGAGACCAGGAAAGCAAGGAGAGCCTGGAATGAAGTATACCAAACACTAAATAAAAATAACTACCAACCAAAAATTCTGTATCCAGCCAAACTCTCATTCATAGTTGAAGGTCAAATAAAAGTCTTCCACAGTAAGGAAAAACCGAAACAATATATCTCCACCAAACCAGCTTTACAGAAAATCCTGAAAGATGTACTATACAGGGAAAATAATCAAGATCCCAATACAGACAGAGAAATGAACCCTAAATAGTAAACATCAGATCAAGAAATGGGAAGACACAGCTTTAAACAAGATAGTGATAATGAAAGGAACAAACGATCATCACTCAATCCTAACTCTCAACATTAATGGACTTAATTTTCCCATCAAACGAAATAGGCTCATAAGTTGGATCAAAAATCAAGATCCATCTTTCTGCTGCCTCCAAGAGACACATCTATCCAGCAAAAGTAAACATCTTCTAAAAGTGAAGGGCTGTAATCAAATCTATCAAGCAAATGGCCCCCATAAGCAGGCTGGAGTTGTAATCCTAGTATCAGACAAAATTGACTTCAAATTAAAAAAGGTAAGAAGAGACAAAGAAGGCTACTACATACTAGTAAAGGGATCTCTACAACAGGAAGGTATAACCATTCTAAATACACACCAAATGCAGGAGCACCAAACTTCATCAAACAAATACTACTCACTCTAAAAACACTCATAGACCCAAACACATTGATAGTTGGGGACTTTAACACTCCACTATCACCTCTGGACAGCTCAACATGCCAAAAACTGAACAAGAAACCACAGATCTTAATAATTGCATAGACCAACTAGACTTAACCAACATGTACAGAATATTCCACCCAGCAAGGACAGAATACACATTCTTTTCGGCAGCACATTCTCCAAAATAGATCACATCTTAGGGCACAAAGAAAATCTGTACAAACTCAGAAGTATCAAAGCCATTCCCTGCATTCTCTCAGACCACAATGGAATAAAATTAGAGCTCAACTCAAACAGCCACCGCAGAAATTGCTACAATTCATGGAGACTAAACAACGCACTGCTGAACCATCAGAGGGTCATTGAAGAAATTAAAATGGAAATTCAAATGTTTATGGACTTCAACCAAGTTGAGGACACAAAGTACCAGCTCCTTTGGGACACAGCAAAGGCAGTACTCAGAGGAAAATTTATATCTCTGAGTACATACATCAACAAACTGGAAAAACAGCAACTCAGTAATTTAAGGAAGCACCTTAATTTTCTGGAGAGAGAACAGCAAGCCAAATCCCAAGTCAATAGACGGAAGCAAATAATTAAAATCAAATCAGAATTAAATCAATTAGAGATGAAAAAAACCATCGAAAGAATCAACAAAACAAAGAGTTGGTTCTTTGAAAATATCAACAAGATAGACAGACCCCTGGCAAACCTGACCAAAAAACGAAGGCGGCACACTCAAATAAACAAGATAAGAGCTGAAACAGGTAACATCACCCCAGAAATAACCGAAATTCAGAAAATAATAAGGGACTATTTTGCAAACCTTTATGCCAACAAATTTGAGAACCTGGAAGAAATGGATGATTTCCTAGAAAAAAATGATATCCCCAAACTCAACCATGAAGATTTAAACCTTCTAAACAGACCCATATCCAGTATTGAAAAAGAAATGGCAATAAATGATCTCCTATCCAAGAAAAGCCCAGGTCCAGACGGATTCACTGCAGAATTCTACAAGGCCTTCAAAACAGAACTCACACCAATATTTCTCAAACTCTTCAATGAAACTGAAAGAGAACGTTCACTACCAGACTCATTTTATGAAGCCAGTATAACCCTCATCCCAAAACCAGGCAGAGAATCATGACTGAAAGAGGACTACAGACCGATCTCACTGATGAACATAGACGCAAAAATTCTCAACAAAATTCTGGCCAATCGACTTCAACAGGTCATCAAAAAAATCATACATCACGATCAAACTGGATTCATCCCAGGGATGCAAAGTTGGTTTAACATACGCAAGTCAATTAATGTAATCCACCACATCAACCGGAACAAGGTAAAGAACCACATGGTTTTATCTCTGGATACAGAAAAAATGTTCAATAAAATCCAGCACCCATTTATGCTAAAAGCCCAGGAAAAACTGGGATTCCAGGGAACATTCCTCAATATAATCAAGGCAGTTTATGACAAACCAACAGCAAGTATAACTCTAAATGGTGAAAAACTAAAGCCATTCCCTTTAAAATCAGGAACAAGGCAGGGCTGTCCACTGTCTACCCTGCTCTTCAACATAGTACTAGAATTCCTAGCCAGAGCAATTAGGCAAGAAGAAAATAAAAAGGGGATCCAAATAGGGAAAGATGGAGTTAAACTTTCTCTCTTCGCAGATGACATGATCCTATACCTAAAGAATCCCATAGACTCTACCCCCAAGCTACTAGAGCTGATCCAAAACTTTGGGAAAGTTGCAGGATAGAAAATAAACCTTCAAAAATCAACGGCCTTTCTCTATGCTAACAAACCAAAGACCGAGGCTGAAATCAGGAAAGCAACTCCTTTTGCAATAGCCCCCCAAAACATAAAATACCTAGGAATAACCTTAACCAAAGAAGTGAAAGACCTCTTTGATGAGAACTTTAAAAGCTTGAAAAATGAAATTAAGTCAGAACTAAGGAAATGGAAAAACCTCCCATGCTCCTGGATTGGGATGATTAATATAATCAAAATGGCAATATTGCCAAAGGCTATCTACAAATTCAATGCAACCCATTAATATCCCAAGACCATTCTTTAATGAAATAGAGGAAGCAATCCAGAAATTCATATGGAACAATAAAAGACCTAGAACAGCAAAAACAATCCTAAGCAGAAAGAGCAGTGCTGGAGGAATTACAATACCCAACTTCAAGCTGTATTATAAAACTATAGTAATAAAAACAGCTTGGTATTGGCACCGGAACAGGCCTGAAGACTAATGGGAACAGAATTGAAGACCCAGAAATGAACCCACAGAACTACGCCTACTTAATCATTGATAAAGGAGCTAAAACAATAGTATGGAAGAAAGATAGCCTCTTTAACAAGTGGTGCTGGCAAAACTGGCTCAACACATGCAACAAACTAAAACTAGATCCTTATATATCACCCTGCACCAAAATCAATTCCAAATGGATTAAAGACCTTGAAATCAAAACAGACACCTTGAAAACACTAAAGGAAGGAGTAGGAGAAACACTTGGGCTCCTTGGTGCAGGACGGAACTTCCTTAACAAAGACCCAGAAAGGCTACAAATCAAAGAAAGGTTGGACAAATGGGACTGCATCAAACTGCAGAGCTTCTGCATGGCAAAGGACATAGCTTGCAAGATAAACAGAAAGCCGACAGACTGGGAGAAGATCTTTACTGGACATTCAACAGACAAAGGCCTCATCTCTAAAATATATGCAGAACTAAAAACATTACCTTCTTCCAAAACAAAACCGCAAAGAACCAATAGCCCCCTCATCAAGTGGGCTAAAGACTTACAAAGAGACTTCTCTGATGAGGAAATGAGAATGGCCAAGAAACATATAAAAAAATGCTCTACATCACTGGCCATAAAATAAATGCAAATCAAAACAACATTGAGATTCCATCTCACCCCAGTAAGAATGTCATATATCAAGAAAACTAACAATAACAATTGTTGGAGGGGATGTGGCCAAAAGGGAACCCTACTTCATTTTTGGTGGGAATGTAAACTGGTTCAGCCACTCTGGCAAGCAGTATGGAGATTCCTCAGAAGGCTAAATATAGAACTCCCCTATGACCCAGCAACCCCACTTTTGGGTATCTATCCAAAGACCACAAACAAAATCACAGTAATGCCACCAGCACAACAATGTTCATCGCAGCACAATTTGTCATAGCAAGAATCTGGAACCAACCCAGATGCCCCTCATTAGACGAATGGATCAGGAAAATGTGGTACATATACACAATGGAATTTTATGCCTCTATCAGAAAGAATGACATTGTCCCATTTGTAAGGAAATGGAAGGACTTGGAAAAAATTATACTAAATGAAGTGAGCCAGACCCAAAGAAACATGGACTCTATGGTCTCCCTTACTGGGAATTATTAGCACAGGTTTAGGCAAGTCACAGCAGAGGATCACAAGAGCCCAATAGCTATACCCTTATGATCAGATAAGATGATGCTAAGTGAAATGAACTCCATGTTATGGAAACGATTGTTATATCACAGTTGTAACTACTTTCAACGTCCCATGTGTATCTGTAGCTTCTACTTTTGATGATGCTCTTGTATCACCTTCCTGTGGTTGTATCTACACTATCTCTGTAATCTTATCTGAGTATATTGGAAACCGTCTATCCTGGTATTAGAACTAGGAAATTGAAAGGGAATACCAAAATCGAGAGACACAGGGTAAAAAAAAGACAAACAATTACAAAAGCAATACTTGCAAAACTGTTTGGTGTAAATGAACTGAACACCTCATAGCGGGAAAGGGAAAGGGGGAGGAGGGAGGGGGAATGAGGGACGATGTAACAAACAGTACAAGAAATGCATCCAATGCCTAACCTATGAAACTGTAACCTCTCTGTACATCAGTTTGATAATAAAAATTTGGCTTGGCAGGTGTGGTGCCCAACAGGGACCTGAATGCCTGGGATGATGGCAGAGGACCTCCGCTCAGGTAAGGATGTCTGATCACTTGGGAAGGAGAGCAGAAGAGAGAAAGTATTGTCGGGGGGTAAGAAATTATGGGATAAAGTATAGGCTGCATGCTATACGTGCAGGCCCCCAAAGGCATGCTTAATGCCTGGGCAGTGATAGTTGGCCAAAGTCACTTAGAACTTTTTCTTTTACTTTATTGAGGAAGCATGCCCCCAGTTCCTGGAGAAAGGAACCAATAACTTAGAAACTTAGCAAAATAAATAAAGAGAGAGAGAGAGAGAGAGAGAGAGAGAGAGAGAGAGAGAGAGAGAGAGAGAGAGAGAGAGAGAGAGAGAGATTTGGGAACATTATGATGCAAATGGCCCTGAGAAAACCCCAGTGGATGCTATTATTCTTTGGTATCTGGTCCGAGATTGCTTAGATCCTAGACGTGAACAGATTACATTTGATCAGTCGATTGGAGAAACTGAACAGGGACCTGGTGAGTGTTGCCCAGCCCCAGGAGCGTATGCTGCTGCCCGGGAAGAGCTGAGAAAATTAACAAGACCTGAACCCACTGAGCTAGATATTAAGGAAGACTCAGATGGCTCATACACCAAGGAGAAATTATGCAATGAGCCTACTAAAGATAGATTGACCCATGTTGAGAATATGTTGAAATCAGTTATAGCTCTATTGTTACAGCTTCATCCAGAACAACAAACTCCTTTAAAGGGAGTCCTGGCAGACTTACAGCTCTCCTAGGTTACTCCCTAGGCTACTCTCAGGGGGGAGGAACCTGAGGCTAGGGAAATGCTAACACCACCGAGGTAACTTCTCCTGACTGAGCGCTTTATTTCCATCCACCACGACAGATTTGAAACCCCATCCAGGGTGAGTGACCATTAGCCTGGAGCTTACATTTTCCATAAAGCCACTGGGCTAGGTCAAGGAGATCAGCAATTGTGGGTGTTTGGAGACAACTGATCTCTAGTTCAGCTCCACTGGTCACTCATCAAGTGGGGGACAGTCTAAATTGCTTCAGGAAAGCTGCTCAAGTTTGCCAGATCCACCAATTGTGCACCCTGCAACCTGGGAGGGAGCTGAGGTGTTCGTCCACGTCAACAGATCAGCATATGGTACAGCTCCAGACCCTTTTGACCAACACGTTAAGATGGGAGATTTTACAGCTTCTGGCATTGGAACCCCTTTATGCTTTACAACGGACTCCAACAGTTATATTCCAGGCTGTACTGTAATGCAATCCATAAATCATAGAATTTGGATTCCTGATAATAGTCAAGTATATAAGAATGACTTCACTGCCTACTCAGTTTCCTGTACATGCCAATTCTACCTCATCCTTCATGATACCTCGCTGCATCAACTCTTCTCAAAATGTAGA
The DNA here is from genome assembly GCF_023159225.1 of Perognathus longimembris pacificus. NCBI lineage: Eukaryota > Metazoa > Chordata > Mammalia > Rodentia > Heteromyidae > Perognathus > Perognathus longimembris. The sequence continues at coordinate 26,731,546 of NC_063180.1, forward strand.
ATCCACAGGAGAACTGCACCCCATAAAGTGTAGACATGGGGGCTGGGGATATAGCCTAGTGCCAAGAGTGCCTGCCTCGGATACACGAGGCCCTAGGTTCGATCCTCCAGCACCACATATACAGAAAACATCCAGAAGCGGCGCTGTGGCTCAAGTGGAGGAGTGCTAGCCTTGAGCGGGAAGAAGCCAGGGACAGTGCTCAGGCCCTGAGTCCAAGGCCCAGGACTGGCCAAAAAATAAATAAATAAATAAAAAATAAAGTGTAGACATGATCACCCTTTTATAACCAATATTTCAGGAACTAATTCTCAGCTGACAGACTGGTCCGGAGCGAATCTCACCAACAAGTACACCCAGGTCTGTGGTGGATGAATGGACACCCTCAACATCATGTCTGGATGTTAGTGGCTTCCCTGAACAACATCTCCTGGCCCACTTCTACTTCTTTAAAAAATATTATGAGTTGTGTAACACCCCCTTATGCTATTATGTATGGACCTTTTAATATTTCTATAGGAGCCATGTATTTCAATATTACTTGCACTAACTGTTCTTTTACAAATTGCTTGTATAGTGGTCTTACTGATTCTGTAATTATTATTAAGCAACCACCATTTGTTATGCTTCCTGTAAGCTTATCTGAAGCTTGGTATGAAGAAACAGGTATTCAAGTGTTAAAACATTTAAAAGAGCTTATGCACCCTAGACAATTTGTAGGGCTATTAATAGCAGGCATTGTAGCCTTTATTTCCTTAGCTGCCTCTGCTGCAGTGGCCACTGTGGCTCTAACACAAAATGTGCAGACAGCTCACTATGTTAACCAGCTTGCTCATAATAACATGCAAGCCCTGCACTTTCAAGGCAGGATTGATGATAAAGTAGAACAAAAATTAGAAGCATTGTATGAATCTGCGTTGTCACTGGGAGAACAAATTTGTGCCTTACAAACTTTGCAACGGGTGTGCTGTCTTGCTGGGTTTGACTTTATTTGTGTGACCCTCTATATAAGTATAATGGGTCGAGCTATCCTTGGGAACAAGTTGTAGCACATCTAAATGGTATTTGGCACCATAATAACTTGTCCTCAGATCTCTTTCAACTCCGTAGACAAATAGCCGGACTAGAACAAGCTTCGCCTTTGGACTCTAAAGTGGCAGAAACAGCAAAAGAACTGTTTGAACAACTTCAACAGTATGTCCCTTCCTTAACTAACGTTAAGGGGCTGCTAATGACATTGCTCGGCCCAGGGATACTTTTGCTGATGGCTTTCCTATGCCTTTCTTGCATTGTACGCATATTGCAAAACTCTTTCATGAGTTTAGCCAGCCAGCTGCATAAGATCAAGCTCCAAGTGAATGAACTTTCTCCCGAGAGGAACCGCAGCCAGAGATGGGTATGAGGCGGTACCAGCCTTGACTGTCCTAAGACATGGGGCTTCAGCATTGCTCTGAAGTTGACCCTAAGATGGGTAAGGCAGGCTGGGGTACCCACCCCACCTAAGACAGGCGGGTTCGCTTCTTTTAATAAAAAGACCGGGGAACTGTTGGGAGCCGAGCTACCAGCAAACCTCATCCTGACCTCTGGCTGTGCTGTTATCACAAGGAATGTGGTGAGATTTGGCTTAATTGACAGCCAGCACTTACCAAGATGTTTTACTGTGTCCATAGGCGCCAGGTTTATGTTTACCATTCAGCCTTGTCTTGTTTTATTGCCTCCTGTTATTTGCTGACCTAAAAGCTTTCTTATTTTCTTAAACTTTGGTAACCCCATGCCATTCCCTGGTTCCCAAACTGCATAAAAGCTGGATGTTAAGAATAAACGTGGCTGCAGTCTTGAGTTTCAATCTCGAGATGCAGACCTCCCGTACCCCATCTTTGCCTCTTGTCTTTTTTATCTTGTCTTGTATTTTTCCTTTTCTTTAATCCTTGCCCCCCTCATTCAGGATTCCTTTTCACTGCCGGCTGGCTCGGCAGGGTAGCCAAAATTCCCCTTTTCTCACTTTGCAATAATTATTTAGGACAATTTTACTTCCAAATTTCTTATCTAGAAATGTATTCTTGATTTCCAAAGCCTTTTTACTAACCCAACACTTTAGCTTTTATCTGTATTGGAAAAACTGAAGCTCACAGGCATTCTGAAACCAGGTGCCGCCCTTTAACTACCGGCTGCTTGTTTCAAAAGAGCCTCTTTTTTTTTTTTTCAGTCCCAGTTACTGCATGACATGAAGACCTTTGAATTTTTCCTTAATGCAAGAATTACAATTGCAGAATTAGGAATACTTATCCATTCAGCTTTCCAATACATTAGTGAGAAACATTGGCCCATTTTGCCATTTCTTCCTACATACATGGAGTTAATGAGAGTTTACTTCTATCCCCATCAGCTTAATATGTATCCTTTTAAATCCAAATTTTTGACACTTAGCTCTGATTTTTTTTAACTATAGTTCCTCTTTAATGCAAGAATCCTTTAAAGCATTTGGTAATGCCCAAACTTGATGACCATTTGAATTTAAACTTAAACTCACTCAATTTTACATCATACTAACAGTCTTGAACATGTTCACACTCACACATGCACACACACATACATATTCAAAAGATCTTAAAGTGTGCTGAATAAGCATCAGCAGTACATTTTAAGACAAAAACCTTTAAGAAATGATTTTGGCATTCTCCAGCCTCATTTTCCAGGGCTTGGTAGTTTTAGTAAAACATTTTTAGTCTTAGTAAAACATTTTAGCACACCAAATAATTTTCTGCTTAAGAAGGCTGGGTGGGGGGTCTCCCTAGAGTTCTTTTGATGTGGACACTCACACTGATTGTGGGCTGTCACCTGACACAAAAGAGACTATCAGAACACAGACGACAGCGCTGCGCAGTGGGGTCACTCCCCACCGCCTGCAGGTGGCTTGGGCTGGTCCCGTGTCTGCCCCTGTCGGCAGCGGCTGTGGGTCAGGACTCGGGGCTGATGCCTCCGTGCCCTGGGCTGCCAGCACCAGGACTGGTTGGGACCCTCCAAAGTGGAGGACACAGCTAAAACATTTTATGAAAGGCTGAACCCAAGCTGGAGTGTCCCTGTCAACTAGTTCCCTCCAGGTGTCTATATAAGGAATCTGGTCTAGATAGTCTAAATGAGGGGCGTCGATTTAAAGCTCCCCTCAGGTGGCCAATTAGCTCTCTCAAGGATGGGCCATTCTGACTTGCACAGGGTAAACATAGCAAGTCAGAGACTGACATCTTGAGAACTGCAGTTCCTTACGGGACACACCTTGGTTCTGAGCTATCTCCTTGACTTCCCTCCAGTGAGCTAGGGTCAAATCTAGGGGGCTAGATGGAGGTCCCCAAGATAGAACATTACCCATAGCTCTGATCAGATGTTTAGTTCAAAAGGCTACGAAAAACAAAAACAAAAACAATACAACACACAGGCCTGAGAATAAGAAAAGAGTTGGAGGTCTCTTAAGTTGGCCCAGAAGCCTCCTCCTCCTGCTAAGCAGCAGGAGGAGACCTAAGTTGGCCCAACCTCCCCCAAAGGTGCAGGAAGAGTGGACCCGAGTGGACTCAGAGTCTGGGGCTCAGGTAAGAGTGGAGAGTCTCTTAGATTGGCCCACAAGCCTCGTTCTGCAAGCTAAGCAACAGGAGCAGATCTAAGTTGGCCCAACCTCCCACAAGGGTGCAGGAGGAGTGGACCCGAGTGGACTCAGTAGTGGTGGAGAATCTGGGGCGTCCCCTAGTCTCCCACGGGATTGCCGAGTAAGCGCATCTGCTTCGACAACCCCTTAAAGAACCCCTTTAAGAAATAAGCAAAAGCAAAACAGAGAAACAGACAAATTACAGGACAAGACAAATAAACAAATGAACAGCGCTGTTTCCTTACCTTTGGAGTCTGGGGTCTCGGAGGTCTCTGGGGCAATCCCAGACGAAACCCCAAATGTGTGCCACGTCGCGATGAGGTGCCAGACTTTGAAGTCAGGCCCCACCACGTGAACCCCATTTTAGAATCGAACCCCTATCAAGCCCTGGAAAATGAGGCTGGAGAATGCTAAAATCATTTGTTAAAGGTTTTTGTCTTAAAATGTACGGCCGATGCTTATTCAGCGTGCTTTAAGATCTTTTGAAAATGTGTGTGTGCATGTGTGAGTGTGAACATGTTCAAGACTGCAGTATGATGCAAAACTAAGTTTAAATTCAAAGGTCTTCATGCCATGCAGTAACTGGGACTGAAGAAAAAAAAAAGGCTCTTTTGAAACAAGCAGCCCGTAAGCAAAGGGCGGCACCTGGTTTCAGATTGCCTGTGAGCTTCAGTTTTTCCGATGCAGATAAAAGCTAAAGTGTTGTGTTAGTGTTAAAAAGGCTTTGGAAATCAAGAATACATTTCTAGATAAGAAATTTGGAAGTAAAATTGTCCTAAATAATTATTGCAAAGTGAGAAAAGGAGAATTATGGCTACCAAAATGTTTAATTGCCATTCCAGCTTCTTTGTAGGTTTTTTGTAACAGTTTCCAGCAGGCCCACAGAGAAGCACAGGTGATTCCTACAAGTTTGTCAAGATCTAATACTGACCCTTAATAAGTTCCAGGTAAGAGAGCATGCTTAAAAACTACTTCTGTGTGGACCACCTTGTTGCTTATAATTGGAGTGAAGTGGCCCCTTATAAGACTCATTGATCTGAATCTGCGGTTCGAAGCCAGCCCGGGCAAAGAAAGGTCCCTGTGAGAGACTTGTCTCTAATCAGCCAGCAGAGTGCTGGGAACGGAGTAGTGTGGAGCTCAAAAGTGGTACGGTGCTAGTCTTGAGCTGGAGAGCTGAGGGACAGCACTCAGGCCCTGAGTCCAAGTCGAAAGTCACTCCTCCTGGGACAAAAGTGATGGAGCATCCAGAGGCAGTAAGCCGCTGCTTGGATGGCAGAGATGGTGTCAGATCCTAGAGTCACTACTGTTGGCCTTTCAAAAGTTAAAGCCGGGAAGTCCTAGAAGAATAGTTCATGAGCATGCCTTTCCAGTGCCCATGTCTGTCTACTTGGCAGGAATTTGCCAGTCATATGTGATAGTGGTTGGTAAGGGTAAGTTTGTTAAATGAGAGGATAGATTAAAATCTCACCCCCCGCATTTACTCAAAGCCCTGACTGGCAGTAAGAATTTTAAGTTGATACATCTGTTTAGGAAAGAAAGCTTGTAGACCTGAGATTGTGTTGTCCTTATTGAGATCTGTTAAAGGCCTGTCAGCTTGCCAATGCCCCCAATCAACAGATTAACCACGGTGGAGGGGACCCTGGACAGCATCGCCACTTGGGTTCATTGCTTCCACGCCAGGCCAGCTGACCCCTTTGCCCTGGATGACAACTACCGTGATGGAACATGGGAGGTCTCCAAGCACCCAGCTGGGCCGCTTCGCCTTTGCCTCAAGAAAAGAAAGTTAGACTGAATATTGTTATAATTTTCTTTTTGCCTTCTTTCCTTACTACCCTGGCTGGTGTTAATGTTATTTTGGCAGCTCACTCCAAAGTGAGGTGAATCCTGCAGTCCCTTGGTAAAGTAGACTAGGGTTATAGGTTCCTGGCTGGGTGAGGTCAACGCCCCTGAGTCAGCCTGAAGAAGTTACAGAAGATGGATGATCTTCACCCATCAGCCCCCCTTTAAAACCGAGGGACCAGAGTTATTTTCGGATACTACTTTTGGCCCTACTGGCCCATGCCTTACCTCTATATCATCCCCTAGACATGCAAGCCATTGAAATGGACAGAATGGAGCCATGATTGGCTCCCAAGGTACCAAAAAGAAAAAGGGGGAAATGAGGTGCCAGACTTTGAAGTCAGGCCCCACCACGTGAACCCCATTTTAGAATCGAACCCTGAGCCAATCAGATTTGTACCTGTGTTCTAATCTTGCTTGCACAGCTGATTGTTGTAACCTTGTTCTTTGCCTTTATAAGCCCTGTGTAATCACAGCTCAAGGCTTCCTCCCAACCTCCGCTGTGTCGGTGGGTAGGACGAGGCCCGAGTTGGCAGCTCGTTAAATAAACCCTTGCCTTGCTTTTGCATTTCGGAGTGTCTGAATCTCGGTGGTCTTCTTGGGGGTGGTCTTGCAACTTGGCACAACAGCGAGACGACCACCAAGAAGGACAGTGAGACTAAGATGTTCTGAAATGCAAAAGCAAGGCAAGGCTTTATTTAAGTGAGCTGCAACTCAGGCCTCGTCCTACCCACAGACACAGCAGAGGTTAGGAGGGAGCCCCGAGCTGCGATTACATAGGGCTTATAAAGGCAAAAAAACAAAGTTATAACAACCAGGTGTTCAAGCAAGCAAGATTAGGACACAGGTACAAGTCTGATTGGCTCAGGGCTCAAGGCACTCTGGGGGCAGTCAGAGTTAAGCATTCCCAGCAGTTAGAGTTCTAGATCGGCTGGGTCCTAATGGGCTTGTCCTGGGTTTGCTCACAGGGCCTGCTTATCTCAGATTCGTGTGGTAAAGTGGGGTTCGGGTGGTAAAGTGGGGCCTGACTTCAAAGTCTGGCACTTCACTGCCTCTCTTCCATTTTTATTCTTTGTGTTGGTCTACATAGGTGTAGGGAGCTAACATCGAAGTTCATTCTGACTTTTGGCTATGTTAGCTCAAGGATGTGCAAGGTCATGGCTTAGGGAGCCAACAACAAAGTTCATCCTAACCTCTGGCTATGTTATCTCAAGGACATGCAAGGACATGGCTTACTCGAAGGACAGTACTAATCCAGAGATGTTTTATTATGTCCACAAGACTCTGTTTTATGTAAACCATTGAACCTTATCTTGTTTTACTGCCTCTTTTTATTTACCAACTTCAGGGCTTTCCTGTTTCTTAAACCTTAGTTAATCCTATGCCATTCCCTGTTTCCTAAGCTGTATGTAAGCTGGAAGTTAAGATTCAATGGGGCTGCAGTCTTGAGTTACAATCTTGAGCTGCAGACCTCCAGACCCCATCTTTGTCTCTTGTCTTTTTCCTCTTGCCTTGTATCTTTCTTTTTCGTTAATCCTTGCCACCACACCCCCCCCCCCACGCACACACACACACACACACACAATCAGGATTCCCTTTTGTTGCCAGCTGGCTCTGGCACATAGGAAGCCAAACCTCTGGCTGATGGACATTTCTGTGTCCCTGGGTACAGGCTTCTCAGTACTGAGCCCCTTTGTGCTCATCAGCAGTGATACTCGCATCGCTCAAGTGTTTCATTTCTGCAGCAAAAATTATTTTCATAATTTGATTCAACCATCCACTTTGTTTTGCAGCACTAGGATTTAGACTTTACACAGGGCAGGCGCTCTACTACTAGAGAAATGCTCTAGTTCTTTTGCACTCTGATTATTTTTTAGATACAGCCTTGCTTTTACCCAGGTCAGGCTGAATCCCAAAATGTCCATTATCTGTTTCTTCAAATACTTGACAGATATGAACCAAGATTTGAGATTTCTTTGATGAGGCAGAGTCTTAGCAAAAATTATTTTTGCCAGTCCTGGGACTTGGACTCAAGGCCTGAGCACTATCACTGGTTCCTTATTGCTCAAGGATAACAATCTACCACTTGAGCCACAACAATCCTTCCTTCCAGTTTTTCCTGGTGGTTATTTGGAGGTAAGTGTCTCATAGACTTTCCTGCCTGGACTCCATTCAAACGTGGATCCTCACATCTCAGCCTCCTGAGCTGGTAGGATTACAAGTGGGACCCACTAGGGTTTAGTTTAGGAGATTCCATCTGATATGAATCTTTTATGGCAGAAACTGTTGTGCCAAGTTGCAAGACCACCCCCAAGAAGACCACCGAGATTCAGACACTCCGAAATGCAAAAGCAAGGCAAGGCTTTATTTAACGAGCTGCCAACTCGGGCCTCGTCCTACCCACCGACACAGCGGAGGTTAGGAGGAAGCCCCGAGCTGTGATTACACAGGGCTTATAAAGGCAAAGAACAAGGTTACAACAATCAGCTGTGCAAGCAAGATTAGAACACAGGTACAAATCTGATTGGCTCAGGGTTCGATTCTAAAATGGGGTTCACGTGGTGGGGCCTAACTTCAAAGTCTGGCACCTCATTTCCCCCTTTTTCTTTTTGGTACCTTGGGAGCCAATCATGGCTCCATTCTGTCCATTTCAATGGCTTGCATGTCTAGGGGATGATATAGAGGTAAGGCATGGGCCAGTAGGACCCAATGTAGTAACCAAAGGGCCTGTCACCATTTCTTACAAGAATATTCTCTGTACCTCTGTTCTGCATGTCTCTAGTTTATCCTGCCTCATCTTCCCAAAAACAACTCTGGTCCCTTGATTTTAAAGGGGGGCTGATGGGTGAAGATCATCCATCTTCTGTAACTTCTTCAGGCTGACTCAGGGGCGTAGACCTTACCTAGCCAGGAACCTATAACCTTAGTCTCAGTCTAACTTTCTTTTCTTGAGGCGAAGGCAAAGCGGCTGAGTTGGGTGCTTGGAGACCTCCCATGTTCCATCTCGGTAGTTGTCATCCAGGGCAAAGGGGTCAGCTGGCCTGGCGTGGGAGCAATGGACCCAAGTGGTGACGCCATCTACTTTAAGGGCCGTGGGAGTAGTCAGTAGCACCACGTAGGGTCCCTTCCATCGTGGTTCTAAGGATTTGGAGTTATGCCTCCGGACGAACACCCAATCTCCTGGCTTTTGAAACGAAAGCCGGTCCGTTGTCCGACCCAATGGTGGATGGGAAGCCATACCTGGGTAGGATTTCTTCCAGGATCTTCTTAGCCACTATATTCGCAGTTTCATGCTTTGTTGGATAGGCTTCCACCCATCCTGAAAAGGTGTCTACAAAAACTAGCAAATATTTGTATCCAAATTTTCCAGGTTTGATTTTTGTGAAATCTACTTCCCAATACACGCCTGGCCTATCCCCACGGAAGCGAGCTCCTTTAGTAACTTGTTGATTGGGGGCATTGGTAAGCTGACAGGTCTTGCAATTTTTAACAATATACCTTTGCAGGCCTTTAACAGATCTCAATAAGGACACAATCTCAGGTCTACAAGCTTTCTTTCCTAAACAGATGTATCAGCTTAAAATTCTTACTGCCAATCAGAGCTTTTGAGTAAATGTGGGGGGGGAGGGTGAGATTTTAATCTCTCATTTGACAAACTTCCCCTTACTAACCACTATCACAGATGACTGGCAAATTCCTGCCCAGTAGACAGACATGTGCATTGGAAAGGCATGCTCATGAACTATTCTTCTAGGACTTCCCGGCTTTAACTTTTGAAAGACCAACAGTAGTGACTCTAGGATCTGACACCATCTCTGCCATCCAAGCAGTGGCTTACTGCCTCTGGATGCTCCATCACTTTTGTCCCAGGAGGAGTGACTTTAGACTTGGACTCAGGGCCTGAGTGCTGTCCCTCAGCTCTCCAGCTCAAGACTAGCACCGTACCACTTTTGAGCTCCACACAACTCCGTTCCCAGCCCTCTGCTGGCTGATTAGAGACAAGTCTCTCACAGGGACCTTTCTTTGCCCGGGCTGGCTTCGAACCGCAGATTCAGATCAATGAGTCTTATAAGGGGCCACTTTACTCCAATTATAAGCAACAAGGTGGTCCACACAGAAGTAGTTTTTAAGCATGCTCTTACCTGGAACTTATTAAGGGTCAGTATTAGATCTTGACAAACTTGTAAGAATCACCTGTGCTTCTCTGTGGGCCTGCTGGAAACTGTTACAAAAAACCAACAAAGAAGCTGGAATGGCAATTAAACATTTTGGTAGCCATAATTCTCCTTTTCTCACTTTGCAATAATTATTTAGGACAATTTTACTTCCAAATTTCTTCCAAAAGGCTACAAAAACAAAACAATTAATACAAAAGGAGGAAAACACACAGGCCTAAGAAAAGTTACGAGTTGGAGATCTCCCAAGCTGGCCCACAACCTCCTACAAGGGTGCAGAAGGAATGGACCCGAGTTGGCCCACAACCTCCTGTAAGAAGGAGTGGACCCGAGTTGGCCCACAACCTCCTGCAAGGGTGCAGAAGGAGTGGACCCGAGTTACGAGTTGGAGATCTCCCAAGTTGGCCCACAACCTCCTGCCAGGGTACGGGAGGAGTGGACCCAAGTTGGCCCACAACCTCCTGCCAGATAAGCAGAAGGAGCAGACCCAAGTACAAGGTGGGCGGGTTGAGTCTCGTTTAGGAGGTCCTCCTGGTCAGTTCCGGCCAAAAACCAAACTGACTCGCGCCCTACAAACAAAAGCAAAACAGACAAATTACAGGACAAGACAAATGAACAGTGCTGTTTTCTTACCTTCGGAGTCTGGGATCTCGGGGTCTCTGGGGCTATCCCGGACGAAACCCCAAATGTTGTGCCAAGTTGCAAGACCACCCCCAAGAAGACCACCGAGATTCAGACACTCCGAAATGCAAAAGCAAGGCAAGGCTTTATTTAACGAGCTGCCAACTCGGGCCTCGTCCTACCCACCGACTCAGCGGAGGTTAGGAGGAAGCCCCGAGCTGTGATTACACAGGGCTTATAAAGGCAAAGAACAAGGTTACAACAATCAGCTGTGCAAGCAAGATTAGAACACAGGTACAAATCTGATTGGCTCAGGGTTCGATTCTAAAATGGGGTTCACGTGGTGGGGCCTAACTTCAAAGTCTGGCACCTCAAAACTATTTCATTGGCAAATTCATCTAGGTAAATGAATGAACAGAACTCACCTAATTCAATTTTTTCTTCTTCATCTTTGAGAATTTTTTTTATGGTTTGAGAAAGAGAGCCCTAGTTCTCCATGAGTCACTGAACAGGGTTGAGAATTCAGAAACCACAGCAATGTGGGAATCTCCAGATTAAGGGTTTAAAGCAAGGTCCTCAGTCTCTTGCTTAATTTTTCTATGAAGGTTGGTGTTCTGGTCCTTCAGCCACACTTCCACTTCTGGCTACTTAGTGGTCAACTGTAGTTAAAAGGTCCCATAGGTTTGCCTGCTAAGGCTGGCTTCAAATTATAGTGTTGTGCCAAGTCGCAAGACCACCCCCAAGAAGACCACCGAGATTCAGACACTCCGAAATGCAAAAGCAAGGCAAGGTTTTATTTAACGAGCTGCCAACTCGGGCCTTGTCCTACCCACCGACAAAGCGGAGGGTAGGAGGAAGCCTCGAGCTGTGATTACACAGGGCTTATAAAGGCAAAGAACAAGGTTACAACAATCAGCTGTGCAAACAAGATTAGAACACAGGTACAAATCTGATTGGCTCAGGGTTCGATTCTAAAATGGAGTTCACGTGGTGGGGCCTGACTTCAAAGTCTGGCACCTCATTTCCCCCTTTTTCTTTTTGGTACCTGGGAGCCAATCATGGCTCCATTCTGTCCATTTCAATGGCTTGTATGTCTAGGGGATGATATAGAGGTAAGGCATTGGCCAGTAGGGCCAAAAGTAGTATCCGAAAATAACTCTGGTCCCTCGGTTTTAAAGGGGGGCTGATGGGTGAAGATCATCCATCTTCTGTAATTTCTTCAGGCTGACTCAGGGGCGTTGAACAAGGTGGTCCACACAGAAGTACTTTTTAAGCATGCTCTCTTACCTGGAACTTATTAAGGGTCAGTATTAGATCTTGACAAACTTGTAGGAATCACCTGTGCTTCTCTGTGGGCCTGCTGGAAACTGTTACAAAAAGCCTACAAAGAAGCTGGAATGGCAATTAAACATTTTGGTAGACACAATTCTCCCTTTCTCACGTTGCAACAATTATTTAGGACAATTTTACTTCCAAACCGCTTATCTAGAAATGTATTCTTGATTTCCAAAGCCTTTCTAACACTAACAACACTTTAGCTTTTATCTGCATCGGAAAAACTGAAGCTCACAGGCAATCTGAAACCAGGTGCTGCCCTTTGCTTATGGGCTGCTTGTTTCAAAAGAGCCTCTTTTTTTTTTTTTTTCTTCAGTACCAGTTACTGCATGGCATGAAGACCTTTGAATTTAAACTTAGATTTGCATCATACTGCAGTCTTGAACATGTTCACACTCACACATGCACACACAAATACATTTTTAAAAGATCTTAAAGTGCGCTAAATAAGCATCGGCCGTACATTTTAAGACGAAAACCTTTAACAAATGATTTTACCATTCTCCATCCTCATTTTCCAGGGCTTGATAGTTTTAGTAAAACATTTTTAGTCTTAGTAAAACATTTTAGCGCACCAAACAATTTTCTGCTTAAGAAGGCTGGGTGGGGGTCCCCCAGAGTTCTTTTTGTGGACACTCACACTCTGATTGTGAACCATCGCCTGTACATCTTTCCAATGAGCTAAAGTCAAGTCCAGGGGAGTGGAAGGAACGTTCCCCATCATCCGTTTGTCAGTCAGGCACAGTGTAAGAAAGAAACACACAAAAATGAGCTATCTCCTTAACTTCCCTCCAGTGATCTAGGATCAAGTCTAGGGGGCTAGATGGAGGTCCTCAAGATAGAACTTTATCCATAGCTCTGATCAGATGTAATACAAAAGGAGGAAAACACACAGGCCTAAGAAAAGCTACAAGTTGGAGATCTCCCAAGCTGGCCCACAACCTCCTACAAGGGTGCAGAAGGAATGGACCCGAGTTGGCCCACAACCTCCTGCAAGAAGGAGTGGACCTGAGTTGGCCCACAACCTCCTGCAAGGGTGCAGAAGGAGTGGACCCGAGTTGGCCCACAACCTCCTGCCAGATAAGCAGAAGGAGCAGACCCAAGTACAAGGTGGGTGGGTTGAGTCTCGTTTAGGAGGCCCTCCTGGTCAGTTCCAGCCAAAAACCAAACTGGCTCGCGCCCTACAAGTATAAGCCGCTGTTTTCTTACCTTCGGAGTCTGGGATCTCAAGGTCTCTGGGGCTATCCCAGATGAAACCCCAAATGTTGTGCCAAGTCGCAAGACCACCCCCAAGAAGACCAACGAGATTCAGACACTCCGAAATGCAAAAGCAAGGCAAGGTTTTATTTAACGAGCTGCCAACTCAGGCCTGGTCCTACCCACCAACTCAGCAGAGGGTAGGAGGAAGCCTGGAGCTGTGATTACACAGGGCTTATAAAGGCAAAGAACAAGGTTACAACAATCAGCTGTGCAAGCAAGATTAGAACACAGGTACAAATCTGATTGGCTCAGGGTTCGATTCTAAAATGGAGTTCACGTGGTGGGGCCTGACTTCAAAGTCTGGCACCTCAATAGTTCTCAACCCTCAGCCTCCTGAGTGGCTCGAATGACAAGCAGCAGCCAGCCACACTCGGCTTCTTTTGATTTCTTTTGTTAAACTGGTTGAGTAAATTCAAATTACTCGTTTGCTACTAAAAGAATAAGATGTAACTTTACATATTGAAGTTCATGCAATATTTGTGCTTCCTTTTTAGTCTACCATACGTCTCTGTTGTTATTAAATTCTGTTGTAGATACATTAAGACATTGCACTTTTCCCCACATTACTCATAATTAACTATTGTCTTACAAAATCTTATCTTTTCATCTAAGATGATTTCCTTTAATATAAGAAATAATGTTCCTCGGGGCTGGAAATATGGTCTAGTGGTAGAGTGCTTGCCTCGTGTACAGGAAGCCCTGAGTTCTATTCCTCAGCACCACATATATAGAAAAAGCCAGAAGTGGCCCTGTGGCTCAAGCAATAGAGTGCTAGCCTTGAGCTAAAAGAAGCCAGGGACAGTGCTCAGGCCCTGAGTTCAAGTGTGAGCAGTGGCAAAAAAAAAAACACAAACCCAACAGGTTGATGTTCTATCTCTTGAGCCACGCTCCCACTTTTGGCTTTTCGGTAGTTAATCGTAGATAAAAGTTTTTCATAGGTGTATCTGTTCACCCTGGCTTCACACTGAAATCCTCAGCTCTCAGCCTCCTGAATAGATAATATGACAGACATCAGCAATCAGAACTTGGCATCTTCTGATCTCTTTTTTGAAACTTCCAGGGTAAATTCAGATTATGTTTGTTTGCTAAAACACTAATAAGATATATTTTTTATAAATTGAAGTTTTTGTAATGATAGTGTTTCCTTCTCAATCTACAGTCTCTCTCAGTTGGTATTTAATTCTGATAGGGATACAATAAGATATTGTACTTTTTTGTCCGTATTTCTTTTTTTTGCTTCTTGTTTTTTTTTTTTTTTTTCTTTTGCCAGTCCTGGGGCTTGAACTCAGGGCCTCAGCACTGTCCCTGGCTTCTTTTTGCTCAAAGCTAGCCCTCTACTACTTCAGCCACAGCGCCACTTCTGGATTTTTCTATATATGTGGTGCTGAGGAATCAAACCCCGGGCTTCCTGTACATGAGGCAAGCGCTCTACCACTAGACCATATTCCCAGCACGTTTTTGTCCATATTTCTTATAACAAAGCATTGTTTTACAAAACTGTAACTGTTTTTAATCTAAGATAATCTCATTTAGTATAAGATAATGCTCACACCTATAACCCTAACTGCTGAGGAGGCTGAGATCTGAAGGTCCGGATTAGAAGCCAACCCAGACAGAAACGTCTCCAATTCACCACCAGAAAACCAAAAGTGGAGCTGTGGCTCAACATGGAAGAGCACTAGCCCTGAACAAAAAGATCTCAGGGACAGCACCCAGGACCCATTCCTGACAAAAGAGAGAAAAAAGAAAAAGAAAAAAAATGTTCCTTATGGGCAAGATCTTGGTTGCTGTCTCACCATTCTATGAAGTATTTGTGTCTATCAATCACTACTCATTCTATTAATTCAAAGAGTATTTCATGCAATTTTTTTCGCCAGTCCTGGGGACTAGGCACTGAGCATGTGCTTTTTTGGCGGACCGCAGGACTCTGAACTTGAGCCATGACCTCACTTCTGGCTTTTTAGTGTTTGAGTGGGAATCAAAATGTCAGACCTTCCTACCCCAGCTGGGTTTAAACCATGATCCTCAGCTCTCAGCCTCTTCGGTCCCTACGTTTACTGAAACCCACTTGACTAGCGTATTCATATTTGTTTGTTGTCATGCTATTTTGTGCCTCAAAATGTAACTGATTATTTCCTAGACATGGAAGTGGTAAGGCAAGGCAACATGTGAGGCAATGCCTTCCTTACTCAGACTGCAGCAGGGGTCCCGGGAAACCCTTTTTTCCTATGTTTTTACAGCTACAACCTGCTCACTAGTAAAAGGGTGAGGCACACAGACCATCTGGCCTTTGCCAACTACTTGGTTATTTGATCCAGAGGGAACCCTCACATAATAGCAAGTTTGGGGTAGAAGTACGTTGCAGACCCTGGGGTGCCAGGAGCTGTCAAGGTGTGAGCAAAGGCTCCACCACCATTGACTCTAACCCTCAAGGCTGTAAGTACTTGACCTTTTGGTTTAGGGGAAGTGTTTCTTTCAGCTTCTGGGCCTGGGGACTTATCTGAGGGAACGTGGTAGACAAGGATTGATTGAAATAGAATGAGGAAGGATGCCTGAAATCTGCACACCCCTCCCCCTGCAATGGGTCCTAGGACAACATTATGCAAACTTGTGGCAAATATAGAAGGTGTATATAGCTAAGGGTTTTGCCAGAATAAACAGAGTTGTGCCATCAGCTTTCTCTCTGTCTCTTTCATCACCTTCTCCTTGACCCTTGGAACCCCTGCTCTAGCTGTGGCTGGACCAAGGCAGAAGTACTTCCTGAATGATGATGCATTGTTTTGTATTTCTTCAGAGTAACCAGAGGGGTTTCTCTCAATGCCTCCTGCCTTCTGAGTGGCTTCCAGTTCACAAAGCTTTGCACTAGAAACCCTTGGTGGAAGATCAGCACTAGATTCCCCAAATGCTTTGGTATCTGTTGTTCCCTTTTCTGGATCCTGCAGCTCCTGCTAAATGTTTATGTGCCTCTGAGAGTGATTGGACCAAGAGACAAACAAAATATAACTCTGCACATGCATTATAGATACTGCTCCTCAGGCACACCACAACGGTTTGCAACTTTATTACATGTAGTCTTATTCTCTTCCATGGATGTTCTGTGCTTGGTTTTCATGATCTGGGCCAGTGTCTCCTTGGTCCCTGTCCTGCACAGACACAAAGAGAGGGTCCCATACATTCACAGCCATATTCTCTCCAGAAGACCTGACCATGAGGCCAGGGCTACAGGGACCATCCTGACCCTGGTGAGCATGTTCGTCTCCTTCTACTGCCTCTCTGCCTTTTTTACTGTTTGGGTAGGTCTAAGCATGAAGCCATACCAGTGGCTCATGGACACTGCTTTGTTCCTGGGTGCGTGTTTCTCAGTACTGAGCCCCTTTGTGCTCATCAGCAAAGACACCCGTGTCACTAAGGTGTTTCATTTCTGCACTAAAAAAAAAACATTTTCATAATTTTGTTTAAAACAAAACATACAAAGACATTATGTCTGATTTGACAGTTGAATCATGGTTTTGTCTTTGCAATACTGGCATTTAGACTCAGTGCTTTTCACGTGGTGGGAAAGGTGCTCTAATACTAGAGACATGCTCTAAATCTTCTTCAGCCTGCATCCTAACACTTCTGTTTCCTGAAGTACCTAGGAGTACAGAGGTAGACAGAAATGTTGAAATTTATCTATTCCTTCCTTCCTCCCTCCCTCCCTCCCTCCCTCCCTCTCTTTCTCTCTCTCTCTTTCTTTCTTTCTTTCTTTCTTTCTTTCTTTCTTTCTTTCTTTCTTTCTTTCTTTCTTTCTTTCTTTCTTTCTTTCTTTCTTTCTGTTGGTCATGGGGCTTGAACTGTGGGCCTGAGTGCTGTCCCTCAGCTCTTCAGCTCAAGGCTAGTGCTCTACCACTTGAGACACAGTGCCACTTTCCATTTTCCGGTGGTTTATTGGAGACTTTCCTGACCAGGCAGACTTTGAACTGCTATCCTTAGATCTCTCTTGAGTTGCTAGGATAGCAGGCAAGTGCCACCAAGGCCTGACTTGAGATTTATTTTGTGGAGTTAAGAGTCTTTGAAAAGCTTTTCTTGCCCAGGCTCCCCTATCATTTCAACCATCCGAAGCTCAGCCTCCCACATGGATGGGATGACAGGCATATAAAACCACAACCAGCTAGTCCTTTATATGGGATCTTATGAACTGTTTACCTGGGCTGGACTTGAACTTGCATCCTTCTGTTTGAACCTGACCGGTGGGAGTCACTGAGTATGTAGTGGATAAGTCTTTGACTTAAATTTTGAGAATTAGGGTTCGTATTTGTGGGTCCTGTGTTTGAACTCAGGGCCCACTGTTATGCCAAGTTGCAAGAAGACCACCAAAAAGGCCACCGAGACTCAGACATTCCAAAATGCAAAAGCAAGGCAAGGCTTTATTCAAGCGAGCCGCAACTCAGGCCTCGTCCTACCCACTGACAGAGCGGAGGTTAGGAGGAAGCCCCGAGCTGCGATTGCACAGGTCTTAGAAAGGCAAAAAACAAAGTTACAGCCATCAGGTGTTCAAGCAAGACAAAAAACAAAGTTACAGCAATCAGGTGTTCAAGCAAGCAAGATTAGGACATGGGTACAAATCTGAATGGCTCAGGGCTTGAGGCACAGGGCTTGAGGCATTCTGGGGGCAGTTAGAGTTAAGCATTCCCAGTGGTTAGAGTTCTTGACCCGTTGGGCTCTAATAAGCTTGTCCTGGGTTTGCTCACAGGGCCTGCTTATCTCAGGTTTGTGTGGTAAAGTGGGGTCACGTGGTAAAGTGGGGCCTGACTTCAAAGTCTGGCTCTTCAAAACCAGTGGAGAATGGATCTAACTGGCACCATCTTGACCACGTGGTGGGTAGGGAATTGGATTTAGCTGGCCCCATCTTGTCTTCAGGGTGGAGGAAGGGGAAGTCCCATCTCCCAGGTGATGGGTGTGGCTGAATTTCTAGAGCCAGAAACAGTGACTTGGACAACCAGTTCCTGGACCTGTAAATCCTATGCCTTGAACTTGGGAGAATCTCGAATTTCCTGTGCCCCTGACCCTATTTAGGCATAGACCAGCTCAGGCTTCATTGTATCATTCCTCCTGTGTTGTGTTTCCCATATCTCCCGGCTCCTTGTTCTGCTCTGGTCACCATGGGATCCCACCTTAGTTCTCTTTTGTGGTTGATATGGCTTGTTGGTATTGTTTTTCTCCACTTTCTTTCCTCTCTTGCTTTCAAGGCTCAGTTTTCTGACAGTGTTAAGTGTATTTGAGGGGCTGCATGTCTTTATGACAGGAGGCTACCTGCAGTATCCGGCTCTCCAATAAAAACTCCCTATTCCATCTCTCTAAATGTGGCTTCTCCATTTCTCATGACTAAGATACCTTACAACATGTTGAGAAAGTGTGATAAGTGGAAATATTAAACTTGACAATGAAATTCAATATTTGGCACAAAAACAAAGTGTTATTATTTGTTGGTGTTTCAGATAGGTACTTGAAAATGCATTAACTTCAAACATATTTAGATCCAGCATCTTAAGGTAAAGAAGAGTAGTCTAGAAAGATCTGTCATGGAAAACGGGGACTTCAGAAGTCAGAAGAAATCCACCATGATTGACATGGAACAGGAAACAGTGACAGGTCAAGCAGTAACCTGTGTAACTGCTGGTTCATAAATATCACACAGGACCAGCCCAGAATTCCATCTTTGTCCTAAAAGTATGAGAGACTCCGTATTAGGTTTAATCTCATGCACAATATTAGCAGGTGTACCTAAAGATGATTTAGTTGATGTTCAACTAAAATGTAGTATGCAATTGACAAAAAATAGTTGCACAAGTTTTAGGTTTAGTAAATTACTATAGTCTGTTAATAAAATACATATCATTTTATTATGGTGATTCAGATATAGTAAAGAACTGTGTGTCTGTGGGTGGGTGTGTTTGTGAGTGTGAGTGTGTGGTCTTTTCTGTGTTGTGTGGTTTTATATTAGAGATGCAATCTCTTGTATTCTTGTGGATATTCATATTTACTGGTATTTCATGACTTAATTTTTCTTTCTTTTCTCTTCCTCCTCCTCTTCCTCCTCCTTCTCTTCATCCTGGGGCTTGAACTTAGGTCCTAGGTGTTGTCCCTGAGCTTCAGCTTCGTTGGACCAAGGCTAGTGCTCTACCACTTGAGCTATAGCACCACTTCCAGCCTTTTCTGAGTAGTTCATTGGAGATTTGTGTTTCATGGATTTCCTGCCTAGCTGATGCGAACGGTGATTCTCACATCTTAGTAGTAGGATTGCAGGTATGAGCCACCAGTGCCTGGTTTGGTTGAGTCAGTTTTGACAGCAGCATTCCTAGAAACTTTAACATTTTTCATTTCCTTTATCTAATTTCTGTATGATTGTTAGAATCCATTGTCTGTCTCTCCCTCTCTCTCTCTCTCTCTTTCTTTTTCTGTAGGTACCAGGACTTGGATTCAGGGCCTGTGGAAGCTTAAATTGCTTAATCTGCTGGCATTCTACCTCTTGAGCCATGCCTCCAGCCCAGATTTTTGTTGTTGTTTCTGTTTTGCTTTTGTATTTGTGCCAATTCAGGGGTTTAAACACAGGGCCTGGGCACTTTCACTGAGCTTGTGCCCAAGGCTAGCCCTCTACCATTTCAGCTTTAGTTTCACTTCTAGCTTCTTATTTAGAAATAAGAGTATCACAAGATTTTCTGCCTAGGCTTGCTTGATCTTCAGATCTCAGCCTCTTGAGCAGCTAAGGTTACAGATATGATCTACCTGCACCTGGCTTGTAGGCTATTTGGAGATGGAGACTCATGGACTTTTGTGCTTATTCTGGTTTCGAACTGTGATCCTCCTAAACTGAGACTCCTGAAGACTCAGGATTATGGCCTGAGCCACCTTTGCCTAGCTCTGTTTTGCATTTCCACAGGTCAGAGATCAGGTATGCACTCCTGTTTCTGATTCAGTCATTTCAATCTTCTGGTTTTTCCTTAGGCAATCTAAATAAATATTTTGTCCTATTTTTTTTTTTGGTCTTTACAAACATCCAACATTTTCTCTCAATGATTTTATTATTGTTCTGTCTTCAACTTGCATATATATTTATTCCCTTCTCTATATTCACATTGGGCTTACCATGGCTATTATGTTTCTTGCTTGGTAAGGAATAAGTGTAGAATTTTTGGCTTTTATAACTTAAGTATCTAAGTTATAAATTTCCCTCTCAACTCAGACCTGGTTTCTATTTTCATATATGGATGCCCTTAGCATTAGGTAAAAAGGTTGTGCTGTGTTCAGAGGCTGAGTTGCATTTAGGATTTGTATATTCTCTTTATCTCGGAAGGTCAAAATTGTTGTGCCAAGTCGCAAGACCACCACCGAGAAGACCACCAAGATTCAGACATTCTGAAATGCAAAAGCAAGGCAAGGCTTTAATTAAGTGAGCTGCAACTCGGGCCTCGTCCTACCCACAGACAAAGCGGAGGTTAGGAGGGAGCCTTGAGCTGTGATTACACAGGGCTTGTAAAGGCAAAGAACAAGGTTACAACAATCAAGTGTTTAAGCAAGCAAGATTAGGATACAGGTACAAATCTGATTGGCTCAGGGTTCGATTCTAAAATGGGGTTCACATGGTAAAATGGGGCCTGACTTCAAAGTCTGGCACTTCATTTCCCCCTTTTTCTTTTTCGTACCCTCATGGCTCCATTCTGTCCATTTCAATGGCTTGCATGTCTAGGGGATGATATAGAGATAAGGCATGGGCCAATAGGGCCCAAAGTAGTAACCAAAAGGCCTGTCACCATTTCTCACAAGTACAGGCTCTGTACCTCTGTTTTGCATGCCTCTAGTTTATCCTGCCTCATCTTCCCAAAAACAACTGTGGTCCCTCGGTTTTAAAGGGGGGCTGATGGGTGAAGATCATCCATCTTCTGTAACTTCTTCAGGCTGACACAGGGGCGTTGACCTTACCTAGCCAGGAACCTATAAACTTAGCCTACTTTACCAAGGGACTGCAGGATTACTGCAAACTGAAAATTAACTTTCAGCTATACAGACTTACCATTAGCTATATAGTGTTTAGTATCCAAATGTAAGCAACAAAATACATAAACTTCTCAGCTATGCTGGCCTATTCCCACAGCGGCGAGCTCCTTTAGTAATCTGTTGATTGGGGGCATTGGCAAGCTGACAGGTCTTGCAATTTTTAACAATATACCTTTGCAGGCCTTTAACAGATCTCAATAAGGACACAATCTCAGATATACAAGCTTTCTTTACTAAACAGATGTATCAGCTTAAAATTCTCACTGCCAATCAGGGCTTGGAGTAAATGCGGGGGGTGAGATTTTAATCTATCCTCTCATTTGACAAATTTACCCTTACTAACCACTATCACAGATGACTGGCAAGTTCCTGCCCAGTAGACAGACATGGGCATTGGAAAGGCATGCTTATCAACTATTCTTCTAGGACTTCCCAGCTTTGATTAAGGGTCAGTATTAGATCTCAACAAACTTGTAGGAATCACCTGTGCTTCTCTGTGGGACTGCTGGAAACGTTTACAAAAAACCTACAAAGAAGCTGGAATGGCAATTAAACATTTTGGTAGCCATAATTCTCCTTTTCTCACTTTGCAATAATTATTTAGGACAATTTTACTTCCAAATTTCTTATCTAGAAATGTATTCTTGATTTCCAAAGCCTTTTTAACACTAACAACATTTTAGCTTTTATCTGCATCAGAAAAACAGAAGCTCACAGGCATTCTGAAACCAGGTGCCGCCCTTTGCCTATGGGCTGCTTGTTTCAAAAAGCCTCTTTTTTTTTTTCTTCCGTCCCAGTTACTGCATGGCATGAAGACCTTTGAATTTTTCCTTAATGCAAGAATTACAATTAGAAATATGTTGTGCCAAGTTGCAAGACCACCCCCAAGAAGACCACCGAGATTCAGACACTCCGAAATGCAAAAGCAAGGCAAGGGTTTATTTAACGAGCTGCCAACTCGGGCCTCGTCCTACCCACCGACACAGCGGAGGTTAGGAGGAAGCCCCGAGCTGTGATTACACAGGGCTTATAAAGGCAAAGAACAAGGTTACATCAGCTGTGCAAGCAAGATTAGAACACAGGTACAAATCTGATTGGCTCAGGGTTCGATTCTAAAATGGGGTTCACGTGGTGGGGCCTGACTTCAAAGTCTGGCACCTCATTTCCCCCTTTTTCTTTTTGGTACCTTGGGAGCCAATCATGGCTCCATTCTGTCCATTTCAATGGCTTGCATGTCTAGGGGATGATATAGAGGTAAGGCATGGGCCAGTAGGACCCAATGTAGTAACCAAAGGGCCTGTCACCATTTCTTACAAGAATATTCTCTGTACCTCTGTTCTGCATGTCTCTAGTTTATCCTGCCTCATCTTCCCAAAAACAACTCTGGTCCCTTGATTTTAAAGGGGGGCTGATGGGTGAAGATCATCCATCTTCTGTAATTTCTTCAGGCTGACTCAGGGGCGTTGACCTTACCTAGCCAGGAACCTATAACCTTAGTCTACTTTTCCAAGGGACTGCAGGATTGCTGCAAACTGAAAATTAACTTTCAGCTATACAGACTTACCATTAGCTCTATAGTGTTTAGTATCCAAATGTAAGCAACAAAATAATACATAAACTTCTCAACTGTGCTCTAAGGGTCGGGTGGCTATACCCGTATTCCTGAGCAAGCTCAAAACTACCTAAAATAAGGGGGTCACCTCACTTTGGAGTGAGCTGCCAAAATGACATCAACACTTATCCAGGGTAGTAAGGAAAGAAGGCAAAAAGAAAATTATAACAATATTCAGTCTAACTTTCTTTTCTTGAGGCGAAGGCGAAGCGGCTGAGTTGGGTGCTTGGAGACCTCCCATGTTCCATCACGGTAGTTGTCATCCAGGGCAAAGGGGTCAGCTGGCCTGGCGTGGGAGCAATGGACCCAAGTGGCGATGCCGTCCAGGGTCCCCTCCACCGTGGTTAATCTGTTGATTGGGGGTATTGGCAAGCTGACAGGCCTTTAACAGATCTCAATAAGGACACAATCTCAGGTCTACAAGCTTTCTTCACTAAACAGATGTATGAGCTTAAAATTCTCACTGCCAGTCAGGGCTTTGAGTAAATGCGGGGGGTGAGATTTTAATCTATCCTCTCATTTGACAAACTTACCCTTACTAACCACTATCACAGATGACTGGTAAATTCCTGCCCAGTAGACAGACATGGGCACTGGAAAGGCATGCTTATGAACTATTCTTCTAGGACTTCCCGGCTTTAACTTTTGAAAGGCCAACAGTAGTGACTCTAGGATCTGACACCATCTCTGCCATCCAAGCAGTGACTTACTGCCTCTGGATGCTCCATCACTTTTGTCCCAGGAGGAGTGACTTTCGACTTGGACTCAGGGCCTGAGTGCTGTCCCTCAGCTCTCCAGCTCAAGACTAGCACCGTACCACTTTTGAGTTCCACACCACTCCGTTCCCAGCACTCTGCTGGCTGATTACAGACAAGTCTCTCACAGGGACCTTTCTTTGCCCGGGCTGGCTTTGAACCGCAGATTCAGATCAATGAGTCTTATAAGGGGCCACTTTACTCCAATTATAAGCAACAAGGTGGTCCACACAGAAGTAGTTTTTAAGCATGCTCTCTTACCTGGAACTTATTAAGGGTCAGTATTAGATCTTGACAAACTTGTAGGAATCACCTGTGCTTCTCTGTGGGCCTGCTGGAAACTGTTACAAAAAAACCTACAAAGAAGCTGGAATGGCAATTAAACATTTTGGTAGCCATAATTCTCCTTTTCTCACTTTGCAATAATTATTTAGGACAATTTTACTTCCAAATTTCTTCCAAAAGGCTACAAAAACAAAACAATTAATACAAAAGGAGGAAAACACACAGGCCTAAGAAAAGTTACGAGTTGGAGATCTCCCAAGCTGGCCCACAACCTCCTACAAGAGTGCAGAAGGAATGGACCCGAGTTGGCCCACAACCTCCTGTAAGAAGGAGTGGACCCGAGTTGGCCCACAACCTCCTGCAAGGGTGCAGAAGGAGTGGACCCGAGTTACGAGTTGGAGATCTCCCAAGTTGGCCCACAACCTCCTGCCAGGGTACGGGAGGAGTGGACCCAAGTTGGCCCACAACCTCCTGCCAGATAAGCAGAAGGAGCAGACCCAAGTACAAGGTGGGCGGGTTGAGTCTCGTTTAGGAGGTCCTCCTGGTCAGTTCCGGCCAAAAACCAAACTGACTCGCGCCCTACAAGCAAAAGCAAAACAGACAAATTACAGGACAAGACAAATGAACAGTGCTGTTTTCTTACCTTCGGAGTCTGGGATCTCGGGGTCTCTGGGGCTATCCCGGACGAAACCCCAAATGTTGTGCCAAGTTGCAAGACCACCCCCAAGAAGACCACTGAGATTCAGACACTCCGAAATGCAAAAGCAAGGCAAGGGTTTATTTAACGAGCTGCCAACTCGGGCCTCGTCCTACCCACCGACACAGCGGAGGTTAGGAGGAAGCCCCGAGCTGTGATTACACAGGGCTTATAAAGGCAAAGAACAAGGTTACATCAGCTGTGCAAGCAAGATTAGAACACAGGTACAAATCTGATTGGCTCAGGGTTCGATTCTAAAATGGGGTTCACGTGGTGGGGCCTGACTTCAAAGTCTGGCACCTCAATACTTATCCATTCAGCTTTCCAATATATTAGTGAGAAACATTGGACCATTTTGCCATTTCTTACTACATACATAGAGTTAATGAGAGTTGACTTCTATCCCCATTAGTTTAATATATATATATATATATATATATCCTTTTAAATCCAAATTTCTGACACTTAGCTCTGATTTTTTTAAAAAAAATTTTAATTAAAGAACCCTGAGAAGTCCTTTAAAGCATTTGGTAATGCCCGAACTTGATGACCCTTTGAATTTAAACTTAGTTTTGCATCATACTGCAGTCTTGAACATGTTCACACTCACACATGCACACACACATACATTTTCAAAAGATCTTAAAGCGCGCAGAATAAGCATCGGCCGTACATTTTAAGACAAAAACCTTTAACAAATGATTTTAGCATTCTCCAACCTCATTTTCCAGGGCTTGATAGTTTTAGTAAAACATTTTTAGTCTTAGTAAAACATTTTAGCGCACCAATTTTCTGCTTAAGAAGGCTGGGTGGGGATCCCCCTAGAGTTCTTTTTTGCGGACACTCTCACTGATTGACTGATTGTGGGCTGTCACCTGTACATCTGTCCAGTGAGCTAAAGTCAAGTCCAGGGGAATTGAAGGAACGTTCCCCATCATCTGTTTGTCAGTCAGGCACAGCGCAATAAAGAAACACACAAAAATAATTATAGGCACAAAGACCAGACAACACCTACAGACTTAGGGAGCCGTGGGTTACAGGTTCAATTGTGTCTCTCCTGCCCCTGAGAGGAGGCAGACCACACAGTTTCACTGTGTCTCTCCTGCCCCTGTGAGGGGGCAGACCACACAGTCTCACTGAGTCTCTCCTGCCTGTGAGGGGGCAGACCACACAGTCTTGAGGCTCTCTCTCTCCCGTTCCTGTGTAGGAGTGTTGTGCCAAGTCGCAAGACCACCACCAAGAAGACCACCGAGACCCAGACATTCAGAAATGCAAAAGCAAGGCAAGGCTTTATTTAAGCGAGCTGCAACTCGGGCCTCGACCTACCCACCGACACAGCGGAGGTTAGGAGGAAGCCCCGAGCTGCGATTACACAGGGCTTATAAAGGCAAAGAACAAGGTTACAACAATCAGGTGTTCAAGCAAGCAAGATTAGGACACAGGTACAAATCGGTACAAATCTGATTGGATCAGGGTTCGATTCTAAAATGGGGTTCACGTGGTAAAGTGGGGCCTGACTTCAAAGTCTGGCACCTCAGGAGGGGACCAGACAACCCCGAATATAGAGTGGACTAGACAGGCACCCATTAGAAGGGCCTCCCGGTCCAGTCCTTCAGGTCCAGGGTGGTAGTGGGAAGCCTGAGCCCCCTGTGGAGGGCTTGAGGTGTCCCCCAAGTCCCCCAGGACTGCCCATATGAGCGTGTCCACTCTGGCTGGTCCTTCACTACCTACAGGTTCAGATTCAAGCGGCTGGCCTAAACAGAAAACAAAACTACAAATCACACAGACACAGACACACAGAATGAACTGCCCTATTTTCTTACCTTCGGAGTCTGGGTTCTCAGGGGTCTCTGGGGCCATCCCGGACGAAACCCCAAATGTTGTGCCAAGTCGCAAGACCACCACCAAGATGACCACCAAGATTCAGACATTCCGAAATGCAAAAGCAAGGCAAGGCTTTATTTAAGCGAGCTGCAACTCGGGCCTCATCCTACCCACCGACATAGCAGAGGTTAGGAGGGAGCCCCAAGCTGCGATTACACAGGGCTTATATAGGCAAAGAACAAGGTTACAACAATCAGGTGTTTAAGCAAGCAAGATTAGGATACAGGTACAAATCTGATTGGCTCAGGGTTCGATTCTAAACTGGGGTTCACATGGTAAAATGGGGCCTGACTTCAAAGTCTGGCACTTCAAAAATGACTAGAATAATTGCACATGTGAAAAGCTTAGGAAGATCATCAGGAAACATTAAAAAGATTGTTGTAAAACATGTCTCTGAGTCTTGATTATTTTAACATTGCAAACTAGTACAGAGAAGTTCAATTTGGGCTATATATTTTTTTCCAGCCCTGAGGCTTGAACTCAAACCCTGGGTGCTGCCCTTGAACCTCTTTGTGTTCAAGGCTAGCGCTCTACCACCTGAGCCACAACTCACTTCCACCTTTGTTTGAGTAGTTTATTGGTGCTTGTGTACATTGCTTACCCTGCTATCACTCCATGGCTTTTAATCATGCCTTCAGGCCAGGCTTTTGTTGTTGTTTTCATTTTATTTTATTTTTTGTGTGAATGTCCTGGCCTGTGAACTCAATGCCTGGGTGTCCTAGCGCATTTGTGCTCAAGGCTACTTTTCTACCATTGGAGGTTGCTGTAGTTAATGAGAGATTATAGTTTCACAGGTTTTTCTGCCTAGGCTGGCATGTAGCAATATCATCAGATCTCATGTCCTGAGTAGCTAAGATACAGATTGTGCCAGCAGCACCCAGTTTGTTGGTTATTTTGGAGTGGAATCTCATAGACCTTTTAAACTGGTTTTAAACGGTGATCCTTCTAATCTCAGCCTCCCGAGTAGCTAGGATTATAGTCCTGAGCCACCTTTGCCTGGCTCTGTTTTGCATTTCCACAGGTCAGGATTAACATCTACACTCCCATTTCTGATTCAGTCATTTAAGTCTTGTAGTTTTACCTTTGCCAACCTGAGTAAAAGTTTTGACCATTTCATTGTTGTTGTTCTTCCCAAACATCCAACATTTGGTTCGGTGATGCTATTTTCTAGTGGTCTTTCTTCATCTTACATTTATATTTATCCTCTTCTTTGTCTACATATTCTGTGTACCTTACTATTATATTATTTTTCTTGATAGGGTGATGAGTGTAGAATTTTCAGTCTTTCCTTTTTTAGCATAAGTATCTAAGTTAAAAATTCCCTCTCATCACAGATCTGGTTTCTATTTTCATAGATAGATGCCCCTTGGAATTAGGTGAAAGTTTCATCCTGTGTTCAGAGGGAGAGTGACATTTAGGCTTTCTATATCCTCTGTATCTTAGGTGTTCAAAATGGCTAATTGTAAGTGAGCATGTGCAAAGCTTATGAAGATAACGGGGAAACATTAAAAAGACTGTTGTAAAACATGTCTCTGAGCATTGGGTATTGAAACTGTTATGCCCAAGTCGCGAGAAGACCACCAATAAGACCACCAAGAGCCAGACATTCTGAAATGTAAAAGCAAGGCTTTATTCAAGCAGGCCACAGCTCGGACCTCGTCCTACGCTCCGACACAGCGGAGGTTAGGAGGAAGGCCTGAGCTGTGATTACACAGAGCTTATAAAGGAAAAAAAAAGTTACAGCAATCAGGTGTTCAAGCAAGATTAGGACACGGTGAAGTGTCAGACTTTGAAGTCAGGCCCCATTTTACCACGTGAACCCCATTTTAGACTCGAACCCTGAGCCAATCAGATTTGTACTGAAGTGCCAGACTTTGAAGTCAGGCCCCATTTTACCACGTGAACCCCATTTTAGAATCGAACCCTGAGCCAATCAGATTTGTACTGAAGTGCCAGACTTTGAAGTCAGGCCCCATTTTACCACGTGAACCCCATTTTAGAATCGAACCCTGAGCCAATCAGATTTGTACCTGTGTCCTAATCTTGCTTGCTTGAACACCTGATTCTTGTAACCTTGTTCTTTGCCTATATAAGCCCTGTGTAATCGCAGCTTGGAGCTCCCTCCTAACCTCCGCTATGTTGGTGGGTAGGATGAGGCCTGAGTTGCAGCTCGCTTAAATAAAGCCTTGCCTTGCTTTTGCATTTCGGAATGTCTGAGTCTTGGTGGTCTTCTTGGTGGTGGTTTTGTGACTTGACACAACATTTGGGGTTTCGTCCCAGATAGCCCCAGAGACCCCCGAGATCCCAGACTCCGAAGGTAAGAAAACAGCGCTGTTCATTTGTCTTGTCCTGTAATTTGTCTGTTTGTCTGTTTTGCTTTTGCTTATCTCTTGGAGGGGTTGTCGAAGCGGACTCGCTTACTTGGCAATCCTGGGGAGACTGGGGGACGCCCCATACTCTCCACCATTGAAGGGGGACCCCTGGAACCCTGCCTTGAACTTGGGTCCACTCCTTCTGCACCCTTGCAGGAGGTTGTGGGCCAACTCGTGTCCACTCCTTCTGCACCCTTGTAGGAGGTTGTGGGCCAGCTTGGGAGATCTCCACCTCGTAGCTTTTCTTGTTTTCAGGCTTGTGTGTTTTCCTCCTTTTGTATTAATTGTTTTGTTTTTTGTAGCTTTTTGAACTAAACATCTGATCAGAGCTATGGGTCACGTTCTATCTTGGGGACCTCCATCTAGCCCCCTAGACTTGATCCTACCTCACTGGAGGGAGGTTAAGGAGATAGCTCAGAACCAAGGTGTGGCCCTTAAGAAGGAAAAGTGGATCACCCTGTGCAAGTCAGAATGGCCCACCTTTGAGGGAGCTAATTGAGGGAGCTTTGACATAGGTAAGATCAGGACTTTGCAACGCCTAATCAACACCCCTCGTTCGGGCCATCCAGACAAGAGAGAAACCAAGAAGGAAGAGAAGAAATTGTACCCACCTGTCCTCCAGGGAGGAAGCATGGAGGAGGAAAAGTTTCCTGCTCCATACTCCCCACCCCAGTTAACTCTACAAGAGGAGGACTCTGAGGAAAATGTTTCAGCTGTGCCCTCCGCTCCGGAGAGTCCTGCTGAGGTGCCAGACTTTGAAGTCAGGCCCCACCACGTGAACCCCATTTTAGAATCGAACCCTGAGCCAATCAGATTTGTACCTGTGTTCTAATCTTGCTTGCACAGCTGATTGTTGTAACCTTGTTCTTTGCCTTTATAAGCCCTGTGTAATCACAGCTCGGGGCTCCCTCCTAACCTCCGCTGTGTCGGTGAGTAGGACGAGGCCCAAGTTGGCAGCTCGTTAAATAAAGCCTTGCCTTGCTTTTGCATTTCGGAGTGTCTGAATCTCGTTGGTCTTCTTGGGGGTGGTCTTGCGACTTGGCACAACATTTGGGGGCTCGTCCGGGATAGCCCCAGAGACCCCGAGATCCCAGACTCCGAAGGTAAGAAAACAGCGCTGTTCATTTGTCTTGTCTGTCTGTTTTGCTTTTGCTTATACTTGTAGGGCGCGAGTCAGTTTGGTTTTTGGCCGGAACTGACCAGGAGGGCCTCCTAAACGAGACTCAACCCGCCCACCTTGTACTTGGGTCTGCTCCTTCTGCTTATCTGGCAGGAGGTTGTGGGCCAACTTGGGTCCACTCCTCCTGTACCCTGGCAGGAGGTTGTGGGCCAACTTGGGAGATCTCCAACTCGTAACTCGGGTCCACTCCTTCTGCACCCTTGCAGGAGGTTGTGGGCCAACTCGGGTCCACTCCTTCTTGCAGGAGGTTGTGGGCCAACTCGGGTCCATTCCTTCTGCACCCTTGTAGGAGGTTGTGGGCCAGCTTGGGAGATCTCCAACTCGTAGCTTTTCTTAGGCCTGTGTGTTTTCCTCCTTTTGTATTATCTTGAGGACCTCCATCTAGCCCCCTAGACTTGATCCTAGCTCACTGGAGGGAGGTTAAGGAGATAGCTCAGAACCAAGGTGTGGCCCTTAAAAAGGAAAAGTGGATCACCCTGTGCAAGTCAGAATGGTCCACCTTTGAGGAAATTGAGGGAGCTTTGACATAGGGAGGAAGCACGGAGGAGGAAATGTTTCCTGCTCCATACTCCCCATCCCAGTTAACTCTACAAGAGGAGGACTCTGAGGAAAATGTTTCAGCTGTGCCCTCCGCTCCGGAGGGTCCTGCCCAGTCAACTCGCCGGCGCCGACAGCCCAGGACACGGACGCATCAGCCCCAAGTCCAAGTCCTGACCCGCAGCCGCCGACGGGGTGGATGTAGGGCCAGCCCAAGCCACCCACAGGTGGCAGGGAGTGACCTCACCATGCTTCGCTGTCATCTCTGTGTTGTTTGTAAGTCTAACAGTCTCTTTTGTGTCAAACCTGCATAGCTCATTGGAAAGATGTACAGGCGATGGTTCACAATCAGAGTGTGAGTGTCCACAGAAAGAACTCTAGGGGGACCCCCACCCAGCCTTCTTAAGCAGAAAAACCAAGGTGGAAGGGACCCTAGCCGCTTGCGTTCATTGCTTCCACGCCAGGCCAGCTGACCCCTTTGCCCTGGATGACAACTACCGTGATGGAACATGGGAGGTCTCCAAGCACCCAACTCAGCCGCTTTGCCTTCGCCTCAAGACTGAGACTAAGGTTATAGGTTCCTGGCTAGGTAAGGTCTACGCCCCTGAGTCAGCCTGAAGAAGTTACAGAAGATGGATGATCTTCGCACATCAGCCCCCCTTTAAAATCAAGGGACCAGAGTTGTTTTTGGGAAGATGAGGCCGGATAAACTAGAGGCATGCAAAACAGAGGTACAGAGACTATTCTTTCAAGAAATGGTGACAGGCCCTTTGGTTACTACTGGCCCATGCCTTACCTCTATATCATCCCCTAGACATGCAAGCCATTGAAATGGACAGAATGGAGCCATGATTGGCTCCCAAGGTACCAAAAAGAAAAAGGGGGAAATGAGGTGCCAGACTTTGAAGTCAGGCCCCACCACGTGAACCCCATTTTAGAATCGAACCCTGAGCCAATCAGATTTGTACCTGTGTTCTAATCTTGCTTGCACAGCTGATTGTTGTAACCTTGTTCTTTGCCTTTATAAGCCCTGTGTAATCACAGCTCGGGGCTCCCTCCTAACCTCCGCTGTGTCGGTGGGTAGGACGAGGCCCGAGTTGGCAGCTCGTTAAATAAAGCCTTGCCTTGCTTTTGCATTTCGGAGTGTCTGAATCTCGGTGGTCTTCTTGGGGGTGGTCTTGCGACTTGGCACAACACTGCTAGTCAACTCCCCGGCACCGACAGCCCAGGACATGGACGAATCAGCCCCAAGTCCTGACCCGCAGCCGCCGACAGGGATGGACATAGGGCCAGCCCAAGCCACCCACAGGTGGCAGGGAGTGACCTCACCATGCCGCGCTGTCATCTCTGTGTTGTTTGTAAGTCTAATCAGAGTGTGAGTGTCCACAGAAAGAACTCTGGGGGGGACCCCCACCCAGCCTTCTTAAGCAGAGAATTATGTGGTGTGCTAAGATGTTTTACTAAGACTAAAAATGTTTTACTAAGACTATCAGGCCCTGGAAAATGAGGCTGGAGAATGCTAAAACCATATATTAAAGGTTTTGTCTTAAAATTTGCGTGTTGCAGGAGTAAGATTGGCAAAAATATCTCTTGCCACTGGAAAATGTACGACTGATGCCTATTTTCCGCACTTTAAGATCTTTTGAATATGTATGTGTGTGTGAATGTGTGAGTGTGAACATGTTCAAGACTGTTAGTATGATGTAAAATTGAGTGAGTTTAAGTTTAAATTCATATGGTCATCAAGTTTGGGCAACCAAATGCTTTAAAGGATTATTGCATTGTTTTTTTTTTTTTTTTGCCAGTCCTGGGCCTTGGACTCAGGGACTGAGCACTGTCCCTGGCTTCTTTTTGCTCAAGGCTAGCACTCTGCCACTTGAGCCACAGTGCCACTTCTGGCCATTTTCTGTATATGTGGTGCTGGGGAATCGAACCCAGGGCCTCATGTATATGAGGCAGGCACTCTTGCCACTAGGCTATATCCCCAGCCCCTATTGCATTGTTTAAAGAGGAACTATCGTTAAAAAATGTTTAATCAGAGCTGGGTGTCAGAAATTTGGATTTAAAAAGATATATATTAAACTAATGGGGATAGAAGTAACTCTCATTAACTCTATGTATGGAGGAAGAAATGGCAAAATGGGCCAATGTTTCTCACTAATATATTGGAAAGCTGAATGGATAAGTATTTCTAATTGTAATTCTTGCATTAAGGAAAAATTGTCATTTGAGTTCAAAGGTCTTCATGCCATGCAGTAACTGGGACTAAAGAAAAAAAAAGGCTCTTTTGAAACAAGCAGCCCTTAGGCAAAGGACAGCACCAGATTTCAGAATGCCGGTGAGCTTCAGTTTTTCTGATGCAGATAAAAGCTAAAGTGCTGTGTTAGTGTTAAAAAGGCGTTGGAAATCAAGAACACATTTCTAGATAAGAAATTTGGAAGTAAAATTGTCCTAAATAATTATTGCAAAGTGAGAAAAGGAGAATTATGGCTACCAAAATGTTTAATTGCCATTCAAGCTTCTTTGTAGGTTTTTTGTAACCGTTTCCAGGAGTCCCACAGAGAAGCACAGGTGATTCCTACAAGTTTGTTGAGATCTAATACTGACCCTTAATAAGTTCCAGGTAAGAGCATGCTTAAAAACTACTTCTGTGTGGACCACCTTGTTGCTTATAATTGGAGTAAAGTGGCCTCTTGTAAGACTCACTGATCTGAAATCTGCGGTTCGAAGCCAGCCCAGGCAGAGAAAGGTCCCTGTGAGAGACTTGTTTCTAAGCAGCCAGCAGAGTGCTGGGAACGGAGTTGTGTGCAGCTCAAAGTGGTAGGGTGCTAGCCTAGAGCTGGAGAGCTGGGGGATAGTGCTCAGGCCCTGAGTCCAAGTCCAGTGGAAAGTCACTCCTCCTGGGACAAAAGTGATGGAGCATCCAGAGGCAGTAAGCCACTGCTTGGATGGCAGAGATGGTGTCAGATCCTAGAGTCACTCCTGTTTGGCCTTTCAAAAGTTAATCAAAGCCAGGAAGTCCTAGAAGAATAGTTGATAAGCATGCCTTTCCAATGCCCATGTCTGTCTACTGGGCAGAAACTTGCCATTCATCTGTGATAGTGGTTAGTAAGGGTAAGTTGGTCAAATGACAGGGTAGATTAAAATCTCAACCCCCCGTATTTACTCAAAACTCTGACTGGCAGTAAGAATTTTAAGCTGATACATCTGTTTAGGAAAGAAAGCTTGTAGACCTGAGATTGTGTCTTTATTGAGATTTGTTAAAGGCCTGTCACCTTGCCAATGCTCCCAATCAACAGATTACTAAAGGAGCTCGCCTCTGTGGGAATAGGCCAGGCATGTATTGGAAAGTAGATTTCACAGAAATTACAAATATTTGCTAATTTTTGGAGACACCTTTTCAGGATGGGTTGAAGCCTATCCAACAAAGCATGAGACTGTGAATGTAGTGGCTAAGAAGATCCTGGAAGAAATCCTACCCAGGTATGGTTTCCCATCCACCATTGGGTCAGACAATGGGCAGGCTTTCCTCTCAAAGTCAGGGAATAGCCACTGCACTGGGGACGGAGAGACCCCAAGTTCAGGACAGGAAGAGAGAATGAATCAGACTCTAAAAGAGACCTTAACTAAATTGGCCTTAGAACCTGGTGCAGACTGGGTGTCACTCCTTCTTTTGCTCTGCTTAGAGTAAGAAATTCTCCCTATCAGCTTGGCTTTACTCCTTTTGAAATAATGTACAGGGACCCCCCGCCCATTATCCCTACCCTTCAGACTGAATGGCTTGCTGATTTAGATGATGCTGAATTTTTGTTTAAACTCGATTATTTGCAGCTCGTGCACAAGAATGTGACCCCAACTTAAGGCATTATATGATTCTGCTTCTGTCCCTACCCCCCATTTATTCAGACCAGGGGACTGAAATCCTTACCACGGTGGAAGGAACCCTAGACGGCATCGCCACTTGGGTTCATTGCTTCCACGCCAGTCCAGCTGACCCCTTTGCCCTGGACGACGACTACCGTGGTGGAACATGGGAGGTCTCCAAGCACCCAACTCAGCTGCTTCAGCTTCGCCACAAGAAAAGAAAGTTAGACTGAATATTGTTATAATTTTCTTTTTGCCTTCTTTCCTTACTACCCTGGCTAGTGTTGATGTTATTTTGGCAGCTCTCTCCAATGTGAGGTGACCCCCTTATTTTAGGTTGTTTTGGGCTTGCTCAGGAATACGGGTATAGCCACCCGACCCTTAGTGCAAAGTTGAGAAGTTTATGTATTATTTTGTTGCTTACATTTGGATACTAATCACTATACAGCTAATGGTAAGTCTGTATAGCTGAAAGTTAATTTTCAGTTTGCAGTAATCCTGCAGTCCCTTGGTAAAGTAGACTAAGGTTATAGGTTCCTGGCTAGGTAAGGTCAATGCCCCTGAGTCAGCCTGAAGAAGTTACAGAAGATGGATGATCTTCACCCATCAGCCCCCCTTTAAAACCGAGGGACCAGAGTTGTTTTGGGGAAGCTGAGGACAGGATAAAGTAGAGGCATGCAAAACAGAGGTACAGAGACTGTACCTGTAAGAAATTGTGACAAGCCCTTTGGTTACTACTTTGGGCCCTATTGGCCCATGTCTTATCTCTATATCATCCCCTAGACATGCAAGCCATTGAAATGGACAGAATGGAGCCATGATTGGCTCCCAAGGTACCAAAAAGAAAAAGGGGGAAATGAAGTGACAGACTTTGAAGTCAGACCCCATTTTACCACGTGAACCCCATTTTAGAATCGAACCCTGAGCCAATCAGATTTGTACCTGTGTCCTAATCTTGCTTGCTTGAACACCTGATTGTTGTAACCTTGTTCTTTGCCTTTATAAGCCCTGTGTAATCGCAGCTCGGGGCTTCCTCCTAACCTCCGCTTTGTCGGTGGGTAGTTCGAGGCCCGAGTTGCAGCTCGCTTAAATAAAGCCTTGCCTTGCTTTTGCATTTCGGACTGTCTGAGTCTCAGTGGTCTTCTTGGTGGTGGTCTCACAACTTGGCACAACATTTGGGGTTTCATCCGGGATAGCCCCAGAGACCCATGAGACCACAGACTCCGAAGGTAAGAAAGTAGGGCTGTTCATTCTGTGTGTCTGTGTCTGTGTGATTTGTAGTTTTGTTTTCTGTTTTGGCCAGCTGCCTGATTCTGAACCTGTAGGTAGTGAAGGACCAGCCAGAGTGGACACGCTCATATGGGCAATCCTGGAGGACTTGGGGAACACCTCAAGCCCTCCACAGGGGGCTCAACCTTCCCGCTACCACCCGGAACCTGAAGGACTGAACTGGGAGGCCCTTTGAACGGGCGCCTGTCCGGTCCACTCTATATTCGAGGTTGTCTGGTCTGCTCCTACACAGGAGCGGGAGAGAGAGAGCCTCAAGATTGTGTGGTCTGCCCCCTCACAGGGGCCGGAGAGAGACAGTGAGACTGTGTGGTCTTCCCCATCACAGGGGCAGGAGAGACACAGTGAGACTGTTTGGTCTGCCCTCTCACATGGGCAGGAGAGACAAAGTTGAACCTGTTAGCCGCGGCTCCCAAAGACTGTCTGTAAATGTTGTCTGGTCTTTGTGCCTATAATTATTTTTGTGTGTTTCTTTCTTGCACTGTGCCTGACTGACAAATGGATGATGGGGAACATTCCTTCCACTCCCCTGGACTTGACTTTAGCTCACTGGAAAGATGTACAGGTGACAGCCCACAATCAGTCAATCAGTGAGAGTGTCCACAAAAAACGAACTCTAGGGGGATCCCCACCCAGCCTTCTTAAGCATAAAATTATTTGGTGTGATAAAATGTTTTACTAAGACTAAAAATGTTTTACTAAAACTATCAAGTCCTGGAAAATGAGGCTGGAGAATGCTAAAATCATTTGTTAAAGGTTTTTGTCTTAAAATGTACGGCTGATGCTTATTCAGTGCGCTTTAAGATCTTTTGAAATGTATGTGTGTGTGCATGTGTGAGTGTGAACATGTTCAAGACTGCAGTATGACGCAAAACTAAGTTTAAGTTTAAAGTCAAAGGGTCATCAAGTTTGGGCATTACCAAATGCTTTAAAGGATTTCTCAGGGTTCTTTAATTAAAATTAAAAAAATCAGAGCTAAGTGTAAGAAATTTGGAGTTAAAAGGATATATATATATATATATATATATATATATATATATATATTAAACTAATGGGGATAGAAGTAAACTCTCATTAACTCTATGTATGTAGGAAGAAATGGCAAAATGGTCCAATGTTTCTCACTAATATATTGGAAAGCTGAATGGATAAGTATTTCTAATTGTAATTCTTGCATTAAGGAAAAATTCACAGGTCTTCATGCCATGCAGTAACTGGGACTGAAGAAAAAAAAAAAAAGAGGCTCTTTTGAGACAAGCAGCCCGTAGGCAAAGGGCAGCACCTGGTTTCAGAATGCCTGTGAGCTTCAGTTTTTCCGAAGCAGATAAAAGCTAAAGTGTTGTGTTAGTGTTAAAAAGGCTGTGGAAATCAAGAATACATTTCTAGATAAGAAATTTGGAAGTATTGTCCTAAATAATTATTGCAAAGTGAGAAAAGGAGAATTATGGCTACCAATATGCTTAATTGCCATTCCAGCTTCTTTGTAGGTTTTTTATAACCTTTTCCAGCATGCCAACAGAGAAGCACAGGTGATTCCTACAAGTTTGTCGAGACCTAATACTGACCCTTAATAAGTTCCAGGTAAGAGCATGCTTAAAAACTACTTCTGTGTGGACCACCTTGTTGCTTATAATTGGAGTAAAGTGGCCCCTTATAAGACTCACTGATCTGAATCTGTGGTTCGAAGCCAGTCTGGGCAAAGAAAGGTCCCTGTGAGAGACTGGTCTCTAAGCAGCCAGCAGAGTGCTGGGAACGGAGTTGTGTGGAGCTCAAAAGTGGTACGGTGCTAGTCTTGAGCTGGAGAGCTGAGGGACAGCATTCAGGCCCTGAGTCCAAGTCCAGTGGAAAGTCACTCCTCCTGGGACAAAAGTGATGGAGCATCCAGAGGCAGTAAGCCACTGCTTGGATGGCAGAGATGGATCCTAGAGTCACTCTTGTTAGGCCTTTCAAAAGTTAATCAAAGCCAGGAAGTCCTAGAAGAATAGTTGATAAGCATGCCTTTCCAATGCCCATATCTGTCTACTGGGCAGGAACTTGCCAGTCATCTGTGATAGTGGTTAGTAAGGGTAAGTTTGTCAAAGGAGAGGATAGATTAAAATCTCAACTCCCCGTATTACTCAAAGCCCTGAATGACAGTGAGAATTTTAAGCTGATACATCTGTTTAGGAAAGAAAGCCTGCAGACCTGAGATTGTGTCCTTAAGATATTGTTAAAAATTGCAAGGCCTGTCAGCTTGCCAATGTCCCCAATCAACAGATTACTAAAGGAGCTCGCCTCTGTGGGAATAGGCCAGGCGTGTATTGGGAAGTAGATTTCACAGAAATTACAAATATTTGCTAGTTTCTGTAGACCCTTTTCAGGATGGGTTGTAGGCTATCCATCAAAGCATGAGACTGCGAATGTAGTAGCTAAGAAGATCCTGAAAGAAATCCTACCCAGGTATGGCTTCCCATCCACCACTGGGTCAGACAACAGACAGGCTTTCGTCGCAAAAGTAAGTCAGGGAATAGCTGCAGCACTGGGGATGGATTGGAAATTGCATTGTGCTTATAGACCCCGGAGTTCAGGACAGGTAGAGAAAATGAATCAGACTCTAAAAGAGACCTTATCTAAACTGGCCTTAGAGACTGGTGCAGACTAGGTGTCACTCCTTCCTTTTCCTCTGCTCAGAGTAAGAAATTCTCCCTATCAGCTTGGCTTTACTCCTTTTGAAATAATGTACAGGTACCCTCTGCCCATTATCCCTACCCTTCAGACTGAATTGCTTGCTGATTTGGATGATGCTGAATTTCTGTTTAAACTCGATTATTTGCTGCTTGTGCACAAGAATGTGACTCCAACTTAAGGCATTATATGATTCTGCTTCTGTCCCTACCCCTCATTTATTCAGACCAGGGGACTGAAATCCTTAGAACCACGGTGGAAGGAACCCTGGATGGCATCGCCACTTGGGTTCATTGCTTCCACGCCAGGCCAGCTGACCCTGGACCTTTGACCTGGACGACGACTACAGTGGTGGAACATGGGAGGTCTTCAAGCACCCAACTCAGCTGCTTCGCCTTCGCCTCAAGAAAAGAAAGTTAGACTGAATATTGTTATAATTTTCTTTTTGCCTTCTTTCCTTACTACCCTGGCTAGTGTTGATGTTATTTTGGCAGCTCACTCCAAAGTGAGGTGACCCCCTTATTTTAGGTTGTTTTGGGCTTGCTCAGGAATACGGGTATAGCCACCCAACCCTTAGAGCACAGCTGAGAAGTTTATGTATTATTTTGTTGCTTACATTTGGATACTAATCACTATACAGCTAATGGTAAGTCTGTATAGCTGAAAGTTAATTTTCAGTTTGCAGTAATCCTGCAGTCCCTTGGTAAAGTTGACTAAGGTTATAGGTTCCTGGTTAGGTAAGGTCAATGCCCCTGAGTCAGCCTGAAGAAATTACAGAAGATGGATGATCTTCACCCATCAGCCCCCCTTTAAAACCGAGGGACCAGAGTTGTTTTGGAGAAGCTGAGGGCAGGATAAAATAGAGGCATGCAAATCAGAGGTACAGAGACTGTACCTGTAAGAAATTGTGACAAGCCCTTTGGTTACTACTTTGGGCCCTATTGGCCCATGCCTTATCTCTATATCATCCCCTAGACATGCAAGCCATTGAAATGGACAGAATGGAGCCATGATTGGCTCCCAAGGTACCAAAAAGAAAAAAGGGGAAATGAAGTGCCAGACTTTGAAGTCAGGCCCCATTTTACCACGTGAACCCCATTTTAGAATCGAACCCTGAGCCAATCAGATTTGTACCTGTGTCCTAATCTTGTTTGCTTGAAAACCTGATTGTTGTAACCTTGTTCTTTGCCTTTATAAGCCCTGTGTGATCACAGCTCAGGGCTCCCTCCTAACCTCCGCTGTGTCGGTGGGTAGGACGAGGCCTGAGTTGCAGCTCGCTTAAATAAAGCCTTGCCTTGCTTTTGCATTTTGCAATGTCTGAGTCTCAGTGGTCTTCTTGGTGGTGGTCTCACGACTTGGCACAACAACGGGAACAAATCTGATTGGCTCAGGACCTCGAGGCATTCCCAGGAGGTTAGAATTCTTCACTGACTGGGTCCTAATAAGCATGTCCTGGCTGTGCTCACAGGGCCTGTTTATCTCAGGTTTACATGGTAAAGTGGTGCCTGTCTTCAAAATGGCTTTAGTCTGGCTCTTCATTTTCCCCCTTTTCTCTTTGGTACCTTGGGAGCCAATCATGGCTCCTGTCTGTCCATTTCAATGGCTTGCATGTCTAGGGGATGATATAGAGATAAGGTATGGGCCAATAGGGCCCAAAGTAGTATCCACAAACAACTCTGGTCCCTTGGTTTTAAAGAGGGGGAGGCTGATGGGTAAAGATCATCCATCTTCTGTAGCTTCTTCAGGCTGATTGAGGGGCATTGACCTTACCTAGCCAGTTACCTATAACCTTTGTCTGCTTTACTAAGGGACTGCAAGATTACTTCAAACTGGAAATTAACTTTCAGCTATACAGATTTCTTTTTGAGCTACAGCAGTGTAGCCTTTTACCATTAGCTATATAGGGTTTAGGGTCCAAATATCAGCAAAAAAATAATACATAGAATGGTAAACTTCTCAGCTGTGCTCTAAGGGTCGGATGGCTATATTCGTATTCCTCAGCAAGCCCAAAACTACCAATGCCTTCTTGCTTGCATGGGACTTTACAGGACTCCTGCTCATTCAGGTTTGGGTTCGAGTGATCTGGCACATCCCAGTTGCCTGCAGCCGGATCACATAAGTCTACTACTAAGTTTGGCCACCAGGTTCCTAATGGGGCTTCCTTAGTTGCTAAAATAAGGGGGTTACCCTACTTTGGAGTGAGCTGCCAAAATAGCATCAACATTAGCCAGGGTAGCAAGGAAAGAAGGCAAAAAGAAAATTATAACAATATTCAGTCTAGCTTTCTTTTCTTGAGGCAAAGGTGAAGTGGCTGAGTCAGGTGCTTGGAGACCTCCCGTGTTCCACCACGGTAGTCTTCGTCCAAGGCAAAGGGGTCAGCTGGCCTGGCGTGGGAGCAATGGACCCAAGTGGCGATGCCATCTACCTTGAGGGCAGTGGGAGTAATCAGTAGCACCACGTAGGGTCCCTTCCACTGTGGTTCTAAGGATTTGGGGTTAGGCCTCCAGATGAATACCCAGTTCCCTGGTGTGAATAAATGGGGGGTAGAGACAGAAGCAGAATCATATAATGCCTTAAGTTGGGGCCACATACTCTTGTACGTGAGCTGAAATAATCAAGTTTACACAAAAATTCAGTATCATCCAAATCAGCAAGCAATTCAGTCTGAAGGCTAGGGATAATGGGCGGGGGGTACCCGTACATTATTTCAAAAGGAGTAAATCCAAGCTGATAGGGAGAATTTCTTACTCTAAGCAGAGCAAAAGGAAGGAGTGACACCCAGTCTGCACCAGTCTCTAAGGCCAATTTAGTTAAGGTCTCTTTTAGAGTCCGATCCATTCTTTCTACCTGTCCTGGACTCTGGGGTCTATAAGCACAATGCAATTTGCAATCTATCCCCAGTGCAGTGGCTATTCCCTGACTTACTTTTGAGACAAAGGCCGGTCCATTGTTCGACCCAATGGTGGATGGGAAGCCATACCTGGGTAGGATTTCTTCCAGGATCTTCTTAGCCACAACATTCACAGTCTCATGCTTTGTTGTATAGGCTTCAACCCATCCTGAAAAGGTGTCTACAAAAACTAGCAAATATTTGTATCCAAATTTTCCAGGTTTAATTTCTGTGAAATCTACTTCCCAATACATGCCTGGCCTATCCCCACGGAGGCGAGCTCCTTTAGTAATTGGTTGATTGGGGCGTTGGTGAGCTGACAGGCCTTACAATTTTTAACAATATCTTCAATAAATTGATCTCCTTCTCCAATTTTCACTTTGGAGTTTTGGAGCAAGTCCTGCATTCTTTGGGTTCCCATGTGAGAGGTTTGGTGGATTCTCTTAAGGATCCCCTTAGCCAGCCCGTGTGGCAAGATAAGTTTCCCTTTACAAGTTTTCCACCAGTTATTGTTTCCTTCTCTGTCCGGGGTTTTGTAGGCCATGGGAATTTTCTTTATCCACTCCAAGTCTTCTTGGGAATACTGGGGCACAGGAGGCAAAGCTCGTGGCCCTGGGTCTGCTAGAGTCAATACTTCTGGGCTGGAGGCCTGCTTCCTTGGCTGCCTGGTCGGCCAGATTATTCCCTCTAGTCACTGAATCAACTCCCTTTTGATGACCCAAACAGTGCATAATGGCAATCTTTGCTGGTTCCTATAGGGCCCAGATGAGGCTTTCTTGATTGCTTCATAGGCTTTTTCATGTGTTCAGTCCAATGAAACTCTGGGAGGTTTTTGGTGGCTTCATATAGAGGCTTGGCTATTTCAGCAAACCCAGGTATCCACAGCCAGCAAAAGCCTGCTGTTCCCAGGAACTCTTTGACTTGTCTGGCTGACTTAGGCACAGGGATTTTTAGCACAGTCTCTTTATGTGCATCTGACAGCCAACGCTTGCCCTCTTTTAATAGGAAGCCCAGATAGGTGACTTCAGGTTTACAAAGTTGTGCCTTTTAACATTCTAGTTTGTAAATGCTTTTTGTGACTGGCTGGGGAACTGATTTCCGAAGACCAAAAAAATGCCTACATTACGTTTGCAGGCCTTTAACAGATCTCAATAAGGACACAATCTCACATCTAAGCTTTCTTTCCGGAACAGATGTATCAGCTTAAAATTCTCACTGCCAGTCAGGGCTTTGAGTAGATGTGGGGGGGGGGGGTTGGGATTTTAAACTATCCTCCCATTTGACAAACTTACCCTCTACTTACTACCGTCTACCACAGATGACTGGCAAGTTCCTGCCCAGTAGACAGATATGGGCATTAGAAAGGCATGTTTATGAACCATTCTTC
Source organism: Perognathus longimembris pacificus (assembly GCF_023159225.1). Taxonomy (NCBI): domain Eukaryota; kingdom Metazoa; phylum Chordata; class Mammalia; order Rodentia; family Heteromyidae; genus Perognathus; species Perognathus longimembris. The sequence goes on from NC_063180.1 coordinate 26,773,858, forward strand.
TGGGACCTCCCAGCTCTGATTAACTTTTGAAAGGCCAAACAGGAGTGACTCCAGGATCTGACACCATCTCTGCCATCCAAGCAGTGGCTTACTGCCTCTGGATGCTCCATCACTTTTGTCCCAGGAGGAGAGACTTTCCACTGGACTTGGACTCAGGGCCTGAGTGCTGTCCCTCAGCTCTCCAGCTCAAGACTAGCACCCTACCACTTTGAGCCTCAAAGCAACTCACGACTCTGTTCCCAGGACTTCTGCTGGCCAACTAGAGATGAAGACTCACACAGGGACCTTTCTCTGCCCGGGCTGGCTTCAAACTGCAGATTTCAGATCAGTGAGTCTTACAAGAGGCCACTTAACTCCAATTAAAAGCAAAAGGTAGTCTACACAGAAGTCGATTTTAAGCATGCTCTTACCAGGAACTTATTAAGGGCCAATGTTAGATCTTGACAAACTTGTAGGAATCATCTGTCCTTCTCTGTGGGTCTGCTGGAAATTGTTACCAAAAAACCTACAAAGAAACTGGAATGGCAATTAAACATTTTGGTAGCCATCCTTTTCTCACTTTGCAATAATCATTTGAAGAGCGTAGAGAATAAAATTGTGACCATTATGCCCCTAACAGCTAGTTTGCTTCTGTACCTTTGCTTGCTAACCCATGGGAAAGTGGAAAAATACCAGCAGTCTTCCTAACCACATGCCCCTCCCCCTTGTGAACTCTGTACTACCCACATCTGGACACTATCTGGCGCCGAGATGTGATTAATTGTTCGCACCTGGAGCCCACTCAAGGTTGGACGTAACTGTCAGCTCTCACACCCCGGCCCGGAGTAGGAGGTAGGAACCACCTGGCTCCAGGAATGTGGCTATGTGACCACTCCTGGAGGCCCACCCCCAGGATTAAGGCCTTCTGACCCTTGCTTCAGTGGGAAGACCCAGGCCAATCCTGAGGCAACCAGTAAACTAGGGCAAATGTCAACCAATCATGTACTTGTAACCAGGGGTCTTCCTCATCTTCCCTGTACTTGTCTATAAAAGCTGTGCTGGAATTGTGCTCGGGGCTACTCAGCATCACTGGCAATGAGTACACAGGGGGGACTGGGTTCGAACTCGCAATAAACAACCCTTGCGGTTTGGCTTTGACTGTGGACTCTGATGGTTGTCTTTGGGGACCTTAAAAATCTGGGCATTACATTTGGTTCCCTGACCGGGAAACCGCCAGCCCCACCAGATGCCTAGTCAACGGATCACTGAAAGCCGATCAGTAAGTGAGCTAGCTCTGTCTGTCTCTGTGTTGTCTGTCATTGTCTGAATCTGTGTCTGTGGTCTCAGACACGAAGTGAGAGTTCGTACCTGCATCAGAGTCTGTCTGGGGAATCTGAGACTGGCAAATAGTCCTGACAGACGTGCCTATAGGGCTGCCGGTGGGCCGGTGAGAGATGTCTGCTGGACCCCCCCAGAATCTGGGGCTGTGTTCAGCCATCTGGTCAGACACGAAGTGAAAGTTCATGCCTGAGTCTGTAATCTGGGGCTGTGTTCAGCCGTCTGGTCAGAAACAAAGTGAGTCCACGCCTGAGTCTGAATCTGGGGCTGTGTTCAGCCATCTGGTTGGGCATGTAGGGGCAGTGTGCCTTTGTTTGTTTCTGTAGACTGGAGCTACTCTAGCCCATCCTGCGAATTGTGATTGCTTCTGTGTTCTGGGGAGTGGCCTGAAATGCTGAAGCTTGCCTGCGAATTGTGTTTTCTTCTGTATTCTGGGGAGTGGCCTGAAACACTGAAGCGTGCCTGCGAATTGTCCTGTGTTCTGTGTTCCCTAACCAGTTTCACTTGCAGATTCACCCTGGCTGGTGAAGGAGGACTTCCTTATCTGCTCATTTATCTCACAGCCCTTGCACCAGCACCTCTGCTGAATTCTGTCCTTTCTTGGGCACCCTTCTTCCCCCTTTCCTTGCTTGTCTTTCTGACTCACCACTTTCCCTCTCAGATGGGGCAGACCCAGAGCACTCCCCTAACTCTCTTACTTAATTGTAAGGATGTTAAGGGAAGAAGCCATACAGAGATAAAAAAGAAAAATTGCTTGCCTATATTGTTCTGGCCTGGAGTGTTCTCTGTTTTCTGTATCCCCTGACTGTGACAGACGAAATGGGACAGATTCCCTTAATCCCCTGGATTTATGTTTAGCTCATTAAGAAGATTTACATGGGACAGCTCACAATCAGAGTGAGTGTCTGCAAAAAGAACTCTGGGGGACTCCCACCCAGCCTCCTCCTTAAGCAGCAAATTATTTAGTGTGCTAAAATGTTTTGTTAAAACTATCAAGCCCAGGAAAATGAGGCTGGAGAATGCTACAATTATTTGTTAAAAGTTTTGTCTTAAAATTTGAGTGTTGCAGGAGTAAGATTGGCAAAAATATCTCTTGCCACTAAAAAATGCACAGCCCATATTTATTTTGCGTGCTTTAAGATCTTTTGAATATGTATGTGTGTGTGTGCATGTGTGAGTGTGAACATTTTCAAAACTGTAGTATGATGCAAAATTAAGTTTAAGTTTGAATTCAAATGATCATCAGTTTGGGGCATTACCAAATGTTTTAAAAACAGAAACTAGAGTTAAAAAAATGACTCAGGGTTCTTTAATTAGCAGTCAACAAAAGTGGGTATCTTAATGAATTAAGATTTGATTTAACAAAGGGCAGGTTGGCATGAATTCATCAAGCCCTATGGAGTCAGGATGGAGCCAATAGAGGGCTTTCTTTTGTCTCTTTGTTTTCAGGTGAACATTGGAAACCTGGTGGTAAAAATAAATGATTTGACTAAAATTTCTAAAACTGCCCTTTGAGAGGTACTAAGTTAAAAAGTTTATTTACCTGATGTGATTTGATTCCTGTGCTGTTTTTGCAATTCAGATGTATTTAAAAAAAGCAAAGATGCTGAGACTAAATTTCTTGTGTTTGTATGTTACAACTGTTTTGGGTATTAGTTTAATGATTTAAGTACTAAATTTTATGCGTATACTGTGATGTAACAAGTAAGACTCTTAACTATCTTAAGTTACATATGATCAGGCAAGTAATTTAACATATATATAACTAATGAGGATGAAAGTAAACTCTCATTAACTCTGTATGGAGGAAAAAAATGGAAAATGAGCTAATGTTTCTCACTAATTTATTGGAAAAGCTGAATGGATAAGTATTTCTAATTTTGTAATTGTAATTAATTGTAACACTTGCATTAAGAAAAATTGTCTTTTGAGTTTAAAGGTCTTCATGCAGTAGCTGGGACTGAAGAAAAAAAAATGGCTCTTTTAAACAGGCAGCCAGGAGGCTGGATGCCCCCTGGGTTTCAGAGTTTTTGGATGCAAATAAGACTGAGGCAAAGGTGTAAAAGCCTTGACTTTAAAGGCTTTAAAATACATTTCTAGATAAAGAATTTGAGCAGCCAGAGCACTAGAGAGTAAATATTAAAGACTTTAAATTAAAACAAAATGCATTTCATGGTAAGAGATTTGGAAGTAAAACTTGTCCTAAATGTTTCTTTTAAGTTGAATAGAGGAAAATTATGGCTACCAAAATGAATGTTTAATTGCCATTCCAGTCTGTTTGTAGGTTTTTTGGTAACAATTTCCAGCAGGCCCACAGAGAAGGACAAATGATTCCTACAAGTTTGTCAAGATCTAACATTGGCCCTTAATAAGTTCCATGTAAGAGCATGCTTAAAAACTACTTCTGTGTGGACCACCTTCTTGCTTTTAATTGGAGTTAAGTGGCCTCTTGTAAGACTCATTGATCTGAATCTGCAATTTGTGGCCAGCCCAGGCAGAGAAATGTCCCAGTGAGAGTTTTTGTGTCCAGTTGGCCAGCAGAAGTGCTGGGAACAGAGTAGTGAGTATTTGAGGCTCAAAGTGGTAGGGTGCTAGCCTTGAGCTGGAGAGCTGAGGGACAGCATTCAGGCCCTGAGTCCAAGTCCAGTGACAGACCAAGAGAAATGCCAAAGGTGCATTTATACCAGCATGGAAAATCACTCTTGGGACAAAAGTGATGGAGCATCCAGAGGCAGTAAGCCCCTGCTTGGATGGCAGAGATGGTGTCAGATCCTAGAGTCACTCCTGTTTGGCCTTTCAAAAGTTAATCAGAGCCGGGAGGTCCTAGAATAGTTCGTAAGCATGCCTTTCTAATGCCCATATCTGTCTACTGGGCAAGAACTTGCCAGTCATCTGTGATAGTGGATAGTAAAGGTAAATTTGTCAAATGGGAGGAGAGTTTGAAAATCACAACCTTCTGCATCTGCTCAAAGCCCTAACTAGCAGTGAATTTTGAGCTGGTACACCTGTTCAGGAAAAAGCTTGTAGACCTGAGATTGTGTCCTTATTGAGATCTGTTAAAGGCCTGCAAAGGCAATGTAGACATTTTTTAGACCACCAGAGATCAGTTCCCCAGCCAGTCAGGTAAAAGCTTTTACAAACTAGAATGTTAAAAAGCTATACTGCGGTAGCCCAAAAAGAAGTCTGTATAGTTGAAACTTAAAATGTTAAACGTAATTTTCAGTTTGGAGTAAAGCTTCTAATGGACATCTGATCCTGCAGACCCTTGGTAAAGTAGACTAAGGTTATAGATTCCTGGCGAGCTAAGGTCAACGTCCCTGAGTCAGCCTGAAGAAGTTACAGAAGATGGATGATGTTCACCCATCAGCTCCCCATGTAGGACCAAGGGACCAGAGTTGTTTGGGGGAAGATGAGGAAGGATAGACTAGAGGCATGAAAAACAGAAGTAAGAGTATACAGAAACTGCACTTGTGAGAAATGGTTACAGGCTAAGCCTACTATGTGCGGTTAAAAAAAATCCTAGCCTTATTGAAAATATCTGATTTAAACTTATTGCCCTGGCAAAATGACCCAAGGGCCATTGATTACCTAAAAAGCTACCTTAACATTTAGTGATGTGCCAGCCTACAAGCTAGTGTGCTTAAGAAGGAATCAGGAAAATACTAGGAAATTTGACTAAAGTTAGGCTTTAGGTTAACTTAGGTTAAGCTTCTCTATCCAGTCTTTGGAGAAAGTTGTAGGTAACCCAGCAGGAGGTGTGACATTCTACTGGAACCATTGGGAGCCACTGCTGCCTGACACCACCATGGGCCCTGCCCATTGCATTTGAGTGAGGATGAAGGAGAGTATAACAGTCATCTGGAAGAATCTGCATCTTCAGATGGGACACTTATCACATGCAGCTGATTTCTGCTGGAAAGTGCTTTCGATCTACTAAAACCAAAATTTTAGGGGGACATTCTTGAGTGGACTGGAGTTAACTAGTTCTATTAAAAAATTGGATACTGTAAGAAATTTTCAAGCAGACTGACCTGCTGCTAAATTCAAAGCATGTATGACAGGCTGTAGAGTCACATCCAGGCAATGCCTGGGGTGGGAGGGGTGTCCAAGAGTACTAAAATATGTCCAGATGGATTAGGATGTGACCTCAGAGAAGAGAGGGGGGTAACTGCCATCAGGTGTGTGTGCCAGTTACCAAGGTAGCTGGACAGAGATTTAAACTGTCTGGGGGCATCTTCATGGAGCCCTCCTGGGGGTGGATCTTACAGATGCCACTGGACAACCTTAGGCACTTAGAGGCACTGGAAACTGGAGAAACCCACTCTAAAATAGTAACTCATGACAGCTGTCTCTGGTCTGGCTTCTTAGGAGCAGCAGTCCTGTCAGACTGACCTTGCCCCATCTTTGTTTTCCCCAACAGCCTGTGGGTGGAGTCACAGCAAATTGCCTTGATGTAGTTGAGATAATTCTACAAACCAGAAGAAAAGAAAAAAATGTAGACAGTTGAAAACTCTAGCAGCAAAGAAGCCCCAAGAAGCCCCAGGAAATGTAAAGAGGAAAGTTAGTATAGAAAGCCTTGGAGAAAGGGATAAATGGCTTCCTCTGAATAAAAAAAGGGATTTAAAAAGTCAATTATCACAGAATGTTCCAGTAAGTTGCTGATGGCATGAGGAAGTAAAAGATGATATCAGTGGGGATATATTAAATTTTACTTTATAGAGAATATTGGGAAAATAAAAATGTTTCCTTTAGATTAAAAGGTTTTGGCATGTTAAAAGTGAGAAAGACAATCCCTAGAAAGTTTGAGTATGTAACAAATGGTATCAGTATATCTTAAAATTAGAGCATATGAGTAAAGTTGGTATGTAATCAAATTGGCTATAATATAAATAGGGTCAGAATTGGGACTTTGGTGTGACACTATGTTTATCTGTACCTGCATGTGCAGGGCTAAGGGACTTGGGTGATATCATCTAATTCTTTTTTTTTGGCCAGTCCTGGGACTTGGACTCAGGGCCTGAGCACTGTCCCTGGCTTCTTTTTGCTCAAGGCTAGCACTGTGCCACTTGAGCCACAGCGCCACTTCTGGTCATTTTCTGTGTATCTGGTGCTGGGGAATTGATCCCAGGGCCTCATGTATACAAGGCAAGCACCCTTGCCACTAGGCCATATCCCCAGCCCTTCATCTAAATGTTAACCAGAAAGATCTAATGTATCTTTAACTGCTTGATTCCCTTGCTAAAATGGTTTTGTATGTAAAGTCTGGATTTGCTCATATGTAGCCTTAGGATCAGATTTGGGATCCCCTCCCATAATTCCTAACTTGCAATCACATTTGTTATGAGCTTTTATCCCCCCTCAAAGCCCTATAGCAGGTCCACCAAGAGACTTGGCCCAAGCTAAGGGCCCTTTATGAGACTGGACCTCCTCCTGAGCCACACCCGGTACCAACTGAATAAAGTGCCACTGACAAGGAAACCTGGATGACTGGAGCCTGTGGACTCATTGGCAGTGAGAGAGAACATTCTACCCTGGCGGCACAACAGAGGATGTGTACCAAAAGATGGACTTGGCTGACTTTACCTTGCTAGGCCTGATATATGTGGTTGGTGCTTCTGTAGCTAGGGAGAGAGCCTAGACACTCATAAACCCTACCTATGGGTGGGTCGGTGACTTGGGGATGAGCTACTGTTACTCCCCTGACCACTATTATTACTCATACTGGAGTCATGAGATCATGGCCCCATGGTAAAAGAACTTTCAGTTGTGACCAGCCCCTTGTTTGTGATTATGCTTGTCCTGATTATAGGACCCTGTATTATTAATAAGTTAGCTGCTTTTGATAAGAATGGGATTAACTCATGGTTCTTAGAGCCCAATACCAACCCATTGACCCTGAAATTAGAGACTCGAGCCTATAAGATTTAAGATCGGCTCTTAAAAATCCAATTGAATGGGGAGAATGAAGAGCATAGAGAATAAAATTGTGACCATTATGCCCCTAACAGCTATTTTGCTTCTGTACCTTTGCTTGCTAACCCATGGGTAAGTGGATAGCTACTCTGCAACCACATGCCCTACCCCCCCCCACACACACACACACCTCTTCTGTGAACTCTGTACTACCCGCATCTGGGCATTATCTGGCACAGGGACATGATTAATTGTCCGTGCCCGGAACCCACATAAGGTTGGACATAACTAAGTGTCAGCTCTCAGACCCAGCCCAGACCTGGGCAAAGGAGATAGGAACTGCCTGGCTCCAGGAATGTGTCTACATGACCACTCCTGGAGGCCCACCACTAGGGTTAAGGCCATCTGACCCATGCTTTGGTGGGAAGACCCAGACCAATCCTGAGACAACCTGTAAACTAGGGCAAATGTCAACCAATCATGCACTTGTAACCAGGGGTCTTCCTCATCTTCCCTGTACTTGTCTATAAAAGCTGTGCTGGAATTGTGCTCGGGGCCTCTCATCATCACTGACAATGAGTGCGCAGGGGGAACCGGGTTCGAACTCGCAATAAAACGACTCTTGGGGTTTGGCTTTGACTGTGGACTCTGATGGTTGTCTTTGGGGGCCTTAAAATCTGGGCATTACACCTGTTACTCTGTCTTCCCATTTCTTGTGCTATTTTACTGTGGCTGAAGTAAATGAGTCCTCCAATCACAGGACTTTGTGAAAATATCCTATCATTACTCATTGCAACTGTTCAGGTTATGTAGAGAACATTTCTTCGTGTTGGGAGTTTTTTGGGAGCGAGCCTTGTCCTTTACATATTGCAGACAAACTATCACTTATAAACATCTGCTGTTGAAGCAAAGTGTTTAGCAGGAGTGACCACTCAGTAAGTGCTCAGGAGGCAGACAGGCCACAAGGGGTGTGCAGAGGCGACTGGGCTGCACTGTGAACAAGAAAGGACCATGCAGAAGGAGGTTACCCACATGAGGTGCTCCCCAGCAACCATTTCTGTGCTGATCATGACAAAGCTGGTTTCTTGTTTTATTGAAATACCTTAACATCATCTTGAGAAAGGTTTACCCTTCCCTTCAAAGAACAGAAAGCACAGTTGAGGTGATTCTTTGCATGTTCCCTTTGATTCTAAACGTGAGATGTAAGTTCTTCACAGTGCACAGAGTAGCTTGACACGTGCTCTGGGAAAGTATTTCCACACCAGCAAAACTCATGTGACATAACAGATAGAAATGTGTTTCTCACATGAGCAAACACACACACATGCGCACACATGCGCTCATTAACGTACAGATAAAATACAGGGACACTCAGTGTTCACAAACAATCAACACAATTGTTCCTATGAAGTCTGTTACCTACAAGATCTTTTCAACTTAGTGTTTTAATCTTTTAAATCTTGTGTTCCTTCTGGTTTTTCTGTTTAAGTCATGGGGTTGCTCATGCTGTCATCCCTCCCTCCTTCCCTCCCTTCCTCCCTCCCTCCTCCCATCTCTTCTTTGTCCCACTCCTCTCTCTTTCTTTTTGTTGGTAGTAGGGCTAGAACTTGTGGAGCTGGGGTGCTCAAGGCTAGAGCTCTACCATTTTGAGTCACAGCAACTCCTATGGTTTTCTCATGCTTAATTGGAGATAAGAGTCTCAGAACTTCCTGCTAAGGGTGGCTTTGAACCAGGATCCTCAGATCCCAGACTCCTGAGTAGCTAGATTTACAGGGGTGAGGCACCAGTGCTTGGCTGTCATGTGCTGGTCTCTCTCTTCCTTTTTGAGAGCTCTGTGTTAGAAGTGTGCCGACTTCTACCTGGATCGCATAGCAAAGTGACTAGACACAGGAATCAAAGTCATCATATGGGTTTGTTCCTGATGCACTTGCTTTCTAACATATAGTGGATACTCAACAAGTATCTGATAAAGCAAACCGGCTTTGCATCTCTATTCTCTCTATACTTCAGTACAGCTGTATTATTATCTTTAAGTAGTTAAGGAGTTGCCACTTAACAATTTCTTAATATGATGTATCTTGATCAATGTCTCCCCATTCAATATTCTCTCCCCTGCCTCTCCTCCCCATACACTTGTTCATTTTATTTTATTTTTTTTAATTTTGTTTGGCAGACCTGGGGCTTGAACTCAGGCCCTGGGCACTGTCCATGAACTTCTTTTGCCCAAGGCAGCACTCTACCACTTGAGCCACAGCACCACTTTCAGCTTCTTCTATGTATGTGGTACTGAGGAATCCACCCAGGGCTTCATGCTTGCCAGACAAGCACTCTGCCACTAGGCTGGCCCCATTTCCAGCTCAGTCTTGCTAATTTTGTAATGTACATTAGATTCCCACTGCATTCTCCCTGCCCCCCAGTGCCTCTTTTTCCTATTGGATTTACAACATAAGTTTTGTCCTCAAAGCTGCCCCTTGCTTCCCTGCCTGAAGTATTATTTACTCAGCCACAGGAGATGGATCATAGAATGAGAACCTCTGGATTCACAAGGGGTAGTTGTGCTTTGCATTACATTTTCTGTTGTAAACTTTCAGACCTGTCTGTTTTACCCCAAACTAGTACATTAGCAGTTCCTAAAGATATAGGAAGGATCTCCTATGCTCTTAAATACCCATGATTTTTCTACTCTTTCCTTAACATGCGAGGCTCTGAACATTAAGGCTGTCCACAGGAACATTAAGGCTGTCCACAGAGCATCAGTGTTCCCTCTGCGGGGCTCATGTTATTCTGTAGAAGAATGCAGTGTCTTAAACCTCACCATGACAATGTACATTCTCCTTGTAAATGAGTACCAGCCCCGAAGTTTACCAAATGGACTCTTATGCATTAAATGGTTGTTTTGAGCAGAATACTAAGGGAATACTTAGAACACTTACATATTTCTTAAGAATACATATTTAGGTTTCCCCCCCCCCCCCCTTGGAGGTCATGGAGCTAAAGGTCAGGGCCTGAGCCCTGTCCCTGAGCTTTTGAGATCAAGGCTAGGGTTCTACCACTTTCAGCCACAGCTGCCCTTCTGTTTTCTGGTGGTTAATTGGAGATGAGTCCCTAGAGACAATTGGGGTCCTGATTGTCCCTTCTTGTTCCCCTACATTGTTTGCGTTGCTTATGTGTAACCACTTTTGTTAGGAGGGGCCCTAATCAATTTCACTGTTTTCTTTTCCTACTGACTACTGGCTCTGCTTCTGTAAATCCACTGGCTTCCATGTAAAATACCATGTGTGGTTTTCCCTATCTAAGCACTGCTGAAAGAAGGTTGGCCTTGCACTCTGCTGCCTGGCCTGTGCAGTGTGGTCTTGAGATAGTAAAGGCTCCTCGCCCTGCTATTCTGAGTCAGTGTTGGTGGTTATGAGAATTGGGGACACATCAGTCTGGTGCTGAGTAGGAATGAGGGGTCCTGAGGGGGGAGGAGAGTAGCAGATGGGGAAGAGCTCTGGAGAGGGCAAGAGCTAGTAACAGGCCAGGTGGCTGAAAGAGGCTGTGTGAGAGAGAGAGAGGGCTGGAGGAGGAAGGGGAGGAGGAGGAGGGTGACAGGGAGGAGGAGGAGCTTGGCGGCAGTGGACAGTGGTGTCTCTGCTGAGGCCCGGGCTGAAGGAGGGGGACAGATTTCAGCTATACGCCCCCCCAGACCCTGTAAGTGTTAAGGTGGGTCTCCTCGGCCTGTTCTAGTGAGAGTCTAGGGGTTCAGCAGGTGCTAAGCATGTAGGATAGCACGGAGAGCAGAGCAGTTTAGAGCGGGAAAGGAGAAGGAACCTAAGTTGGAGAGCCTGTCTACTTGCCGAGTGTAATAGGGAGGTCAGATCTGGCCAGTACCATCCTTAACTGTGGAGGGACTTGAGGCTAACTCCAGCTCAGATTAGAGCAGAAGCCAACTCCATCTCCACTAAGCTATCCCCCACCCTATACAGGGTACCTCCCCTTTATTATGATAAGTTATGTAAATTGACCCCTTGAGGCCTGGAATCTTCAAGGGAACCTGTACCCTCCCAAGGATAGGCTTATACACCTGACGTCAAATCCATAAGCCCTCCAAAGTGGCATATCCACCTGATGTCAAATCTATGCACCAGTATGAAGTAGAGTGGGGGTTCTCTACAATGAACCAGGGTCCGCCCCCCAAGGGAGAGGATTCCTGGTTCCACCAAGAGTCCACCACACAGTCTCCAGCTGCAAGATGACAAAGACTGATTTATTGGGGAAGTAAAAAGTGAACAAAAGGTGAACTGACTGGCCTTGGTCACAGCCCAGACTCAGGAGCCAAAACTGCCGACCACTCGGACACAGACTCAGGAGCTGGAGCCACCCGCACATGTGCAGCCCAGACTCGGGAGCAGGAACCGCGCTCCCGTGCCTTCCAGCCTGGTTATAAGGCAAACATCACAGTCAAACTTGCCACACACAGGTGGCCAATGAAGATACAACACCTACAGGGCATGCTAGGCCACATGCAGGTGGCCAATAGAGTTGCAGTCTGTCTCATAGTATCCATTTGGAACAACCTATCATCCTAATTAGAATTGGCACATAGATTTGACATCAGGTCGATACACCCACTCTGGAGGGCACATGGATTTGACATCAGGTGGATATGCCTACCCATGGGAGGGCACAGGTGCCCTTGAAGCTCCCAGGCCTCAGGTGGTCAATTTACATAACTTATCATAATAAAGGGGAGCTTCCCTGGATGGGGTGGGGGAGAGCTTAGTGGAGATGGAGTTGGCTTCTGCTTTAATCTGAGCTGGAGTCAGCCTGAAGTCCCTCCACAGTTAATGATGGCACTGGCCAGATCTGACCTCCCTATTACACCAAGCACCTGCAGGATATGTGTCGGTCCCCCAGGATGTCGGGATCCAGTGTCTCAGGATGGAGACATCTGGACTCATTGTTCAGGAAATACTGAGTCCAGATTTGATGACATGAGTATATTGGAAGGTTGGCTGGGAAGGAAACCCGCCACATGGTCCAGGAGAATGGAGTTTGGTAGGGGCAGGGGAGGGCAAGCTGCCAGCCCACACAAGAGGGAGGTGTGGGGAGACAGAGGGGAAGGAAGCAGAGAAAAGAAAGGGAAACAAAAAAAAAAAAAAAAAGGGAAACTGGCTGAGGGGGTGGGGGGGAGGCCACTCTAGGCCAGATTATGTGGATAGGCAGGAGATCTGTCCAGGTGGATTGGATGTCACCTCAGAGAAGGCAGAGGTAGCTGCCTCCAGGTGTGTCACTTACCTAGGCAATCACATCCTGGGCACAGAATTAAACCAGTACGAGTGTCTGCCTGGAGCCTCACAGGGTGGACCTCGCACATATGAGCTTATGAGGCTTCAGGTTGCAGAGTATAGTGACTCCAGGTTAGGGGAAAAACAGCCAGAGGAAAATTGAGAGGAATTCGATTGGGCCCCTCCTGTGGTGAGAGCCTCTGTGGGTGTCCTTCCAGATCTTTGCTTAACTTGTGGAAACCAAGTAAAAGCATAGGGGAGCCTCCTTTTTTGGGTCCCTAAAAACAGCAGGCTTAGACAAGGTAGTTTACCTAGGGAGGGGCAAACCTGAATCAAATAACAGGAGCCCTAAGCAGCTGGGCCTGGAGCTGCTGGAGCTTGCAAAAGAAAGGAAGGAGAGAGATCAATCCTGACAGTACCCCATTTGCATATTTTAAAGAAGTTAGATGGGTCCTCAGTAAGTACCAGTTACAACCAGAACCAGGAATTAAAGAATATTTTGATTGCTTTAATGGTTCATTGCTTTATTCGCCAGAGTTTTTACTGGAATTGCTAGTTGTGATCACTAACTGCCAGTTCCACTTCTGTAAGTCTGTTGCTATCACGTGTGTGTGGTATGTGTTGCAGTGAGCCCACGCTGAGCACATCTAAATGAAAGACTCCTAGCCCTATAGGTTGAGTGCTGCTGACTGTTGTTGTGGGATCAAGGCCCACCAGGGTATCTGGTATACAGCAAATATAGCATTGAAATTTTGAAAGTGCTTTTGAAATGATGTAAATGCAGATCAATGACCATTGACTGGCACTAGCTTTGAACACCTATGATTGGTATTCTTTAATGTAACCTGACCTGAGCTGTACTTATCAAACTTGTTTTGAACTTGTTTTGCATTGCTGGGTATTGTCCACACCTGTGAGCCCTCCTCCCCTCCTCCCCTCCCCTGCAGAGTTGCAAAGCATGTCCTGAAACTTTTTGTTTTGGGCCACCTCCGACCCTACTTAAGACCCTTGAGCCCTGCCTGGAATTGTTTGCCAGGTCTCCTAACTCTCCTCAGGTCACTGTGGCTACGATGACCCTCTTCAACTGTCCATTAAAGTTTATCTG